>NC_135857.1:11637297-11976047 GCF_031162955.1 Sander vitreus | reverse complement strand
TTAAATTGACCCCTTCACAGTACACGTCACAGAAAACTTATGCGCATGTCAGGGTCAGAAAGCTTTCCATCCCATTGAATTGGGTGTGTCTGAATTGACTGAAACATCAAGGAAACGTTAAGAAAAATGCCTACTTTAAGTAGCTACAACAAAACAAAGCCAAAACAAAACAAAACCAGCACGTGATGTGATCTGTGTGTGTGTGTGTGTGTGTGTGTGTGTATGTATGTATGTGTGAGAGAGGGGGAGAGAGAGAGAGTGCGAGGAGGAGGGGTGACGAAACCCGGGGGTTGCTAGGCTACGTCCCAGATTAGCCATTAGCTCATTGAAGCTAGGCTAGGTGTTAGCTGCACAAAAGCTATGTAGCCTCAAGAGGGCGGTAGTGGGCTGCGTTGCAACGCCACGTGACTAAGCTAGTCAGTTAGTTCTCAGACTAACATGTGGTTGACAAGAGGGACACACTAAACTAGCTACTTCGCTATGTGCTAGCTGTGTAGCTATTCGACATACGTGACTCGCTGTGGGCCAGCTGTTCACTTGGGCGTGTGTATGTCTGTATGGGTGTGTGTGTGTGTGTGTGTGTGTGTGTGTGTGTGTGTGTGTGTTAATGATAGAGGAAAGGAAACCCCTTAGGAAAGGAGGACACTTTGAAAAGTCTGATTATCTCACTCAGTACAATAACTAAAACTCCGTGAAAGTTAGCAGGTAGCAATTACAGTTTTAACAAGCTAGCTGCAATATTCAACACAACATATCAACAATGCACCGTGATCAGAGTACATTCACAGAAATAGATTTGACGCAGCGGTCACAATCATAGATTAATAAATCACATGCACAACAGTAGCACTTATTAATCAAACAAATCACATTAATGTCGTAACAAGTGGCAACATTAGCCTTACTGACATTAATAAAACACAATATTTCTCTGCCCAGAAAACCTTAAGCCTTCTTACTGTGTGTTCAGTCCGTTGTTTCTGTCCATAGATTTCAACAGAAAAACAGAACGGGTCTGTGTCGCTCGTCAGCGGCACAGAGAAACTTGCTGGTCCCCGGGACAGCGGGGAACACACCAGAGTCGATTTTGAAGAAACAACGGTGTCCGTGTCCGATTTCCTTCTAGAGAACGTGTTGTTCTCTCTGCAGCGTTGAAACACGACGTGTGTTTCCAGGATCCAGTAGTGTTCTTCAGAACACCTAGAAATAAATTCACTTTGTCTCAAAAATGGAAGTTTTAGCACAAACTTGGACGCTGACCTGTTACAACCAGAGTTGAGATGGAAAGCGATGAAAAAAGGTGTGTCCAAAGGTTTTATAGGCCCTGACCACATGCTGTGTTCAGGGTCCGTTAAGCGAATGGGGATCCAGAGATCTCTCAAAAGGTGTGAACTACAAGGCTGTAGTTCTTCTGACCACTTTGGCCACTCCTTCGTGGTCATTCAGCCATTTTGTGGCCTTCTTATCTCCTTTTCTTCATTTAGGAGTTTGGAGCAAGGGATGTGGAATTTACATGTAGGCCGAAACCCTCTGTTTGAAAGACCACATGGTCTCTGAGTCTTTTGTCTCTGAGTGCCGGCTGGCCACATGTGTTCTTTTGTACCAGATCAGTTTATGCACATTTGTTTGGATCCAGCATTAGCTACCAGCCTAGCTCTAGTTAGTGAGTGACTTAGCGACCGAGCTGCATGTTAAAGCTTCGGTTAACGTGAATATTTTTAGGCACCATGGTCGTTTTCAAAAGTAATTCCAATTCAATTTTAACTATGGACAATGTTTAGCTAACGTTAGCTGATGGGAAAAGATGCAATGCCAATTGTAGCCACAACTTGTTTAGATAGTTTAAGACAACAAAGCTAAAACAGCCAACACTATAAATAAATGAACTAACCTGACCGAACTTACCTTCAACTTAGTGGAAACCGATGGTTTGATGCAGAGACGGTTTAAAACGCTTTGGCTGAACAGAGTGGCGCGGCCTTTGCTTCCATGAAACACGCTGAATCGCGCCAAATGCTTGGTGTGTTGCCTCGGCCTATCAGAGTAGCGTTTACTGCTTGGGTCATAATAACGTGCTGCCATGGGGCAATCAGAGTGGTGTTGACTGGTTGAAATAAAATTATTTAAATTGCATTTCCAAATAAATAAATTGATTAATTAATTAGTTAAAGGGGTGATAGAATGATTGTATAGGGTATTTTACACTGTTCCTTAAGGTCTCCTAATAGGGTATGTAACATTGGTTGGGCTGAAAATTGCCTGAATGCTATTTTATTAGGCCCTTAACTACCCTGTGAATATGGCTCTATTTGGAACAAGAGCTTTTCTTCCAAATATGGTATGCTCATGAATATGTAGATGAGCTGCGCGCTGATTGGTTTGAGCGAACTACATAGAAAAACAGAGACGAGACAGCAGGTCTCATATTTCAGACACTGCAAAGTTATACATTGTTTGTCGGGCTATTTCGTTATTAAATTCACTTCTGAGACTTTTTTAAGCGAGAAATCAAATATATAAAGCTCAAATATGGGCCTTTTTACGAAAATTGATGGCTAATTGCAAATTTGGTAAGACGTGTCGGAATTTAGCTAGGAGCTCCACACAGTCTGACGAGAAAGCAGCAACCTCCATACCTAGTGAAAGTCACCGTTTCCCTGGGTACTGGACTACTGGAATACTCGGGGCTCCGTGGAGCTCTGCGGAGCTGGCTGGCTGCTTAGCTGCTACTGTCCCTTCAATCCTATGTGTACAGATCGCGGCTAGTTAGCTTCATTTTCGGCGTAATGAGAGTATATTTACAGTTTGAATTTCACCACGCCACTTACAACACCTACCACAAGGTCTTATAAAGCTAACAATGGTGTCCGATTTTAATTTAATGAATTTTTGTGAACATTAGGGGTTTCGTTAGCTGCTACTGTCCCTTCAATCCTATGTGTACAGATCGCGGCTAGTTAGCTTCATTTTCGGTGTAATGAGAGTATATTTACAGTTTGAATTTCATCACGCCACTTACAACACCTACCACAAGGTCTTATAAAGCTAACAATGGTGTCCGATTTTAATTTAATGAATTTTTGTAAACATTAGGGGTTTCGTTAGCTGCGACTGTCCCTTCAATCCTATGTGTACAGATCGTGGCTAGTTAGCTTAATTTTTGGCGTAATTAGAATATATTTACAGTTTGAATTTCATCACGCCACTTACAACACCTACCTCAAGGTCTTATAAAGCTAACAATGGTGGCCGATTTTAATTTAATGCATTTTTGTGAATTTCAGAGGAATTCTAAGAGGAGGCTAGCTAGCTCTCATTGATAGAGCTCCATCCAGCCGCAGGCTCTATCAATGAGACTCACGGACAAGAGGCGTTTATTTCCCCGATCGTTTGTTTAAATAACTCAACACATTATAATTACACACATTATAAGATTAACTGGAACCTGTGGTAAGAGATTGCTGGCGTAACAAGCTCGCTCTCACTCACACACACCGGCCATTTAGCAGGAAGAGGGGAGCTGCAGGCCCTGGAGCTCTGTCAGGGCAACGGCGTTTGGTAGTCCATTAACCCAAAAAACTGTGACTTTGCGCGGGTATGGAGTGCCATGGGCTGCAAGCCATGACAGAGCTAAATCTACCTCACAGCAGGCCGGGGTCTGTGAAGGAAGGCAGGCCGGGCAGCGAGGCAGCAACACAGGCAGCACCGGCCGCTTAACTCCGACACACAAAATTTGCAATTAGCCATACATTTTCGTAAAACAGCCCATATTTGACCTCTATATAGTTGATTTCTCGCATAAAAAAGTCTCAGAAGTGAATTTAGTGGTAAAATAGCAGATGAACAATATATACAATTTCTGAGATCTGCGCAACCTATTCAGAAGACTACCTGATCTCAGATCAGTGGTGTAGCCTATGTAAATGTTGGGGCGTGACAAAGATAGAGACTAGAGCCAAATGAGTAGGAGCCGCCCAGTTGACGTCAACTAGGCGGCTCGTTGAGATTTGTCCGTTTTCAGAGGCAGTTTCAAATTGTGAGATTTGCAGAGGAAAGAGGTGTCAATGGGATTTTGATGTTCTATGTATGTCCTAGTTACCCACTAAACTGTCATTATTCAACTATGACAAGGTAAAATCGGTTTTGCATTTTTGGATTAATTACAGTAAATATATTACATATTGGACCTTTAAATAATGTGTATATGGAAGTATTATTGAAATACCGTAGAGCAGTAGTGGTAGTGTGCACATCCCCACTAGTGAGGTGCAGGGCAAAAAGGGTCTGGATACAACAAGTTAGTTAGGGTTTTGGCCATTTTTGTCATTTTTTCATTGTCTGTGTGCATATTGTGTATATGTAATTGTATCACTGATGGTTTTATGTGGTGACTATGGTAAAGGTGGTACTTAGGCCCATCAAGGTCTTGGTAATTAGTATAAATGAGCTCAGCTGATGCACGATCAGCTGACCATGTCTGTGCCCTATGTAAACTTAGCACAACAAGTAAGGACATTTGTGTTTGGTATATTATTTCTCTGTGGTAACAATGTTTTTTGTCAATAAATCTTATACCGTTGGAAAGCCTGTTTAGTTCCCTTTCAAATGGTGCCCCATTTGTAAGGAACATGCATTTGTGATTTGTGATTGTGGGATGAGCAGCAGCGCTGAGTATGTGGGTTGCGCCAATGAAATATTTGCCAAATGTTGTCTGCCCATGCCAAACAGCTTATTCTGCCATTGACTCCTTTTGTGTTTGGTTGATTGGATGATTGAAGTTTGAAGAAACAAGTCATATTGGCAATTTAACAATATTACAATTATATATTACAATATTAATTTCACAAACAGGAGCCTCAGTAGCGTGTGGAAGAACCATACACAGCCTGGCACCTCCTCCTCATGCTGGTCACCAGCCTGGTCACACACTGCTGTGGGATGGTATCCCATTCTTCAACCAGCATTTGTTGCAAGTCAGCCAACGTGGTTGTGTTGGTCACTCTGGCACGAACAGCACGCCCAAGCTGATCACACAAGTGTTCAATGGGGTTGAGGTCAGGACTGCTGGCAGGCCATTCCATCCTCTCCACTTCCACATGCTGGAGGTAGTCTCTGATAAACCCTGCCCTGTGGGGGCAAGCGTTGTCATCTTGGAGGATAGAGTTCGGTCCCAGACTGTGGAGATATGGGATTGCCACTGGTTGCAGAATCTCATATCTATATGTCTCTGCATTGAGATTGCCTCCAATGATGACACTGCCTCCACCAAAAGGTGTTACTCTATCGGTGCAGCAATCAACATAGTGTTCTCTGAGTCTTCTCCAAACTTTGACCCTACGATCCAACTGCTGTAGGCAGAATCATCCAATCCACCAAACACCAAACGACTCAATGGCAGAATAAGCTGTTTGGTATTGGCAGAGAAGATTTGGCAGATTTTTCATGGGCGCAACCCACATACTCAGCGCTGCTGCTCATCCCACAAATGCATGTTCCTTACAAATGGGGCACGATTTGAAAGGGAACGGAACAGGATTCAAATGGTATAAGATTTATTGCCAACAAACATTGTTACCACAGAGAAATAATCTACTAAACACAAATTTCCTTACTTTTTGTGCTAAGGTTATATGCTTGAGCCACTGTTGAATGCCATTTTCCTGAGGATACCCAGCAGGGTCGAAACGTTGCTGCACAATAAATGTATGGGAGTATTAGCAGAGTGCGGGCATCGCATTCTTCTCAGTATTATTGAAATAGGAATTATTTTATAAAAGAGAAAGAACCACGCATTTATGTTGTGAATTTTGAATTTATTTATTCACTTAATTTTATATTTTCAGCCCATGATGAAAGAATTTTTGTAAAATAAGAAGATAACTATTAAAAGGAAATTCACAATAAAACCAAGATGAAGACTTTGTTGGATGTGCACAGCATAAGCTCTATACTGTATGTGAGCATCTTAACTATTTCCAAACCTCAGATGTTTTAGGATTGATTTTTGTTCATTAAATATTTCTTGGTGTTCTTCTCTGGCTTAAACAATATGATGAAACATTTTGGAGCAAATATACACAGTATTAGTCCAAAACTGGAGGCCAGAATGGCAAATATCTCCACAGCCACAGTGAATTTCCCAGGAGAGCTGAGATATGCAGGAATGAAGGTGATCCAGACTGCACAGAATATCAGCATGCTGAAGGTGATGAGCTTGGCTTCATTAAAATTATCAGGTAATTTCCGAGCTAGGACAGCTAACACAAAGCAAAAGACAGCCAGTAGGCCTATGTACCCGAGCACAGCCCAGAACCCAATAGCTGAGCCTAATGCACACTCCAGGATAATTCTCTTTTTGTATATGGTTAGGTTTTTCATCGGAAAAGGGGGACTAAGACCCAACCAAATAGTACATATTAAAACTTGAATAAACGTGAAAGAAACTACAGTCATTCTTTGCTGTGGAGGACCAAACCATTTCATGACATTACTACCTGGGAGTGTAGCTTTGAAGGCCATTAACACTACTATTGTTTTTCCAAGAACACAAGACATACAGAGGACAAAGGTGATTCCAAATGCTGTGTGGCGCAGCATGCAGGACCAATCAGAGGGTGCTCCAATGAAAGTTAATGAACATAAGAAACATAGAGTCAGGGAGAAGAGCAGAAGGAAGCTCAGCTCAGAGTTGTTGGCCCTGACAATCGGGGATGTCCTGTGACGATAGAACACAGCCGCTGTTATAATGGCCAGACAGGCACCACCAACTGAGAATGCAGCCAGGATGATTCCTAGGACCTCGTTGTAGGAAAGAAACTCTACAGGCTTGGGGAGACAGGTGTCTCTCTCTGCATTAGGCCAGAACTCCTTTGGGCAAGGGAAACAATCAGGGGAATCTGAAAAAATAAAATCAAAAGGTGGTTGTAATGTATATTTGATTTTGCACAGTACATTGGCTATGTACAGGCGAAAAACTAATACCTGTAGCATTACTAATCTCTCCCTCAGGACACAGTATACAATCATAACAGCAGATGGGTTTTCCTTTCTGCAGCACTTTACGAGTTCCTGGAGGACAGCTGTCAGAGCACACTGACACAGGCACCTGGCACACAAAGACAAACAAACTCACATATGTTCAGGTGTGTTTCAAAGCTTTTTCAATCCTGTGTTAAAACAATACTCACATGTCAAAATGTGTATTGTCATTGTAACTGCTGAGGGACAAAATCCGTTTTTGTGTCAAATGCATTCTAAAGTTCAGCTGAAGCCAAAATGAGGTTTTAGCAGTCTGAGTTAGACAAATCAAGTGGTTGTCTTTCAAAGTTACAGTCTTTTTTGTACAAATTCCCTTTTTCTTTTGTTCCTATCCCTCTACAGCTCAGAAGGTGAATACTTTTTTTGTAAAATATGAAGGAAGAATTTCATACTGAAAATAGTGTTACTTTGGAATGGATCTCGTCACAGCCAGTATGGACATGAGTAATGTACAGTGACTTAAAATTATTTCAACGTACATACACATATCAGACCCTATAAGATCACCATATTTGATGTTAAATTATTGCTTTTGTGCTCCTTACTTGTGTGCCACCGTCCACCCAGGTGATGTTCCTGCTGACTTTGAACTTCTGGCCCACCGGCAGTGATGCATCATAGTGCCCTACTGTCACCAACTTAATGCTGCCACTCTCACTTTTTTGCCAGTTAACCAGCTCATATCTGGCCACAGGATTACCGTTGGCATCAAACGACACATCATAGCCATTTCGGGAAAAATTTACTTTCTTCAGCTGAGTAAGAACCTGTGAAGATAAAATAAATGAAAGCTGTGAGGGAAAGAAATTAAATAATAAATAAAATACATTTTAGAAATTAAAGCAAAAAATGGCATTGGGGTTTTCATTTATGTTCAACTGACCTCTTTGGATTCTATCCTGGTGAATTTGTCACACTGAGTTGTAGAATTTGTTTTCTGGCACACTGCTTTATGAATGGCATGAGCTATTGCATAAACAGCCTTGTATACCATGTTAGTGATCCGGAGCTGAGATGTGTCAGTGTACGGGCTCTGGAGCGTCTTTATGTCTTCAGTTCCATCACATAATCTCTCGTCTTTTGCTGCACCTAAAAACACACAGAGAAAGAGAAAGGTGTTTTTTAGCCTTTACATTCTCAATCTTTCTTTGTGTTTATTGTTCTTTTTTATTCCAATTTAAACATGCCTTGTAGAAACTCACATAGCTATACTGTTGCGTATTTAACATTACATAGATGATAGATACTTTGATCTATCAGATTTGTCATTCTCACAACACGGGAGGATGAGGAGAACGATATAAGAACTCAGGTCTCGGTGCCGACCAACTACTATAGTGATTGATAAATAAATAAAAACATTTCTTTCATAAGCCCTATCCTACTAAAAACATTTTACACCATAAAGCACTGTTTTGCCTACATCTCTTCTTTTTTTTAAATAGTGGCTATTTCAGTTTGTGTCAGTCATATTTTTTTCAACCTTCATGTAAGCCAACTCACAAATAACACAAATCAGTCAGCAGAAAATAAGTCACATTTATAAAAGCCAAACATGTATTTTCCTTTAAATACTGTCTTGACCTGTTTAAGGAGGACCTCTAACCTTCAGCGGTGCAGGAAGAAGGCCAGCAGGATTATCAGAGAACCAAATCACCTCAGTCACAAACTGTTCTACCTGCTGCCGTCTGGCAGATGCTAACGCAGCATCCAGTCCTGCACTACCAGGCTCAGGGACAACTTCATCACACAGGCCATAAGACTGCTGAACTCCTGAGCTAATGACGACAATACTGTCACTTTACCTTTCATACTTTATACTGTCACTTTACCTTTATACTTTACAACTTCTTATTACGCATACATTTAGCACATTCCTGCTGACATTACAGTTTATTCTTTCTGCAATTACTGTACACTTTGTCTACCACATATATATTTTATTTTATACTTTACCCCTATATTTTAACTTTGCACTATTTTATGTCTTAGATTCTCATTTTCATTGCATGATTTTCTTTTTATACATATTCATTGTTGGAGGGAGCCTGAGATCTAGATTATTTTTTGCCAACAACTACTTCTCTGTAATTGTTGTGCATACTACAATTAAGAACGTAATAATTACAACTAATGAATGATTAGTAATCACTGTCACTATAATAACAACTTCACACTAACTGTAACTAATACATTCGAGTAAGTACAATTTAAGAATTTGATTAGTAGCCTACTTAAGCTTGGTGGGCAGGAGAATGTCTACTGTGTGCTTGTGTTCAGGACTTCAGTGTTGACATTGTGAAATCACTGCAGCAAAGTTCATACATAATCTTCACCAAGAAAGCAGAGTGCCTACATTTTTCCTGAAAGATAATCATAACAAGTGAGTTTATTCACAGAGATGAGATGCACCTTATGTCCACCTCATGTCTTTGATCAATATCGGTAATTTCCCTGTCAGTCTGGGGTTTGGTCTTAAAGCAGCTGCTGAGTCTTTACCACAGGTAAATCCACTCAGACATCCAAAAAAACAACACAACACAACCAAAAAAGTCCAACTATCTGCCCTATGCTAAAAATCTGAGAAACGTTCTCACTTTTTTCCATCCTGCAGTTGAATGCATCCTCCCAGAACTCAGTAAGCACTGGAGAGGCAGCCACTTTAGAGGGAGAGAGATCCAGCAAGAAGTCTCTCAGACCTGGGATGACAGATCGCTCAATACCAAATCCGATGGCTCCAGCACAGAAGCTAAACCTCAGCAGTTCTGGGTCTGTTACCCAGGCTTCACTGCCTATCCACTGGCGAGGTGGAGATGGCTCGAGCGACAGCTCCTCCAGCAGAATCTTAATGTCTCCCAACGCTACAAATGCCACAACAACCATAGCTGTTGACCTGGAGAAACATTTCAGTTTTTTAAATTAATATCAAGATAGAATACTTTAGTATTTGGTCTGACTGACCATTTTTATAATAACATCAGTAATACATAAACAGGATGAAAAATATATACATTTCCAATTTGCCACTGAGGTAATAAAAATATCTCCCATCTTATATTTTACAGAACATTTTTGTTGTGCTTTTGTGCAGGTCAGTGTAAGCACAGGGAACATCAAACCTGCGAATAATGTCAGCTATTCTCTGGATCCTGCTATGTGGTTGGGTCCGATGGAAAGATTCAGAGTATTCCACACAGATCCCCTCTTTGCGTGCTGCGTTCAGGAAAGACGCCATACCACCATTGCCATAATCCGAATCTGACCGGACAGCACCTATCCAAGTCCAGCCAAAGTGTTTTACCAGCTTGGCCAGCGCGTCAGCCTGGAACTCATCACTAGGGACAGTTCTGAAGAAATTTGGGTACTGTTGCTTATTGGACAGACATGCACAAGTGGCAAAGTGGCTCACCTAAAAACAACAACAGTGTTATTATTTCTCAGGACAAGCAAAAACATCACTTGTCTAAATTACAAAAAGTTTCCCAGAAATCCAAAATATTTACTTGAGGAATGTTAAATGGCCCGATGATGCGCGACATGCTGATGGATGGCATGGAACCAGTCTCACCAACGACAGCCTTCACCATACCAGATTGTGAGCAATTGTCGCCAGTGTAAAACACCGGGTCCAGGCCATTTGAAAGCTGAAATGCCACATGCACCGCTACGGTCACCGAGGCGCACGAGTCGTAGATCTGATAACCGAGTTTGATTCCCGGCAGCAGCTCCGTGCTGTTATTTATCTCCTCAATGGCGAAAATCATTGCACGTGAGAAGCGCAACTCACGGGTTTTAATGCTGCACACAGACACTCAAGTCACTGTTTGAATATTACAATTCACAATTTTAACAGAAATGCATAGTTTGGGAGAACTGAAATTCAAAAAACACAGGATTAGATATCAGTCCAACATTCACAAGAATCTTAATGCACAGTCAACTAAATCTAAAGTATGTATTTGGTTGGTAAATATGTGTAAATCATTTGTTAAACATATCATTTCATTTAAGAAATATTAAAAAACATTTTATTTTTCATATCTACTATTTCATGAATACAATAACTGCATTTTACACAACACTTGATCTTCCCCTCTAAGGGATCAATAAAGGTTTATCTTATCTCATTTTTATTTTATGTCATGTTATCTTATCTTTCTATGGTCAAATATTGATTTGGCACTTAATGAACTTTTTCAAGTTTTTAATAGTACACAAAACCTTTCCAACATCATTGTGCACATCATACAAATCAAAACATTTCTTTCCCTACAGAATCTAACATCCTCTTATCCCCCACTTCTCCCATTTACTAACCTTCCTGTGCATCTTAGTGGCTCAGGCATGGTGGTGTAGTTATTCTTCACTGTGTAAACATATTGGTGTATGGAGAAAACACCCCCAATAACGTAGTCACCATCCGTTGAAAACACAGGGAGACGAGTGGTACCCTGACGCTTACATTTCACAGATGAATTCTGAGTGCTGACCCCAGCACCAGTCCTATCCTCTGTAAGCCCAGCCCTTTGTTTAACATCATCCTCAGAACCATTCAGGGCTGAGTTCAGCTCACACAAACCCAGAGACAGGATCAGGCCAATACAGAGAGCAGAGATCTCCATCCCTCAACTGTCAGCATGTGGGCATACTGTATGTGTGCTTTATAGATTTTCAGACAAAAGTTTCCCTCCTTCTACCGTACATCATCTTACTGTACATCAGAGAGAGGATGGCCTCATCTAGTGGCCTTTGATTAACTCATGTCGAAGTCTTTTCTGTAGGGAGCATGTACAATATAATCTGCATTGAAGCTGCAGTGGGTAGAATGCAAGAAAAATGCCTGAATTTGAAGTAGAGACCTCATCCTGCAGCCCTCCTTCTCTCCTCTCTGTTGCACGGGCAATGCATCTGCAGAACAGTCAATATGAATGCTCTGTCTCTCTAAAATGACCTGTGATTGACCAAAGTTTCACCTCATGGCTAGATTTTCTAAAGCCTTAAAACAGAGTCAAAATATCTTCCTAAATTTTTATTTGATTTAACAGTTAAGCCTAACAAATACACACCTTTAATGGATTGTGTGGCGTAATCCCACATTAAATAATGTGTATATGGAAGTGTTATTGAAATAAAAATTATTTTACATGAGAGAAAGAACCACACATTTATGTTGTGAATTTACTTTATTTATTCACTTAATTGTATATGTTCAGCCCATGATGAAATACTATTTGTAAAATAAGAAGAGAACTATTAAAAGGAAATTCACAAGAAAACCAAGATGAAGACTTTGTTGGATGTGCACAGCATAAGCTTTATAGTGTATGTTAGTCCAAAACTGCAGGCCAGAATTGCAAATACTTCCACAGCATGTGGGCATACTGCATGTATGTTTTATTGATTTTTAGACAAAAGTTTCCCTCCTTCTACTGTACGTCATCTTACTGTACATCAGAGAGAGGATGGCCTCATCTAGTGGCCTTTGATTAACTCATGTCTAATTCTTTTCTGTGGGCTGCATGTAAAATATAATCTACATTAAAGCTGGGGGAGGGGTAGGGTCATTTGAACTGTTCTGGCTGAAGCAGTGCAAAGGCTCATGGGACAAAATATATATGTTCTGAATGTTTTTTGTCCTAGTTAAAGTGTGTTTTAATAATGTTCTGTTAGTGTTTTGTGTGTGCATTTTTTATATCTGGGTTTTAGTTTTGTATGGTTGATTTAGGTTCATGTTTATCTACATTTATTGTTGCACCAGGACCAAGACCCGGGTGGGGACAGACCGGGTCTGGGCAGCGAGAAGGAGTTATTTGAAGCACATGCAAACGATGGAGTTGAGTTAACTTGTTTCCTGAGTGACATTCTCCTTGTAGTATAGAGCATTGGAGCATGTCAATGTTAATGTAGATTTTTTCCTTTCTGTTTCATGGAAGAAAATGTATTGAATATAATATTCTTAAAATCATACTGACATGGAGATTAAGATAATATATCAAATAATTATCTATTTAACAGTGATAAGTAGTCTTTTTTATATATATTTTTTGTTTCTTTGCATGTTTAACTTAACATACTTATTTTAAACATGACTCCAGGGAAAAAAGTATGTTTACTAATGGTTTTGTCTACTACATCAACTTACTGATCTGTGTTAATACAACTTAACATGTTAAGTTTCACCTTGTGTAAAAACGTAAACGGTTTAAGGCAACGGGTTTCCACGCAAATTTCTAATTAAAGCAACACTATGTAACTTTTAGCTGTAGCTGTAGTTCCAATGAGACAACCTGTAGAGGGGCCGAAGCGGCGGGTAGCGCAAGATGTAGTTCCAATGAGGCAACCTGTAGGGGGACCGAAGCGGGAAAAGTTACATAAGCCGTTTTCCGACCAAGTAGTTACAGGAACTTAGTTATAGGAAAAGTCCACTTCTAAGCAGATTTACTAACTACTCTGCCCCAAAACCGTTTTTTCCATTTGCATTCACACTGGCCAAGTGGTAATAGGGACTGGTAGGAAGGGTAAGGGAGTGATGTAAGCACGGCAACGGTCTAGCGTTAAAATCAGAAAACAAATACACCAAAAAAAGTATGAACTAAATACTAAATCTAATGTATATAGCATATTTGTCATAATTTAAACAAGTCTCCCGAAGAGAAACAGGTATCTCTCTCTCCCCCGCCTCTGCCTGCTGCGCTGTGACCGTGTGTGTGTGTGTGTGTGTGTGTGTGTGTTATTGTGTGTGAGTGACGGCCACCCTGCGAGTTTAATTCCAAAAAGACAGTTAACCACAGGTTCCCGTTAATCTTATAATGGACATGTGTTGTGATATTTAAACAAACGAACCGTGAACGCGAAATAAAAGCCTCTTATTTACGAGACCGGTCTGAGAGACCTCCAGCTTACAGCGGGGTCTCTGAACATGACTGGCTGAGCGACGTGCTAGCGGCCGGGGCAGGCGCCTGCTTCATGGAGCTTATCAACTCCAAAAACTTTGAAGCAAATTGTCAATTTGACATCAGTTTTCGAAATACTGCCTATATTCGAAATCTAAACAGTTAATTTTTCACCTAAAACGTTGTCAGAAGTGAATTTAGTGATGAATAAGATGGTGAAAATTAATAAAATTATCCCATTGTTGGTCTGTCTGTACCGGAAACTCAACCCTCGTTGACCTAGGTTCATATGCTGAAAAGGGAACAGCGAAAAGACCCTGCCCTGAAGTAGGAGCTGAAAGAGTTACATGAACTGCGGCCAGAGGAACTTAAAAATCCCCAAATTGGTCCAGTCGGAACACGAGAAAAAAAGGGTTCTAGGAATTTTATGTTCTAGGAACTGCAAAAATCCCTCCGGTCGGAAAGCGGCTATATTATTGCTTTAAGTAAACTAATTTGGGATAACAGTGTAGAGAGACCTCTTCCTGCAGCAATGCAATAATTATTTAATATGGGATTAAAACAGAGAACCTATTAAAGGTGCACATTTGTTATACATATTATATAATAAAATAAAATATTATTGAAATAGAAACTATTTTATAAAAGAGAAAGAAACACAAATATATGTTTTAAATTTGGACTTTTGCATTCACAGTTTCTGCCCATGATAAAATAATGTTGGTAAAATAAGATGATAACATATTAAAAGGACATTCACAAAATGACAACAAAAAACAAGAAAATATTGAATGTAAAAAGAAAAACGATTTAAATCAAAAAGATGAAGACTGTGTTGGATGTGCTCAGCAAAAACTCTATTGTATGTTGTCATCTTAACTATTTCTAAACCTCAGATATCTTGGGATTGATTTTTGTTCATTAAATGTTTCTTGGTGTTCTTCTCTGGCTTAAACAATATGATAAAACACTTTGGAGCAAATATACACAGTATTAGTCCAAAACTGGAGGCCAGAATGGCAAATATCTCCACAGCCACAGTCAATTTACCAGGAGAGCTGAGATATGCAGGAATAAAGGTGATCCAAACTGCACAGAATATCAGCATGCTGAAGGTAATGAGCTTGGCTTCATTAAAATTATCAGGTAATTTCCGAGCTAGGACAGCTAACACAAAGCAAAAGACAGCCAGTAGGCCTATGTACCCAATCACAGCCCAAAACCCAATAGCTGAGCCTAACGCACACTCCAGGATGATTCTCTTTTTGTATATGGTTAGGTTTTTCACCGGAAAAGGGGGACTAAGACCCAACCAAATAGTACATATTAAAACTTGAATAAACGTAAAAGACACTACAGTCATTCTTTGCTGTGGAGGACCAAACCATTTCATGACATTACTACCTGGGAGTGTAGCTTTGAAGGCCATTAACACTACTATTGTTTTTCCAAGAACACAAGACATACACAGGACAAAGGTGATCCCAAACGCTGTGTGGCGCAGTATGCAGGACCACGCAGAGGGTGCTCCAATGAAAGTTAATGAACATAAGAAACATAGAGTCAGTGAGAAGAGCAGCAGGAAGCTCAGCTCAGAGTTGTTGGCCCTGACAATCGGGGATGCCCTGTGACAATAGAAGACAGCCGCTGTTATAATGGCCAGGCAGGCACCACCAACTGAGAATGCAGCCAGGATGATTCCTAGGACCTCATTGTAGGAAAGAAACTCCACAGGCTTGGGGAGACAGGTGTCTCTCTCTGCATTAGGCCAGAACTCCTTTGGGCAAGGAAAACATTCAGGGGAATCTGAAAAAATAAAACAAAAAGGTATTCTTGTGGTAGTAATGTATATTTGATTTTGCTCAGTACATCGACTATGTATTAAGAGAAAAAAAAAATACCCGTAGCATTACTAATCTCTCCTTCAGGACATGGTATACAATCATAACAGCAGATGGGTTTTCCTTTCTGCAGCACTTTACGAGTTCCTGGAGGACAGCTGTCAGAGCACACTGACACAGGCACCTGGCCCATAAAGACAAACAAATATTCAGGCATGGAAACATTTTCAATCCTGTGTTAAAACAATACTCACATGTCAAAATGTGTATTGTCAATGTAACTGTCGGGGTACAAAATCCACAGTTTATGTGTAAAATTCATTCTAAAGTTCAGCTGAAGCTAAGATGAGACTTTAGCAGTCTGCGTTAGACAAATCGATAGTTACGTTATTGTAACTCCAGATTCTATGAGTATAGGCGTAGCACTCTAAGCCACGCTATGGATTTATCCCTTCACGCATGCGTAGTCATGAAGATTTTCTTTCCCGCCCTTGCGTACCGCTCGGGCTTCAACTACGTCCGCAAATACTGTATATAAACAGAGCGGACCCGTTGCTTTGCTCCCAACATAAGCTTTTTCTTCAGCTAATGTAACTGGAGCAGGTGGCCCGGATCTTAGAGGGCTACGCCTATACTCATAGAATCTGGAGTTACAATAACGTAACTATCGTTCTATTTCGTATAGGCTTCGCCCTCTAAGCCACACTATGGCTTAGGGTGAAGCTGATGTAGTCAATGCCACCTGCGACCCAGAGCCCACAAGTGGAACATAGACTAAACTTTTTTCCCCTCACTGTCTCTCTCTCTCTCTCATGCACTGACAGGAGACTGTATCAGATAAGCTGTTATCTAGGTAACGGAGCCTGCCATGGTAATGATTTGGCCTAGCTGGCTGTAAGGCCCAAGCCGAGAGTGCAGGCATGCATGATTGGTGAGGGTAGTACATGATTGATAATTATGGGACGCCCGAGGTCCCCCCAGCCACCCAGAGTAGAGGACCCCAGGCAGTACACATGCAGCGGCACATATCATGATTGTAGGCGTGCATGGTAGTGAGAGAGGATGTGTGATAGTGACAAATATATATATACATATGTACATAATATATATATAGGCTACACATATATGTGGGACGCCGCTCTCCTCCCGGCACCCGGCAGCAGACAGAACACATACGACGGGGCATCATTCGTCGTTGAGTGAGGATAGGACCGAGTGAGTCAGAGAGGACTTGGACATATCCCGCAAATAGAAACGGATGAAAGGGCATGGGTATGCTCAAGAGGCCGCTGCGCAGATGTCGGCTACTGACATGCCTCTGAACAGAGCTGTTGATGCCGATAGTGCCCTTGTAGAATGTGCCCGGATGCCCTGGGGGGGGGGCTCCGCCCCCCTCTGTGTTATAGGCCTGGGTGATAGCCTCGCACAGCCAGTGAGACAGACGCTGTTTTGACAGGGCCGCTCCTTGGGAGTGTTCCCTATAGTGAACAAACAGCTGCTGTGTCCACCTTATGTCCACCGTGCGTAAAACGTACTGTGATAACGCACGCACCGGGCACAATCAGTGGGAAACCTCTGTTGTTATGAGGCAGGGGGAAAAAAACCCTGGAGGGAAAAAATCCTCGACCGAAAGGAATTTGTTAAAATTTTCGGTGTGAAAGAAGGGTTAGGCTGTAGGGTGGCTGCGCTCCCGTCCCCTCTAATGGAGAGGCAGGACGGCGAAACTGACAGCACGCATAAGTCGCTCACTCGCTTGGCTGACGTCAGGGCAAGGAGAAGCGCCGTTTTTTAGAGACAGCAACCTGAGAGGGGCTTGTGCCAAGGGCTCGAAAGGAGGCTTCCCCAGAGCTCGAAGCACCAGGGCCAGATCCCATTGGGGTGTGAGAGAGCGCACGGCGGGTTTCTGTCGTCTGACCCCTTTCAAAAAAACGCTTTACTAGGGGGTGCGCAAAAGCCGTTCTCTCTCCATAGCCTTCGTGGCAGGATGAAATGGCCGCTGTGTAGGCTTTGACTGTGGACGGAGCCAAATCGTTATCTACCAATGTTTGGAGATAAGTCAACACGAGAGGCAGGGGACACGATATAGGGGTCTGTTTCCCTCTCCGTGCACCAGCGCTGGAAAGCGGACCAACGCGCCGCGTAACACGCTGTTGTAGAGGGGGGCTCTCGCGCTCTGAATAGTGCGCACCACGGCAGGAGGCAAGCCTAACCTCTGCAAGCGTTCCCGCTCAGCAGCCAGCCCCACAGTCGCTGGGTTATCACCGGGGGGGGTGGGATATCGCGCCGTCCAGCTGTGACAGGGCGTCCTCGCGCCACGGCAATTGCCAGGGGGGGGACCCGCCAGCAGCTGGACCAGCGTCGGGAACCAGGATGCGCTCGTGCGCTCCGGTGCCACCAGGATGACCGACAGATTCTCCTCCTGGATGCGTTCCAGGAGACGAGGGATCAGAGGGACCGGGGGGGGAAAAGCGTATAGGAGGGTTCTGGGCCAGGGGATGGTGGGAGAAAGCGTCCACGCCGAGGGGTGGATTGTCCTGTGTGCTCAAGGAAAACCACAGGGCGCACTGTGTGCTTTCTCGTGAGGCAAACGGATCCACCACCGCTTCCCCGAAACTGCTCCACAGCTTCTGAACGATAGTGGGATTCAATTTCCACTCGTTGTGAGAGGGCCCTCCCCTCGACATTAGGTCTGCCGCCCGGTTTAGTATCCCGGGGATGTACCACAGCCTTGAGGGACAGCAGATGATTGTGTGCCCACAGCAGAAGGCTCCTGGCTATTTCCAATAGCCGGGCCGAACGTACACCGCCCTGGCGATTTATGAACGCTGCTGCTGTAACATTGTCTGTTTGTACGACAACATGCCTCCCCACTACCACTGGGGCGAAGTGCTTTAAAACTTTCAGCACCGTGGACAGCTCCAGGCAGTTTATGTATGGGAGAGGGGGAGGTGGCCATTCCCCTCCCACCACCTGTGATTCGCACATCCCTCCCCCAGCCAGTGAGGGACGCATCCGTGTACACTGTCACGTATGACGTCACCTTGCCCAGGGGAACCCCAGCTGACAAGGTCCGGGGGGTTCCCCCCAATATGACAGGTCTGACTGCAGAGAAGGAGGGATGGTCAGCATTCGCCACTTGTGGCGTATGGGGTCGACGCGCTGACGGAGGAACCACCTCTGGATTTTTCTCATGTGGAGAAGCCCCAGGGGTACTACCATGTAGCCCGCGGACATCATGCCCAGAAGGCGCATGACGGACAGCGCTGACACCTTTGCGCGTGGCGTGGTGCGCGACGGGAGAGAGATCAGCGCGTCTTGCCTTGGAGTTGACAGCCTGGCCCTCATAACAATCGAGTTTAGCACTACGCCCAGATAAACTATCGATTGTGTGGGAACCAATGAGCTTTTCTGCCAGTTTATGGCGAAACCCAGTGTCTGCAGGTGCTGCAGAACTGCCACAGTGTGCAGCACCGCCGTTTCCCGAGAGGGAGCCAGAATGAGCAAATCGTCCAGATAAAACAGGACGCCTTTTTTCCACAATGGCTGAAGTGCCGTCTCCATGCACTTGGAAAAAGTGCGGGGGGCCAGTGAGTAACCGAACGGTAGTCGGTTGTACTGGAAATGAGCCCCTTGGAAAAAGAAGCGCAAGAATTTCCTGTGCCTGGGAATGATTTGGATGTGAAAGTATGCGTCTTTCAGATCCACAGATGTAAACCATTCTTGGTGGTGCACGCATTCCAACACATGTCTGATAGTCAGCATGTGGAATGACCGCTCCATGACGCACCGGTTGAACTGTGACGGGTCGAGGATGGGGCGTAACCCGCCTGACTTTTTTGGAGTGAGAAAGTAGCGGGAGTAAAATCCCTCGTTCTCCTACCCCGGAGGAACGTGGGAAATTGCTCCTTTTGACAGCAGTTCCCGTAGTTCTGACGTCATGGCATCTGATTCTGCCTGGGATGACACAGTTGTCTCCAACACGCCCGCAAAGCGAGGCGGGGGGGAGGTGAACTGGAGTGTGTAGCCCCGCCATATCAGTTTTGACATCCACGAGTCCATGTGTGTCAGCATGATCCATGCCGCGCTGTGCTCTGAGAGCGGGCGCGCGCATGTCTGTGTTGTTTACAGACATAGTTGGCAAGAAGCGCAGAGCCCGTCCCGCCGCTGGGCGAGACATGAGTAGATTGTGTCGCCCAGCCCATGGTAGGGCCCTGTCGAAAGGGTGGCGAGTCATCGTCGTCATCCCGCTGGCATAGCCGGGGGGAGGAGGATAACTGAGCGGCACTAATTGTAGCGGGTGGGCATTTGCTCCCGCTGTCTGCATAGTGAGAGAGCGGTGGAGCTCCGCGAGCAGCGTGTTTCCAGCTCTCAACCGTATGGGGACAGACGTTCCCCGCGCCCCAACGCCGCTGTTTGTTGGGTGGCTCGGGGGGTGGGTTAGACCAGGTGGGGGCCGCCTTCATGGTCCCCCGGCTCCATGAAACCTGCTGGTCATGTGGGGCCGGCAGTCGCTGCGGAGGGGAGCCGAGCGGCGCTCGAAGCCTGGGAAAACGCAGCAGAGGCTGTGGCGCGCTTCCTTTCATGACTGTTGTCATGGCGCCGGCGCTGCTGTGGAGGAGCTGCCTTCCAAGAGCCGAGCATTCAAAATCGTTCCGCTCGGTGCAAATGGGATGTGACTGTCTGTAGGCGGGACCCAAATAGTCCATCAGGAGCTATGGGGCCGTACAGAAGCTCGCGTCTGTCAGTGGGTAGCTGTGTCATGTGAAGCCAGATGTTTCTCTGGGCCACAGTCTGCCACGCCATGACTCTGGACAATGCCACCGTGGACGCCGTGGTCAGGGTGAGGATCGCGGTCATAGCTTTGCCAATCTCCGTGGCTAGCTCCAGAGGAAGAGCTCCCGGAGTAAAGGCCATGGCGGAGACGGCGGAGGCTAGCAAAGCTATATTGTTCTGTGCCGCGAGACCCTGGGCCGCACACTGGTGTGACCGGTCAGTGACCTGAGCACATACCTGATCCTGGGGCGAAGGAGGCTTCCGGTGGCCGAAAGAAGTGGCCTTCGGAAGCAGGATGGACGCCAGGCTCTGCTCCAGACCGAAGGGAAGTCCGCTTCTGTGTCACCTTGAACCCGAGTAAACGGGCGTAGCGAAAGACGGGAGCCTTCAGTTTCCCGGGCTGGGAGAGAGCCTCTTCCACAAACTGCCGAAGCTCCGTGAAGCGCAGCCAGAGTGGAGCCCGTGAGGAGGGCGGCTCCTGAGCGTAAACATCCCCGCTCAAGAGGCCGCGAGCGGGGGCTGGAAGCTCAGCTGGGAGCGCTATGCCTCTCTGGTCTGCTGCCTTTTTGATGATCTCCGGCAGATCCAAAAAGAGAGTCTTAGCGGTGGAGGGTGGAGCCGCCTGAGGCAGAGGGGAAGACCGCCGGAGCGGTGCCCTTGGCCATTCCGGAGATGGGGAGAGCCATCGGGGATCGATGGGAGGGCATCGATCCCCGTTTCGAGGCCCAGTTCTCCCAGGGGGGAGGAGGGACAGCCGGTGACGGAGGCGTTATCCGAGGGAATCGAGCCATTGGACTCATGCTCGTCAACAAAGCCTTCCTCTGGCGGATCCAGGGTGTTGACGAATTGCCGTCTGTCTGCCCAGCTGCCATCCCCTTCCCCGCTAGCCTGACACTCCAGAAAAGCTTCTGCCCGCCGGTTAAGCTCTTTAGATGGCAGGCGGATGCAGAACTGGCAGGAGGCGTAAGTGGCGCCAAGGCAGGTCTCACAGCGGGGATGGAGGTCCGGCGGCAGGATGCAGCCGGTCCAGCAGGTGGGGCAGAGGCAAACACCGCTGGAAGTCGAGCTTGTCTTCATACTGCTAGCTTGAAGAAAAAAGTGGGAGCAGAGCAACGGGTCCGCTCTGTTTATATACAGTATTTGCGGACGTAGTTGAAGCCCGAGCGGTACGCAAGGGCGGGAAAGAAAATCTTCACGACTGCGCATGCGCGAAGGGATAAACCCATAGCGTGGCTTAGAGGGCGAAGCCTATACGAAATAGAAGCAAGTGGTTCCAAAGTTAGTCTTTTTAGTACAAATTCCCTTTTTCCTTTGTCACTATCTCTGTGCCACAGCTCAGCAAGGGAATACTTTTTTGGAAAATACAAAGTAGGAATTTCATACTGAATATACTGTAACTTTGGAATGGATCTCTTTACGGCCAGTATGGAATATACAGTGACCAGAATGTTTTTCAATGTACACATATCATACCCTTTAAGATCACCATGTTTGATGTTAAAATATTGCTTTTGTGCTACTTACTTGTGTCCCACCGTCCACCCAGGTGAGGTTCCTGTTTATACGGAACTTCTGGCCCACCGGCAGTGATGCATCGTAGTGCCCTACTGTCACCAACTCAATACTGCCACTCTCACTCTTTTGCCAGTTAACCAGCTCATATCTGGCCACAGGATCACCGTTGGCATCAAATGACACGACATACCCATTTCGGGAAAAATTTACTTTTTTCAGCTGAGAAAGAACCTGTGAGGGTGAAATAAAGGAAAACAGTAAGGGAGAGAAATTTAATAATATAAAATACAATGAATATTTCATTTCACAAAATAATAATAATACCTTCATTTATGAAGCACTTTTCAAAAACAAGTTACAAAGTGATTTACATTCATTTAAAAAGACAAAGAGCAAACAGCTAATATAGCAAAAAGCAAAAACAAAATGAAAGATAATAAACAAACACATAGTAAAATCAATAAAAAGCAAGTCTAAAATAGTGAGTTTCATAAAGAGACTTAAAATAAGACAGTGTGTTGGCTTCCCTGATTTCCTCCAGCAGGTAATTCCACAACTGAGGGGCCCGAGCAGAAAAGACCTGATCACCTTTAGTTTTAAGGTGTGACCAGGGATAGACCAAGAGTGACCTATAGAGGATCTAAGGTTACGTTTAGGCTCGTATGGGGTAAGAAGGTCAGCTATATATTTTGGAGCTATCCCCATAAGAGCCTCAAAAGTGATCAATCTAAAACTGACTGGGAGCCAATAAAGTGATTTTAAATTCTGTGTTATGTGTTCTCTCCTGTTGGACGTGTCTATGAGTCTGGTTTATTCAGGTTTTGTTGTGAGAGGCATGAGAAAAGTGCATTGCAGTAATCTAACTGGGATTAAATGAATGCATGTATGACTGTTTCTACATTTTTTGCAGATAAATATGACCTCATTTTTGATTTTTTTTCTTATTTGGAAGAAACAGGTTTGGACGACTGAATTAATATGCTGATCAAAGTTGAGGTATTAGTCAAAGATAATTCCTAGATATCTGCAAGAGTTTGTATTATTAGATAAGAGGGGACCTAGACGGGAAGAAATATGATTTTGTGATTAATCTGGACCTATGATAATAACTTTACCTTTGGAAAGTTTGATGCCATCCAGTTATTGATGTCTGCAATGCACAAGTGGATGTTGCTTAAGTGATTGGTGTCATAAGAGTCAACAGAAATATACAATTGTGTGTCATTGGCATAAAAATGGTACTTGATATTGTGCTTCCTAATAATTTGACCGAGCGGTAGCATGTAAATGGAGAATAGCAGTGGCCCAAGAACGGAACCCTGTGGAACCCTATTGTAATGGTAGCCTACTGAAGATGATTGAGAAATTCCAATTTTCCTCACAGAAAGACCTTCCAGACAGATAAGAACATAACCATACTAAAACCACCCCTAAAATGCCCACCCAGTTTTTAAGAGTTGAATTTAAATACTATGGTCAATGGTGTCAAATGCCACAGACAAATCCAACAGGATTAAAACGGTTGGTTGTAGTCAGCTGCTAAAAGAAGATTATTTAAAACCCTGAGGAGTGCAGGTTCTGTGCTAAAACCTGCTCTAAAACCTGATTAAAATCCCTAAAAGAGGTAATTATCGTTAAAAAAAAGATCTGTTCTACCTGATGGTCCTCATCATTAGTGAAATTACTCAACAACTGGAATCTACAACACGCCCAAAGAAGGCCTCCAAAGCCACCACGATGGGGAAGAGCTTTTCCAAGCGGTGTAGAAGGGGACAGCGCAAAAGGACGCAGGCAGTCCCGAACCCGCACCAACTGGACAGCACCACGGTAATAAATCTTTATGAAAAGACACTAACTGACCCTTGTATGTCGGCATTGAGTAAGGGACTGAGTTTTGCACCTACTGCCCAAACTAATAACTTTGACACTGTTATTAACTTCCAGAAGTTATTCCGCAATTTAAGATTAAGGGAGTTTTTCCAGGGTGATAGAGACTGTGCATCTACACCTAGTGATGAACGTGCCTTGTATCCCGCCAGCTCATTGTCTGCCCCTGCCCCCATTGTCCCAACCCGCAACCAGTTCGGAAAAAGATCTACTTTCATTCCGCCTAAGTATTGCAATGCCTCCCTTGATACATACTGTCGTTTGGTGGAAAATGATGTGAGTTGCTCATTAAAAAAGAAAAAAAAGAGTACAAAGTGTATAATAACTTATCAGAAGAAGAAAGAGAAGCTTTGGTTGATCTGGGTAAAGACAATAAGATTGTGGTACGTCCCGCTGATAAAGGCGGCACTATTGTGTTGCAAAACATTGTGGATTATAATCATGAGATCGAAAGACAATTAGGTGATTCAACTTTTTATGAGAAACTGTCTTCAGACCCCACTAAGAGGTTATTGATGTTGGTGCACTCTAAGCTTGTCATCATTTCGAAAAGGAGTAATTTGAAAAAAGTGTCTTTGAAGTCCTAAAGGTAGAACACCCAGTGATACCCGTTATTTACACCCTCCCTAAGATAGATAAAGGTTTGGACACCCCCGTAAAAGGTAGGCCTATTGTAAGCGGCAAAGTGTAACACAAAACATCTCCGCTTATGTGGACTACTTTTTTAAGTCTGCAGTAGTCGCCCTTCCATCCTATGTGAGGGATTCTATAGACTTCATTGACACATTGAAGTAAAATCAAACGTTTTGTTAGCCACACTGGATGTTCAAAGCTTATACACAAATATCCTCCATGACGGTGGTATAAGTGCAGTAAAACATTTTCTCACCCTGAATCAACCTGAATCCAAGCTCAGCATAGACTGCATTTTGGACTTAGCTTGTATAGCTTTAACCAATAATATCTTTTGATTTCAGGATAACTTCAATATACAAAGGAAAGGCACAGCAATAGTCAGCAAAATGGCACCAAATTATGCTTGCCTATACATGGGCGTTTTTGAGAATAATTAGGGCCCGAGCATCGACAGTGGCGAAGGCCCTATAGAAACGGACGGAATTATTATTCTTTTTCCTTCTTCTGGCAAATTAATTTCCTTTTTGAGGGGCTTAACATACTCAAAAACTCACCAAAATTGGCGGTCGCATCAAGTCTGGTGAAAATGTACATATTTTAAGGGTTTCAGGAATAGGCGCAAAAAAATAGCTCGCTAGCGCCCCCTACAAAATAAAAGAAAAACTGTGCCCCTGCAGTACGTTTAACGTAGACTAACGAAACTTGGTACACATATGTAGCATGTCAAGACGTACAAAAAAGCTCATTAGAGCCATACCCTAAACCCAACAGGAAGTCTGCCATTTTGAATTGAAAGTTCAAAATTAGTGCGATTTTGGCCATTTCCACATCGTACTTTAACGAACTCCAAGAGATTTCATCCAATCAACTTCAAATTTGATCTGTGCTATCTTAAGACCTTAGAGATGAAAAATTATTAAAAGAAACATTTTTCGTCATAGGGCATGGCCGTGGTGGAGCAGCCATTTTGTGTGTTTCGCCATCGAAACAGGAAGTGGGTGTAACTCAAGTGTACATTGTCCAATTGGTTCGAAACTTTTCATGAGTCATAAGACTCTAATTCTGAGGACATTTACCGGTCAAAATTGACTCAAAGTCATAGCGCCCTCTAGTGGAAACAGGAAGTAGGCCTAAAAGTCAAGGTTCTGTACCATCTCAACACCTTAAAGATGAAAAGTTATTAAAAGAAAAACTTTTCACGGTTGTGTTGTGGCAGCCATTTTGAGTGTTTAGCGATAAACGAGAAAGTGGCTGTAACAACAGTGTACATTGTCATATCTGCTTGAAATTTCCCACAATCAACAAAAGTTGTCCAGACAGGGGGACATATACAGGCCAAAATTGACTTTTGGTCATAGTGCCCCCCGCTGGCAACAGGAAATCAGCCTTACATGACAAACATCATCCGATTTACATGAAACTTATAATGTGTTGTCTACATGTGATATTGAGCCCCCCCCCCCATACCTTTACAACGCTCATGTACTCAGGCCACGCACCGTTTATGGCTTTTGAACCGTTTAAGGTTCTTGTGTGAGGTATCACTGAACTCAGCAAAGAGTTCCTTTTTAATTGGTGGCGGTTTGCCCCCGCCCCCATATGCTTAACCCACACCCCCTTTAATAACTAATGACCAGTTTGATGTAGACTATTGTGTGAGGTATCACTGAACTCAGCAAAGAGTTCCTTTTTAATTGGTGACGGTTTGCCCCGCCCCATATGCTTAAGCCACACCCCCCTTTAATAACTAATGACCCGTTTTGATGTAAACTATTGTGTGAGGTATCATTGAACTCAACAGAGTTCAATTTTCATTGGTCACAGTTTGCCCCTGCCCCCTATGGTTTAGCCACGCCCCCCTTTCACAGCTAATGAACTGTATGATGTAGAGTCTTGTGTGAGGTATAATTGAACTCAGCAGAGAGTTCCCTTTTCATTGGTGATGATTTGCGGTGTCTGAGTGCTGCGCAAATTCACGGTCGCAACGAGCGGCATCCACCAGTAACCCCGACGCGTGCAGACGAGCGAGGGCCCGTCCCAACACTGCTTGCAGCTTTAATAGTATCTTGAGCCCAGCAAACCCTTTTCATGAAAAAAATCTTATTTTGTAAACGATTCATTGATCATGTTTTCTTAATTGTTGACTCTACAGTGGATGAACTCATGCACTTTCATGTGTATCTCAACTCTTTGAATGACCATCTTAAATTCACACTAGAACTGGACATGCAATGTATTAGCTTCATGGATGTTAAAGTCTATAAAGAGGGGAGGGAAATAAAAAACAGATATCTACCAACACTTTACTGAGAGGAGAGTTTTCACCCACGATCGCTGATTAAAAGCCTTCCCATTAGCCAGTTCCATCGGATTCGCAGGATGTGTAGTGGTGATGACTCATATTCTACACAGGCTAAGGATTTTTCTAATAGATTCCTCAGCAGAGGTCACACACAGGAGTGGGTAAATAATACAATGGAATGTTTTGACAACATCTCGCAAGACGAATGCCTTCGGGCTACAAAAAAGAGCACTGGTAAGAAGACTAATGCCCCCCATGTGCTGTGTAAAATACTCCCCACTGGGTTTTGAGTTTAATAAGTTTGTCCAAAAACACTGGCACATCATTGATTCAGATCCCAATCTAAAAACAGGTATTTCCAGATAAGCTGAGGATGGTTTTTAAGCGCGCACCTAACCTAAGAATTTAATTAGGAGCGATATACGCCCTCATCGCTCACCACTCCTACCACCTGTGCCAGATGGAAATTAGGTGTGGCAGCTGTGTCCAGTGTTACATACACATACAAATGTGCACGTTGCGCACGAGGATCTGTGAACATAGGAGCAGCATTAGAACAGGGGGACGAGCAGTCCCAGTAGCTGCCCACTTTAAGCGAGCTGGTCACAATGTTAGCGCATTGAGATATGTTGGGGTGGAATGTGTTAAGAACCCTCCAAGAGGGGGCGATCAAGGTAGAAGGCTTCTTCAGAGAGAAGCTTTTTGGATTTATTACCTCAACACAATGTCTCCAAACGGCTTAAATGAAGAAGTTGATATAAAGCCTTTTCTGTAATGTCTTTTCTTGTGATATTGTGTGTGGGATTGGTCTAATGTGACAAAGAGTGTCAATGTGGGATAGTGTAGCACATAATGTTATTCTGTAAGTTAGGGTTTTGGCCATTTTTTTTCATTTTTTCATTGTCTGTGTACAGATTGTGTATATGTAATTTTATCACTAATAGTTTTATGTGGTGACTATGGTAAAGGTGATACTTAGGCCCATCAAGGCCTTGTTTATTAGTTTAAATGAGATCAGCATGATCATGTCTGTGCCCTATGTATATGCTTGAACCACTGTTGAATGCCATTTGCCTGAGGAAGACCCAGCTGGGTCGAAACGTTGCAATAAACGTATGGGAGTATTAGCAGAGTGCAGGCATCTCATTCTTTTCAGTTGTGTCCTACCATGATGACCCGCCATGATGAGAGTAAGGAGTTCAATAAATCCATCAGAAATGGACAGGTTATGGTGAGGGTTGCTTTTAGGAAGAAGTTAGGAATTATATTGAGAGAGCAAGTGGAGTTCTTCATTTTGAAAATGGTTTTAGTAATGTTTATATTGTTAGCTTATCAAAAGAAGTTAAGGTACAGTTTATGCTAGGAGGAGAGGGTTCGATGATAGTCTAGGCTAGGGTGACCAGACGTCCCGATTCTGAGTTGCGTGTCCCGAGTCCCGACAAAAGCCTTTCCTTTACACCAACCACTATGAAATTGTCCCGGTTGTCAGCGATTACATAGCCGACGTGGTCTTATTATACAACCCAGTCTCACGGGCAGTTCGTGAAATGGTCACGTTTTTTAATGTTGATTTGTGTTTACGGGGACGTTTTTCTCTTTTTTTTTGTGGTGGCCAGCACGAAAATGTAAAGTAATGTCTTTCAATGGGAAGCATATTTCGTGATCACAGCACAAATACGGTAGGGAGTAATATGAAAAGCCGATAATCCGCATTGGGAGGTTGGTCCGGGTGGTGGATGGGTCAAACAACACAGGGCTTTCACCCGGGAGACCGGATCGCGTCCCACGTGTGGCATTTTGTTTCCCCGTTGTTTTCCTAATCACAACCGTCCCATTATTGTTGTGCATCCCCCGCAGCCGCCTCCCAGCGTGTGAAGGGTCTTTTCCCCGTTATGTTTTTCCTAAACCCAACCTCCGCCATCCCGTTATTGTCGCGCGTCCCCCGTGGCCGTCTCCCAGCGTGTGAGGCGTCCTTTCCCCGTTGTCGCTGGTCCCCCAGAGACCGCGGATCGTGTCCCAGGGTGTGACGTTTGCTTTCCCCGTTAATCTTTTCCTAAATCCAACCTCTGAATAGATGGTTCCCATGTCGTGCTGGCCACCACAAAATAAACAAGATAAACGTGTTGTTGTACACGAATCAATAGATTAAAAAATAACGTGACAATTACACGAACTGCCGTGAGACCATGTTGTATGATAGCCCGATCATTAACTAAACCCATGTAGAAAGACTAATAAAGCGTCCAGCGTATGATTTTAACAGTGTGTGTGTGTGTGTGTGTGTGTGTGTGTGTGGGTGTGTGTGTGTGTGTGTGTGTCAATCGTAGCGGTCTGAGTCTGCATAATCTGTGCAGCCAGCATTGCCAGCACTGCCGAATGTATATTTGTAAACATTGTCGCAATGCCTCTTCTTATCTGTCTCGTTTTAACCAGTCCCTCCAGGTCCGCTGGAAAGTCAGTGGACAAGCACTGGGTGGAAATGTTCGCACATTTCAAAAGCAGGGAGAATTCCGTAAATGTAGGTCTCCTTTGTCAGTTCGCCAGGTGTCTACCGGCACAAATGCTCCCGTTGAGCGGATCATTTCGCTCATGAACAACACATGGACTGACGAGAGGACCATTCCCACCTTAAAGACGCTCGTCACATGGGCCAATTTTGCTGACACCTGTGCGCAATTTCACAGTAGGCTTTCAGCCAACAAATTGATTCTTGAGCAAATTCACTCCTCTAACAAATATATGGAATGAATGTTTCCAATAGGGAAGCTATCTGCTCGATCAAATGAGATTACATTTGTGTGTGTGTGTGTGTTGTTGGTTAGAATAACACTGGTAACATTTTACGGTAAGGGTACATGAATTATCATGAATTCATGCATGCATTAATTGATAGGCCTATGTATATTATGCATTATCTAATTAATGATTTATGTGTTGCTGCATTCCTTAATATCCCATGAATCATCAGGAATTGACGTGTTCATAGTCTCATTCATGACCTCATACATGAACAACACAACTAAAGCATTAGGTACGAGGGCACATCATTATGAATTATTAAGCATGATCATGATTCATTCTTTTTCTGCAAAAAAATGTGGACATCACTGCGCAAATTCTGATTTGAACACAACTTGTGCATAATGATATACCCACCTTTCTTAATGCTTTAGTTGATAGTTGTTGTTCATGCATGAGGTCATGAATGAGAGGCTATGAACTCATGTCAATTCCTGATGATTCATAAGGAATGAAATAATGCACAAATCATGAATTAATTCATGCCTGAATTCATAATTCATGTACCCTTACCGTAAAGTGTTACCATAACCTTAGTTCAAGCTTGTGGCAGCAGTTCCAAATAATTAATGTAGTGCCATGCAATGAAAAATACCTTTTCACAAAGTTTTTCACAACTTCAGTGGGTGCATTTTCCAAAAGAATGCTTTAATTCTAAAAAATAAAGTTGGTCCCACACGAAACTCACTCAATGTCTTTTAATATTATGTCTTAGATAATGTAGGCTACATACCAAGACAATTCATGAATATTAACTGAGATACCCCATTATGTTGTGAGCAGTAGGCCTACGTGTGCTGTTGGCAAAATTATGTCTAATCTGTCTGTTTCTATGTCTGACCTGGGCTGGCACATGTTCACATTAAAAAGCATGTGTGTGTACGAGCACTACGGTCACGCGCAAAGTGTCCCAGTTTTAGTTCCGGGAAATCTGGTCATCCTAGTCTAGGCAGCAGATTAAATATTTTTTCTCATATGTTTGTTTTAATTTTGTCGGAGAAAAAAAGATTTAAACTGTTCACATTTGTCAATTGATGGTTCAACAATAGCAGAGGTGGACTTGATGTGTGACTTACAACAGTAAAGAGGAGTCTTGGATTGGATATATGATTATTAATGAGGCAATTCTAATACCATTCTCTTGCCAATTTCACTGTTTGATTAAATTCATTAGGTCTCTCAGAGTTTGTAGGTCTGCAGGCTGTCTATTGCGCCTCCATTTCAGTTGAGCTTTACAACACAGCTGTTCAAGTGATCTGATATCAATGGATATTCAGGGTTAATGTTTAGTTTGGGGTTTTCTCAATCTTAAAGAAGCTACAATGTCAAGAATATTTTAACATGTTGAGTTAAAAGTAGTAATGGCATCATTATCACGGATAAAACTACGCCTAATCTGTCAGGCAAGACATGACATAATGAAAAAGTGTAGTTATGAATAATATTTAATATCACATCTGTATAAACTGATCTGCATAGTAACTGCCAAGTCAGGCGTTGAATCAGGTTCTGTCGTACATGTGGTGAAGTATCAGAATCTATAAAATCTGGTTAAAATAGTCGAGGCTAATCGCAAAAAATCAGGATGTTTTTGTATTTTGGCATGAAATTGCAATTAAATGTTAAATAAAATGAATACCTCATTTCAGCAATTAAAGCAAAAAAGGGCATTTGGGTTTTCATGTATGTTCAACTGACCTCTTTGGACTCTATCCTGGTGAATGCGTCACACTGAGTTGTAGAATTTGTTTCCTGACACACTGCTTTATGAATGGCATGAGCTATTGCATAAACAGCCTTGTATACCATGTTAGTGATCCGGAGCTGAGATGTGTCAGTGTACGGGCTCTGGAGCATCTTTATGTCTTCAGTTCCATCACACACACTTTTTGTCTATGACTGCACCTAAAAACAAACAGAGGAAGGTGTTTTTTTTAGCCTTTACATTATCATTCTTTCTCATGTTTATTGTTGCTTTTTATTCCATTTAACCTGCCAAACATGCCTTGTAAGAACTCATATAGCTATATTGTTGCTACATTACACATTACAATTCAAAGCATTGTTTTGCAGACATGTCTTTCTCCTTTTTTTTCAATGGTGGCTGTTTCAGTTTGTGTCAGTCCTATTTTTTAACCTTCATGTAAGCCAGCTCACATTAACACAAATCAGTGATAAGACAATAAGTAACATTTATAAAAGGCAAACAAATTATTTTTCTTTAATTAAATACTGTCTTGACCTGTTGTAATGAGGACCTCTACCCTCAGTGGTGCAGGAAGAAGGCCAGCAGGATTATCAGAGACCCAAATCACCTCAGTCACAAACTGTTCTACCTGCTGCCATCTGGCAGACGCTAACGCAGCATCCAGTCCTGCACTACCAGGCTCAGGGACAACTTCATCACACAGGCCATAAGACTGCTGAAATCCTGAGCTAATGATGACCATACTGTCACTTTACCTTTCATACTTTACACTGACACTTTATCTTTATACTTTACAACCTCTCATTACGCATACATTTACTACATTCCTGCTGACATTAAAGTTTATTCTTTTTGCAATTATTGTACACTTCATCTACCACATTTTATATTTTTATATATGTAATATTTTACCCTCGATCTTTTAACTTTGCACTATTTTTGTCTCAGATTCTCATTTTTAGTGCATGATTGTCTTTTTTTACATATTTAAGGAACATTGTTTGAGGAAGCCTGAGATCTAGATTTTCATTTCCAAGGACTACTTCTGTAATTGTGCATATTACAATAAAGAACTTAAAAAGGTAAACACATTAATGATCAGAAATCACTGTCACTAAGAACTTCAAGCCGTTCTATAACTAATACATGCAAGTAACTACAATTTAAGGTATTGATTAGTACTTTAGCTCGGTGGGCTCGAGACTGTGTCTATATACTCTGTACTTGTGTTGACATTGCAAAACCACTGCAGCAAAGACAGCAGATTGCCTAAACTTGACCTGAAAGATCATCATAACAAGTTAAATTATTCACAGAGATGAGATGCACCTTATGTTGGTAATTTCCCTGTCAATCTGGGGATTTGGTCTTAAAGCAGCTGCTGAACACAGGAAATCCCACTCAGACAGACAATCAAAAAAACAACACAACACAACCACAAGTGCTCTCCTACGTTAAAACATCAGCACAACTTTCTCACTTTTTCCCAGCCGGCAGTTGAATGCATCCTCCCAGAACTCAGTAAGCACTGGAGAGGCAGCCACTTTAGAAGGAGAGAGATCCAGCAAGAAGTCTCTCAGACCTGGGATGACAGATCGCTCAATGCCAAATCCGATGGCTCCAGCACAGAAGCTGAATTTCAGCAATGTCTGTGTCTGTTACCCAGTCTTCACTGCCTATCCACTGGCGAGGTGGAGATGGCTCGAGCGACAGCTCCTCCAGCAGAAGCCTCAGGTCTCCAAAGGCTGCAAATGCCACAACAACCATAGCTGTCGACCTGGAGAAAGATTTAGGTTTTTTAAAAATTTAATCTGACGGACCATTTGTATTACAATATTAAATATGAGAGAAATAAACGTTTGAGTCATAATTGAACATTTCCAATTTGCCAATGGGATAATGACAATCTTCCATCTTATACATTTTTGTTGTACTTTTGTGTGCAGAAGTTTCAGTGTCAGCACAGGGACACATCAGTGAAGTAGACCCCTGCGGATAACGTCTGCTACTCTCTTGATCCGGCTACGTGGGTGGGTCCGATAGAAAGATTCAGAGTATTCCACACAGATCCCCTCTCTGTGTGCTGCGTCCAGGAAAGACGCCATACCATTATTGCCATAGTCCGAATCTGACCGGACAGCACCTATCCAAGTCCAGCCAAAGTGTTTTACCAGCTTGGCCAGTGCGTCAGCCTGGAACTGATCACTAGGGAATTGTTCTGAAGAAACTTTGGGTACTGCTGCTTATTGGACAGACATGCACAAGTGGCAAAGTGGCTCACCTAAAGGAAAACAAAAGTGTAGTTATTTCACGAAAGAGACAAGCGAAAACCAGCACTGGTCTATAGGCTAAAGCTACAGTTTCACCAGAAATCTAAAATATTTACTTGTGGGAATCTTAAAGGGCCCAGTGATGCGCGACATGCTGATGGATGGCGTGGACCCAGACTCACCAACGACAGCCATCACCATACCAGATTGTGAGCAATTGTCACTGGTGTAAAACACTGGGTCCAGGCCATTTGAAAGCTGAAATGCCACATGCACCGCCACGGGCACCGAGGCGCACGAGTCATAGATCTGATAACCGAGTTTGATTCCCGGCAGCAGCTCCGTGCTGTTGTTTATCTCCTCGATGGCGAAAGATCATTGCACGTGAGAAGCGCAGTTCACGGGTGTTAATGCTGCAAACAAACACTGTGTCACTATTTGAATTTTACAATTCACAATTTTTAACAAAAATATAAAAAAACACAGGATTAGATATCAGTCCAACATTCACAAGAATCATAATGTACAGATGTCAACTCAAATCTAAAGTATTAAATTGTTTGGTCAAATATGTACAAATCAGTTGTTTAACACACCTATATTTTCAGTTAAAAAATACAAAAAAATCTTTTCTTTTTTCATATATTTCACTATTCTCTACCTTTTTCTTAAATATAATATCATGCAGTTTACACAACACCTGCATTTTCCCTCTGGAGATCAATGAAAATGTATCTTATCTCATCTTTATTTGGCATTTAATGAACTTTTTTAAGTTTTCAATGCTAGACAAAAGTACACAATTGTAGGCACATCATACAAGTCAAAACATCTCTTTATTTCCCGACAATGTCTAACATCGCTTTTATTCCCCCACTTCTCCCTATACTAACCTTCCCTGTGCATCTTGGAAGCTCAGGCATGGTAGTGTAGTTATGGTTCACTGTGTCCATGTAGTAGTGTATGGAGAAAACACCACCAATAACGTAGTCCCCATCCATTGAGAACACAGGGAGACGAGTTGTACCCTGGAGCTTACATTTCACAGATGAAGTCTGAGCGCTGACCCCAGCACCAGTCCTATCCTCTGTAAGCCCAGCCCTTTGTTTAACATCATCCTCAGAACCATTCAAGGCAACAGCTGAGTTAAGCCCACACAAACACAGAGACAGGATCAGGCCAATACAGAGAGCAGAGATCTCCATCCCTCAACTGTCTGTATGTGGGCATACTGTATGTGTGTTTTATAGATTTTCAGACAAAAGCTTCCCTCCTCTTATTCTACGTCAGGTAAATTTACATCAGAGAGAGGGTGCGCTTATTCAGTGGTCTTTGTTTAACTCACGTCTAAGTCTTTTCTGTGGGCTGCATGTATAATATAATCTGCATTCAAGCTGCAGTGTGCAGAATGCATCAATAAACTGCCAGAATGTTAATTAGAGACCTCTTTCTACAGCCCTCTTTCTCTCTGTTGCAAGGGCAATGCATCTGGGGAACAGTCAATATGAATGCTCTGTCTTCTAAAATGACCTGTGATTGACGAAAAATCTCCCCTCATGGCTAGATTTTCTAAAGCCTTAAAACTGAGTCAAGATATCTTTTTTGTTTGGTTTTATCTGATATTACAGATACACCTAACAAATACAAACCTTTAATGGGTTGTGTTGTTTAATCCAATATTAAATAATGTGGATATGGAAAATCTATTGAAATACAAATGATTTTATAAAAGAAAAAGAAACACTTTAATTTTTTACTTTATTTATTAACCTAAAATTGAAACATGATAAAATATTTTTACAGCAAGACATTTTAAAAGGAAATTCACAAGATGACAAAGAAAATGTATGTGAAAAGATAACAATTTGAATCAGCAAGGTGAAGACTGTTGGATGTGCACAGCATACATACGTATGTTGCCATCTTAACTATTTCCAATCTTCAGATTTCTTAGGATTGATTTTTGTTCATTAAATGTTTCTTGGTGTTCTTCTCTGGCTTAAACAATATGATGAAACACTTTGGAGCAAATATACACAGTATTAGTCCAAAACTGGAGGCCAGAATGGCAAATATTTCCACAGCCACAGTAAATTTCCCAGGAGAGCTGAGATATGCAGGGATAAAGGTGATCCAGACTGCACAGAATATCAGCATGCTGAAGGTAATGAGCTTGGCTTCATTAAAATTATCAGGTAATTTCCGAGCTAGGACAGCTAACACAAAGCAAAAGACAGCCAGTAGGCCTATGTACCCGAGCACAGCCCAGAAACCAATAGCTGAGCCTAATGCACACTCCAGGATTATTCTCTCCTTGTATATGGTTAGGTTTTTCATTGGAAAAGGGGGACTAAGAACTAACCAAATAGTACATATTAAAACTTGAATAAGCGTGAAAGACACTACAGTCATTCTTTGCTGTGGAGGACCAAACCATTTCATCACATTACTACCTGGGAGTGTAGCTTTGAAGGCCATTAACACTACTATTGTTTTTCCAAGAACACAAGACATACAGAGGACGAAGGTGATCCCAAATGCTGTGTGGCGCAGCATGCAGGACCACGCAGAGGGTGCTCCAATGAAAGTTAATGAACATAAGAAACATAGAGTCAGGGAGAAGAGCAGCAGGAAGCTCAGCTCAGAATTGTTGGCCCTGACAATGGGGGATGTCCTGTGACGATAGAACACAGCTGCTGTTATAATGGCCAGACAGGCACCACCAACTGAGACTGCAGCCAGGATGATTCCTAGGACCTCGTTGTAGGAAAGAAACTCTACAGGCTTAGGGAGACAAGTGTCTCTCTCTGCATTAGGCCAGAACTCCTTGGGGCAAGGAAAACAATCAGGGGAATCTGAAAAAAATTAAACAAAAATGGCTTTTAGCAGTCATAATTAGGGACTGAGCACTAACAATGTCGGTCAGCGAAGGCACTATTGAAATTGTTCTGTTTATTATTCTTAACTTTAAAAAAATTGCAATTTTGAGGGGCTAAACGTGCTCAGAAATTTATGAAACTTTGCACACACATCAGAAGTGGTGAAAAGTGAGGGGTCATGAGCTTGGCAAATTGGCTCTATAGTGCCCCCTACAAAATTACAAAAAAAGTAGCCCCCACAGTGTGTTTCACCTAGCCTGGCTCCGCCCTCCTACGTTCTCCGCTCAATTTTCATTTTCCTTCACTATTCCGTCTGGGTTTGTGGTATATTCTTGTAATATTTGGCGGTCAAATCAGTGAACAGAGAGAGTGGCTGAGAATGATGACTCTGGACAGACCTGGTAAGCCCAAGCGGGTAGTGCGGGTAAAGTGGGAACGTCTGGAGGAGGCCCCTGTCCGACAGACTTTCAGCTCACACCTCGGCGGAGCTTTTCGTGCATCCCTGTGGAGGCTGGGGGCATTGAACCCGAGTGGACAATGTTCAAAGTTTCCATTGCTGAAGCTGCGGTGAGGAGCTGTGGTCTTAGGGTCTTAGGTGCCTCAAGGGGCGGTAACCCACGAACACCGTGGTGGACACCGGTGGTCAGGGAAAGCCGTCCGACTGAAGAAGGAGTCTTTCCGGGATATGTTATCCCAGGCGACTCCGGAGGCAGTTGCAAGGTACCCGAAGGGCCCGAAGGGCTGCAGCCTCTGCCGTGAAAGAGGCAAAGCAGCGTGTGTGGGAGAAGTTCGGAGAAGACATGGAGAAGGACTTTCGGTCGGCACCAAGGTGCTTCTGGAAAACCGTTCGCCACCTCAGGAGGGGAAGCGGGGAACCATCCAAGCTGTGTACAGTAAGGATGGGGCGCTGTTGACCTCAACTGAGGAGGTAATAGGGGCGGTGGAAGGAGCACTTTGAGGAACTCCTAAATCCGACTAATCGCCCTCTATGGTAGAGGCAGAGCTGGAGGATGAGGGGGGATTGGCATCAATTTCCCTGGTGGAGGTTGCTGAGGTAGTTAAACAACTCCACAGTGGCAAAGCCCCAGGAATTGATGAGATCCGTCCAGAAATGCTTAAAGCTCTGGGTGTGGAGGGGTTGTCTTGGTTGACACGCCTCTTCAAACATTGCGTGGAAGTCTGGGGACGGTGCCTAAGGAGTGGCAGACCGGGGTGGTGGTTCCCCCTTTTTAAAAGGGGGACCAGAGGGTGTGTGCCAATTACAGGGGTATCACACTTCTCAGCCTCCCCGGTAAAGTCTACTCGAAGGTGCTGGAAAGGAGGGTTCGGTCGATGAGTCGAATCTCAGGTTGAAGAGGAACAATGCGGATTCCGTCCTGGTCGTGGAACAACGGACCAGATCTTTACTCTCGCAAGGATCCTGGAGGGAGCCTGGGAGTATGCTCAACCAGTCTACATGTGTTTTGTGGATCTGGAGAAGGCGTATGACCGGGTGCCCCGGGAGATACTGTGGGAGGTGCTGCGGGAGTACGGGGTGAGGGGTCCCTTCTCAGGGCCATCCAATCTCTGTACGACCAAAGCGAGAGCTGTGTCCGGGTTCTCGGCAGTAAGTCGGACTCGTTTCAGGTGAGAGTTGGCCTCCGCCAGAGCTGCGCTTTGTCACCAATCCTGTTTGTAGTATTTATGGACAGGATATCGAGGCGTAGTCGGGGTGGAGAGGGTTGCAGTTCGGTGGGCTGGGGATCTCATCGCTGCTTTTTGCAGATGATGTGGTCCTGATGGCATCATCGGCCTGTGACCTTCAGCACTCACTGGATCGGTTCGCAGCCCGAGTGTGAAGCGGCTGGGATGAGGATCAGCACCTCTAAATCGGAGGCCATGGTTCTCAGCAGGAAACCGATGGAGTGCCTTCTCCAGGTAGGGAATGAGTCCTTACCCCAAGTGAAGGAGTTCAAGTACCTTGGGGTCTTGTTCGCGAGTGAGGGGACAATGGAGCGGGAGATTGGTCGGAGAATCGGCACAGCAGGTGCGGTATTACATTCAATTTATCGCACCGTTGTGACGAAAAGAGAGCTGAGCCAGAAGGCAAAGCTCTCAATCTACCGGTCAGTTTTTGTTCCTACCCTCACCTATGGTCATGAAGGCTGGGTCATGACCGAAAGAACAAGATCCAGGGTACAAGCGGCCGAAATGGGTTTCCTCAGGAGGGTAGCTGGCGTCTCCCTTAGAGATAGGGTGAGAAGCTCAGTTATCCGTGAGGAGCTCGGAGTAGAGCCGCTGCTCCTTTGCGTCGAAAGGAGCCAGTTGAGGTGGTTCGGGCATCTGGTAAGGATGCCCCCTGGGCGCCTCCCTAGGGAGGTGTTCCAGGCACGTCCAGCTGGGAGGAGGCCTCGGGGGAGACCCAGGACTAGGTGGAGGGATTATATCTCTAACCTGGCCTGGGAACGCCTCGGGATCCCCCAGTCGGAGCTGGTTAATGTGGCCCGGGAAAGGGAAGTTTGGGGTCCCCTGCTGGAGCTGCTACCCCCGCGACCCGACCCCGGATAAGCGGATGAAGATGGATGGACTAACTGACCCTTGTATGTCGGCATTGAGTAAGGGACTGAGTTTTGCACCTACTGCCCAAACTAATAACTTTGACACTGTTATTAACTTCCAGAAGTTATTCCGCAATTTAAGATTAAGGGAGTTTTTCCAGGGTGATAGAGACTGTGCATCTACACCTAGTGATGAACGTGCCTTGTATCCCGCCAGCTCATTGTCTGCCCCTGCCCCCATTGTCCCAACCCGCAACCAGTTCGGAAAAAGATCTACTTTCATTCCGCCTAAGTATTGCAATGCCTCCCTTGATACATACTGTCGTTTGGTGGAAAATGATGTGAGTTGCTCATTAAAAAAGAAAAAAAAGAGTACAAAGTGTATAATAACTTATCAGAAGAAGAAAGAGAAGCTTTGGTTGATCTGGGTAAAGACAATAAGATTGTGGTACGTCCCGCTGATAAAGGCGGCACTATTGTGTTGCAAAACATTGTGGATTATAATCATGAGATCGAAAGACAATTAGGTGATTCAACTTTTTTATGAGAAACTGTCTTCAGACCCCACTAAGAGGTTATTGATGTTGGTGCACTCTAAGCTTGTCATCATTTCGAAAAGGAGTAATTTGAAAAAAGTGTCTTTGAAGTCCTAAAGGTAGAACACCCAGTGATACCCGTTATTTACACCCTCCCTAAGATAGATAAAGGTTTGGACACCCCCCGTAAAAGGTAGGCCTATTGTAAGCGGCAAAGTGTAACACAAAACATCTCCGCTTATGTGGACTACTTTTTTAAGTCTGCAGTAGTCGCCCTTCCATCCTATGTGAGGGATTCTATAGACTTCATTGACACATTGAAGTAAAATCAAACGTTTTGTTAGCCACACTGGATGTTCAAAGCTTATACACAAATATCCTCCATGACGGTGGTATAAGTGCAGTAAAACATTTTTCTCACCCTGAATCAACCTGAATCCAAGCTCAGCATAGACTGCATTTTGGACTTAGCTTGTATAGCTTTAACCAATAATATCTTTTGATTTCAGGATAACTTCAATATACAAAGGAAAGGCACAGCAATAGTCAGCAAAATGGCACCAAATTATGCTTGCCTATACATGGGCGTTTTTTGAGAATAATTAGGGCCCGAGCATCGACAGTGGCGAAGGCCCTATAGAAACGGACGGAATTATTATTCTTTTTCCTTCTTCTGGCAAATTAATTTCCTTTTTGAGGGGCTTAACATACTCAAAAACTCACCAAAATTGGCGGTCGCATCAAGTCTGGTGAAAATGTACATATTTTAAGGGTTTCAGGAATAGGCGCAAAAAAATAGCTCGCTAGCGCCCCCTACAAAATAAAAGAAAAACTGTGCCCCTGCAGTACGTTTAACGTAGACTAACGAAACTTGGTACACATATGTAGCATGTCAAGACGTACAAAAAAGCTCATTAGAGCCATACCCTAAACCCAACAGGAAGTCTGCCATTTTGAATTGAAAGTTCAAAATTAGTGCGATTTTGGCCATTTCCACATCGTACTTTAACGAACTCCAAGAGATTTCATCCAATCAACTTCAAATTTGATCTGTGCTATCTTAAGACCTTAGAGATGAAAAAATTATTAAAAGAAACATTTTTTCGTCATAGGGCATGGCCGTGGTGGAGCAGCCATTTTGTGTGTTTCGCCATCGAAACAGGAAGTGGGTGTAACTCAAGTGTACATTGTCCAATTGGTTCGAAACTTTTCATGAGTCATAAGACTCTAATTCTGAGGACATTTACCGGTCAAAATTGACTCAAAGTCATAGCGCCCTCTAGTGGAAACAGGAAGTAGGCCTAAAAGTCAAGGTTCTGTACCATCTCAACACCTTAAAGATGAAAAGTTATTAAAAGAAAAACTTTTCACGGTTGTGTTGTGGCAGCCATTTTGAGTGTTTAGCGATAAACGAGAAAGTGGCTGTAACAACAGTGTACATTGTCATATCTGCTTGAAATTTCCCCACAATCAACAAAAGTTGTCCAGACAGGGGGACATATACAGGCCAAAATTGACTTTTGGTCATAGTGCCCCCCGCTGGCAACAGGAAATCAGCCTTACATGACAAACATCATCCGATTTACATGAAACTTATAATGTGTTGTCTACATGTGATATTGAGCCCCCATACCTTTACAACGCTCATGTACTCAGGCCACGCACCGTTTATGGCTTTTGAACCGTTTAAGGTTCTTGTGTGAGGTATCATAGAACTCAGCAGAGAGTTCCTTTTTAACTGGCAATGGTTTAACCCGCCCCCTATGCTTAAGCCACACGCCCTTTTATAACTAATGACCCGTTTGATGTAGACTATTGTGTGAGGTATCACTGAACTCAGCAAAGAGTTCCTTTTTAATTGGTGGCGGTTTGCCCCGCCCCATATGCTTAACCCACACCCCCTTTAATAACTAATGACCAGTTTGATGTAGACTATTGTGTGAGGTATCACTGAACTCAGCAAAGAGTTCCTTTTTAATTGGTGACGGTTTGCCCCGCCCCATATGCTTAAGCCACACCCCCTTTAATAACTAATGACCCGTTTTGATGTAAACTATTGTGTGAGGTATCATTGAACTCAACAGAGTTCAATTTTCATTGGTCACAGTTTGCCCTGCCCCCTATGGTTTAGCCACGCCCCCTTTCACAGCTAATGAACTGTATGATGTAGAGTCTTGTGTGAGGTATAATTGAACTCAGCAGAGAGTTCCCTTTTCATTGGTGATGATTTGCGGTGTCTGAGTGCTGCGCAAATTCACGGTCGCAACGAGCGGCATCCACCAGTAACCCCGACGCGTGCAGACGAGCGAGGGCCCGTCCAACACTGCTTGCAGCTTTAATAGTATCTTGAGCCCAGCAAACCCTTTTCATGAAAAAATCTTATTTTGTAAACGATTCATTGATCATGTTTTCTTAATTGTTGACTCTACAGTGGATGAACTCATGCACTTTCATGTGTATCTCAACTCTTTGAATGACCATCTTAAATTCACACTAGAACTGGACATGCAATGTATTAGCTTCATGGATGTTAAAGTCTATAAAGAGGGGAGGGAAATAAAAACAGATATCTACCAACACTTTACTGAGAGGAGAGTTTTCACCCACGATCGCTGATTAAAAGCCTTCCCATTAGCCAGTTCCATCGGATTCGCAGGATGTGTAGTGGTGATGACTCATATTCTACACAGGCTAAGGATTTTTCTAATAGATTCCTCAGCAGAGGTCACACACAGGAGTGGGTAAATAATACAATGGAATGTTTTGACAACATCTCGCAAGACGAATGCCTTCGGGCTACAAAAAAGAGCACTGGTAAGAAGACTAATGCCCCCATGTGCTGTGTAAAATACTCCCCACTGGGTTTTGAGTTTAATAAGTTTGTCCAAAAACACTGGCACATCATTGATTCAGATCCCAATCTAAAACAGGTATTTCCAGATAAGCTGAGGATGGTTTTTAAGCGCGCACCTAACCTAAGAATTTAATTAGGAGCGATATGCGCCCTCATCGCTCACCACTCCTACCACCTGTGCCAGATGGAAATTAGGTGTGGCAGCTGTGTCCAGTGTTACATACACATACAAATGTGCACGTTGCGCACGAGGATCTGTGAACATAGGAGCAGCATTAGAACAGGGGACGAGCAGTCCCGTAGCTGCCCACTTTAAGCGAGCTGGTCACAATGTTAGCGCATTGAGATATGTTGGGGTGGAATGTGTTAAGAACCCTCCAAGAGGGGGCGATCAAGGTAGAAGGCTTCTTCAGAGAGAAGCTTTTTGGATTTATTACCTCAACACAATGTCTCCAAACGGCTTAAATGAAGAAGTTGATATAAAGCCTTTTCTGTAATGTCTTTTCTTGTGATATTGTGTGTGGGATTGGTCTAATGTGACAAAGAGTGTCAATGTGGGATAGTGTAGCACATAATGTTATTCTGTAAGTTAGGGTTTTGGCCATTTTTTTCATTTTTTCATTGTCTGTGTACAGATTGTGTATATGTAATTTTATCACTAATAGTTTTATGTGGTGACTATGGTAAAGGTGATACTTAGGCCCATCAAGGCCTTGTTTATTAGTTTAAATGAGATCAGCATGATCATGTCTGTGCCCTATGTATATGCTTGAACCACTGTTGAATGCCATTTGCCTGAGGAAGACCCAGCTGGGTCGAAACGTTGCAATAAACGTATGGGAGTATTAGCAGAGTGCAGGCATCTCATTCTTTTCAGTTGTGTCCTACCATGATGACCCGCCATGATGAGAGTAAGGAGTTCAATAAATCCATCAGAAATGGACAGGTTATGGTGAGGGTTGCTTTTAGGAAGAAGTTAGGAATTATATTGAGAGAGCAAGTGGAGTTCTTCATTTTGAAAATGGTTTTAGTAATGTTTATATTGTTAGCTTATCAAAAGAAGTTAAGGTACAGTTTATGCTAGGAGGAGAGGGTTCGATGATAGTCTAGGCTAGGGTGACCAGACGTCCCGATTCTGAGTTGCGTGTCCCGAGTCCCGACAAAAGCCTTTCCTTTACACCAACCACTATGAAATTGTCCCGGTTGTCAGCGATTACATAGCCGACGTGGTCTTATTATACAACCCAGTCTCACGGGCAGTTCGTGAAATGGTCACGTTTTTTTAATCTATTGATTTGTGTTTACGGGGGACGTTTTTCTCTTTTTTTTTGTGGTGGCCAGCACGAAAAATGTAAAGTAATGTCTTTCAATGGGAAGCATATTTCGTGATCACAGCACAAATACGGTAGGGAGTAATATGAAAAGCCGATAATCCGCATTGGGAGGTTGGTCCGGGTGGTGGATGGGTCAAACAACACAGGGCTTTCACCCGGGAGACCGGATCGCGTCCCACGTGTGGCATTTTGTTTCCCCGTTGTTTTCCTAATCACAACCGTCCCATTATTGTTGTGCATCCCCCGCAGCCGCCTCCCAGCGTGTGAAGGGTCTTTTCCCCGTTATGTTTTTCCTAAACCCAACCTCCGCCATCCCGTTATTGTCGCGCGTCCCCCGTGGCCGTCTCCCAGCGTGTGAGGCGTCCTTTCCCCGTTGTCGCTGGTCCCCCAGAGACCGCGGATCGTGTCCCAGGGTGTGACGTTTGCTTTCCCCGTTAATCTTTTCCTAAATCCAACCTCTGAATAGATGGTTCCCATGTCGTGCTGGCCACCACAAAATAAACAAGATAAACGTGTTGTTGTACACGAATCAATAGATTAAAAATAACGTGACAATTACACGAACTGCCGTGAGACCATGTTGTATGATAGCCCGATCATTAACTAAACCCATGTAGAAAGACTAATAAAGCGTCCAGCGTATGATTTTAACAGTGTGTGTGTGTGTGTGTGTGTGTGTGTGTGTGTGTGTGTGTGTGTGTGTGTGTGTCAATCGTAGCGGTCTGAGTCTGCATAATCTGTGCAGCCAGCATTGCCAGCACTGCCGAATGTATATTTGTAAACATTGTCGCAATGCCTCTTCTTATCTGTCTCGTTTTAACCAGTCCCTCCAGGTCCGCTGGAAAGTCAGTGGACAAGCACTGGGTGGAAATGTTCGCACATTTCAAAAGCAGGGAGAATTCCATAAATGTAGGTCTCCTTTGTCAGTTCGCCAGGTGTCTACCGGCACAAATGCTCCCGTTGAGCGGATCATTTCGCTCATGAACAACACATGGACTGACGAGAGGACCATTCCCACCTTAAAGACGCTCGTCACATGGGCCAATTTTGCTGACACCTGTGCGCAATTTCACAGTAGGCTTTCAGCCAACAAATTGATTCTTGAGCAAATTCACTCCTCTAACAAATATATGGAATGAATGTTTCCAATAGGGAAGCTATCTGCTCGATCAAATGAGATTACATTTGTGTGTGTGTGTGTGTTGTTGGTTAGAATAACACTGGTAACATTTTACGGTAAGGGTACATGAATTATCATGAATTCATGCATGCATTAATTGATAGGCCTATGTATATTATGCATTATCTAATTAATGATTTATGTGTTGCTGCATTCCTTAATATCCCATGAATCATCAGGAATTGACGTGTTCATAGTCTCATTCATGACCTCATACATGAACAACACAACTAAAGCATTAGGTACGAGGGCACATCATTATGAATTATTAAGCATGATCATGATTCATTCTTTTTTCTGCAAAAAAATGTGGACATCACTGCGCAAATTCTGATTTGAACACAACTTGTGCATAATGATATACCCACCTTTCTTAATGCTTTAGTTGATAGTTGTTGTTCATGCATGAGGTCATGAATGAGAGGCTATGAACTCATGTCAATTCCTGATGATTCATAAGGAATGAAATAATGCACAAATCATGAATTAATTCATGCCTGAATTCATAATTCATGTACCCTTACCGTAAAGTGTTACCATAACCTTAGTTCAAGCTTGTGGCAGCAGTTCCAAATAATTAATGTAGTGCCATGCAATGAAAAAATACCTTTTCACAAAGTTTTTCACAACTTCAGTGGGTGCATTTTCCAAAAGAATGCTTTAATTCTAAAAAATAAAGTTGGTCCCACACGAAACTCACTCAATGTCTTTTAATATTATGTCTTAGATAATGTAGGCTACATACCAAGACAATTCATGAATATTAACTGAGATACCCCATTATGTTGTGAGCAGTAGGCCTACGTGTGCTGTTGGCAAAATTATGTCTAATCTGTCTGTTTCTATGTCTGACCTGGGCTGGCACATGTTCACATTAAAAAGCATGTGTGTGTACGAGCACTACGGTCACGCGCAAAGTGTCCCAGTTTTAGTTCCGGGAAATCTGGTCATCCTAGTCTAGGCAGCAGATTAAATATTTTTTTCTCATATGTTTGTTTTAATTTTGTCGGAGAAAAAAAAGATTTAAACTGTTCACATTTGTCAATTGATGGTTCAACAATAGCAGAGGTGGACTTGATGTGTAACTTACGACAGTAAAGAGGAGTCTTGGATTGGATATATGATTATTAATGAGGCAATTCTAATACCATTCTCTTGCCAATTTCACTGTTTGATTAAATTCATTAGGTCTCTCAGAGTTTGTAGGTCTGCAGGCTGTCTATTGCGCCTCCATTTCAGTTGAGCTTTACAACACAGCTGTTCAAGTGATCTGATATCAATGGATATTCAGGGTTAATGTTTAGTTTGGGGTTTTCTCAATCTTAAAGAAGCTACAATGTCAAGAATATTTTAACATGTTGAGTTAAAAGTAGTAATGGCATCATTTGTATTTTGGCATGAAATTGCAATTAAATGTTAAATAAAATGAATACCTCATTTCAGCAATTAAAGCAAAAAAGGGCATTTGGGTTTTCATGTATGTTCAACTGACCTCTTTGGACTCTATCCTGGTGAATGCGTCACACTGAGTTGTAGAATTTGTTTCCTGACACACTGCTTTATGAATGGCATGAGCTATTGCATAAACAGCCTTGTATACCATGTTAGTGATCCGGAGCTGAGATGTGTCAGTGTACGGGCTCTGGAGCATCTTTATGTCTTCAGTTCCATCACACACACTTTTGTCTGTGACTGCACCTAAAAACAAACAGAGGAAGGTGTTTTTTTTAGCCTTTACATTATCATTCTTTCTCATGTTTATTGTTGCTTTTTATTCCATTTAACCTGCCAAACATGCCTTGTAAGAACTCATATAGCTATATTGTTGCTACATTACACATTACAATTCAAAGCATTGTTTTGCAGACATGTCTTTCTCCTTTTTTTCAATGGTGGCTGTTTCAGTTTGTGTCAGTCCTATTTTTTAACCTTCATGTAAGCCAGCTCACATTAACACAAATCAGTGATAAGACAATAAGTAACATTTATAAAAGGCAAACAAATTATTTTTCTTTAATTAAATACTGTCTTGACCTGTTGTAATGAGGACCTCTACCCTCAGTGGTGCAGGAAGAAGGCCAGCAGGATTATCAGAGACCCAAATCACCTCAGTCACAAACTGTTCTACCTGCTGCCATCTGGCAGACGCTAACGCAGCATCCAGTCCTGCACTACCAGGCTCAGGGACAACTTCATCACACAGGCCATAAGACTGCTGAAATCCTGAGCTAATGATGACCATACTGTCACTTTACCTTTCATACTTTACACTGACACTTTATCTTTATACTTTACAACCTCTCATTACGCATACATTTACTACATTCCTGCTGACATTAAAGTTTATTCTTTTTGCAATTATTGTACACTTCATCTACCACATTTTATATTTTATATATGTAATATTTTACCCCGATCTTTTAACTTTGCACTATTTTTGTCTCAGATTCTCATTTTTAGTGCATGATTGTCTTTTTTTACATATTTAAGGAACATTGTTTGAGGAAGCCTGAGATCTAGATTTTCATTTCCAAGGACTACTTCTGTAATTGTGCATATTACAATAAAGAACTTAAAAAGGTAAACACATTAATGATCAGAAATCACTGTCACTAAGAACTTCAAGCGTTCTATAACTAATACATGCAAGTAACTACAATTTAAGGTATTGATTAGTACTTTAGCTCGGTGGGCTCGAGACTGTGTCTATATACTCTGTACTTGTGTTGACATTGCAAAACCACTGCAGCAAAGACAGCAGATTGCCTAAACTTGACCTGAAAGATCATCATAACAAGTTAAATTATTCACAGAGATGAGATGCACCTTATGTTGGTAATTTCCCTGTCAATCTGGGATTTGGTCTTAAAGCAGCTGCTGAACACAGGAAATCCCACTCAGACAGACAATCAAAAAACAACACAACACAACCACAAGTCTCTCCTACGTTAAAAATCAGCAAAACTTTCTCACTTTTTCCCAGCCGGCAGTTGAATGCATCCTCCCAGAACTCAGTAAGCACTGGAGAGGCAGCCACTTTAGAAGGAGAGAGATCCAGCAAGAAGTCTCTCAGACCTGGGATGACAGATCGCTCAATGCCAAATCCGATGGCTCCAGCACAGAAGCTGAATTTCAGCAATTCTGTGTCTGTTACCCAGTCTTCACTGCCTATCCACTGGCGAGGTGGAGATGGCTCGAGCGACAGCTCCTCCAGCAGAAGCCTCAGGTCTCCAAAGGCTGCAAATGCCACAACAACCATAGCTGTCGACCTGGAGAAAGATTTAGGTTTTTTAAAATTTAATCTGACGGACCATTTGTATTACAATATTAAATATGAGAGAAATAAACGTTTGAGTCATAATTGAACATTTCCAATTTGCCAATGGGATAATAACAATCTTCCATCTTAACATTTTTGTTGTACTTTTGTGTGAAGAAGTTCAGTGTCAACACAGGGAACATCATACCTGCGGATAACGTCTGCTACTCTCTGGATCCGGCTACGTGGGTGGGTCCGATAGAAAGATTCAGAGTATTCCACACAGATCCCCTCTCTGTGTGCTGCGTCCAGGAAAGACGCCATACCATTATTGCCATAGTCCGAATCTGACCGGACAGCACCTATCCAAGTCCAGCCAAAGTGTTTTACCAGCTTGGCCAGTGCGTCAGCCTGGAACTGATCACTAGGGATTGTTCTGAAGAAACTTGGGTACTGCTGCTTATTGGACAGACATGCACAAGTGGCAAAGTGGCTCACCTAAAGGAAAACAAAAGTGTAGTTATTTCACAAAACAAGGAAAAGCACTGGTCTATAGGCTAGGCTAAGTTTCCCAGAAATTTTAAATATTTACTTGTGGGATCTTAAAGGGCCCAGTGATGCGCGACATGCTGATGGATGGCGTGGACCCAGACTCACCAACGACAGCCATCACCATACCAGATTGTGAGCAATTGTCACTGGTGTAAAACACTGGGTCCAGGCCATTTGAAAGCTGAAATGCCACATGCACCGCCACGGGCACCGAGGCGCACGAGTCATAGATCTGATAACCGAGTTTGATTCCCGGCAGCAGCTCCGTGCTGTTGTTTATCTCCTCGATGGCGAAGATCATTGCACGTGAGAAGCGCAGTTCACGGGTGTTAATGCTGCAAACAAACACTGTGTCACTATTTGAATTTTACAATTCACAATTTTAACAAAAATATAAAAAACACAGGATTAGATATCAGTCCAACATTCACAAGAATCATAATGTACAGAGTCAACTAAATCTAAAGTATTAAATTGTTTGGTAAATATGTACAAATCAGTTGTTTAACACACCTATATTTTCAGTTAAAAAATACAAAAAATCTTTCTTTTTCATATATTTACTATTCTCTACCTTTTTCTTAAATATAATATCATGCAGTTTACACAACACCTGCATTTTCCCTCTGGAGATCAATGAAAATGTATCTTATCTCATCTTTATTTGGCATTTAATGAACTTTTTTAAGTTTTCAATGCTAGACAAAAGTACACAATTGTAGGCACATCATACAAGTCAAAACATCTCTTTTTCCACAATGTCTAACACTGTTTTTATTCCCCACTTCTATTCACCTTCCTGTGCATCTTGGTGGCTCAGGCATGGTGGTGTAGTTATGCTTCACTGTGTGCATGTTGTAGTGTATGGAGAAAACACCATCAATAGCGTAGTTACCATCCATTGAGAACGCAGGGAGACGAGTGGTACCCAGGAGCTTACATTTCACAGATGAAGTCTGAGTGCTGACCCCAGCCCCAGTCCTATCCTCTGTAAGCCCAGCCCTTTGTTTAACATCATCCTCAGAACCATTCAAGGCAAGAGCTGAGTTCAGTTCACACAAACTCAGAGACAGGATCAGGCCAATACAGAAAGTGGAGATCTCCATCCTTCAACTGTCAGCATGTGGGCATACTGCATGTGTTTTATAGATTTTAAGACAAAAGCTTCCCTCCTTCTACAGTACGTCATCTTACTGTACATCAGAGGAAGGATGGCCTTATCTAATGGCCTTTGATTAACTCATGTCTAAGTCTTTCCTGTGGGCTGCATGTACTATATAATCTGCATTCAAGCTGCAGTGGGCAGAATGCAACAATAAAACTGCCAGAATGTTAATTACAGACCTCTTTCTACAGCCCTCCTTCTCCCCTCTCTGTTGCAAGGGCAATGCATCTGCGGAACAGTCAATATGAATGCTCTGTCTCTCTAAAATGACCTGTGATTGACGAAAATCTCCCCTCATGGCTAGATTTTCTAAAGCCTTAAAACTGAGTCAAGATATCTTTTTTGTTTGGTTTTATCTGATATTACAGATACACCTAACAAATACAAACCTTTAATGGGTTGTGTTGTTTAATCCCATATTGAATAATGTCTATATGGAAACATTGAAATACAAATTATTTCATGAAAGAGAAAGGCCCACACATTTATCTTGTGAATTTTGACTTCATTTATTTAAATTTTAAATTTTCAGCCCATGATAAAAGAATGTTTTGTAAAATAAGGACATTCACCAAAAACAACAACATAAGGACTGTGTTGGATGTGCTCAGCATAAGCTTCATACTGTATGTCAACCCGGTCTCACAGCAGTTTGTTATTATGTCACGTTATTTTTAATCTATTGATACGTGTTCACGGGGACGTTTCTTTCATGGTGGCCAGCACGAAATACCCTAGGGGGAAAGGACGCCCACGGAAAAAACAAGAAAAACGTCCCTGTGAACACGTATCAATAGATTAAATAACGTGTCCATTTCACAATCTGCCATGAGACTGGGCTCTGTATGTTGCCATCTTAACTATTCCCAAACCTCAGATGTCTTAGGATTGATTTTTGTTCATTAAATGTTTCTTGGTGTTCTTCTCGGGCTTCAACAATATAATGAAACACTTTGGAGCAAATATACACAGTATTAGTCCAAAACTGGAGGCCAGAATGGCAAATATCTCCACAGCCACAGTAAATTTCCCGGGAGAGCTAAGATATGCAGGAATAAAGGTGATCCAGACTGCACAGAATATCAGCATGCTGAAGGTGATGAGCTTGGCTTCATTAAAATTATCAGGTAATTTCCGAGCTAGGACAGCTAACACAAAGCAAAAGACAGCCAGTAGGCCTATATACCCAAGCACAGCCCAAAACCCAACAGCTGAGCCTAATGCACACTCCAGGATGATTCTCTCTTTGTATATGGTTAGGTTTTTCATTGGAAAAGGAGGACTAAGACCCAACCAAATAGTACATATTAAAACTTGAATAAACGTGAAAGACACTACAGTCATTCTTTGCTGTGGAGGACCAAACCATTTCATGACATTACTACCTGGGAGTGTAGCTCTGAAGGCCATTAACACTACTATTGTTTTTCCAAGAACACAAGACATACAGAGGACAAAGGTGATCCCAAACGCTGTGTGGCGCAGCATGCAGGACCAATCAGAGGGTGCTCCAATGAAAGTTAATGAACATAAGAAACATAGAGTCAGTGAGAAGAGCAGAAGGAAGCTCAGCTCAGAGTTGTTGGCCCTGACAATCGGGGATGTCCTGTGACGATAGAACACAGCCGCTGTTATAATGGCCAGGCAGGCACCACCAACTGAGAATGCAGCCAGGATGATTCCTAGGACCTCGTTGAAGGAAAGAAACTCTACAGGCTTGGGGAGACAAGTGTCTCTCTCTGCATTAGGCCAGAACTCCTTCGGGCAAGGGAAACATTCAGTGGAATCTGAAAACATAAAACAAGAGGGCTTTTAGCAGTCATAATTAGGGACTGAGCACTAACAATGTCGGTCAGCGAAGGCACTATTGAAATTGTTCTGTTTATTATTCTTAACTTTAAAAAATTGCAATTTTGAGGGGCTAAACGTGCTCAGAAATTTATGAAACTTTGCACACACATCAGAAGTGGTGAAAAGTGAGGGGTCATGAGCTTGGCAAATTGGCTCTATAGTGCCCCCTACAAAATTACAAAAAAGTAGCCCCCACAGTGTGTTTCACCTAGCCTGGCTCCGCCCTCCTACGTTCTCCGCTCAATTTTCATTTTCCTTCACTATTCCGTCTGGGTTTGTGGTATATTCTTGTAATATTTGGCGGTCAAATCAGTGAACAGAGGGAGTGGCTGAGAATGATGACGTTGAGGACGTGCACTAGAAAGATGCGAGCGAAGCCATTTGGTCCCTTGTGGCAGCAACGCTGCCGAATATCCAGAAGTTAAAGCCCGAGCAAGAACAATCTTTGCTGAGTTGTGTTGCTGGCCATGATGTTGTTGCCCTCAGCCCCACGGGGTTCGGGAAAAGTTTAATTTTTCCAGCTCGCTCCGTTATTGGTGAAGGAGTTGGCTAAGGCTAACGCTAGCGATGCTAATGCTAAATATAAGCCCATAGTTGTTGTCGGTCTCCCCTCTTGTTGCACATGTGCATGACATACGTCACAACCAAACGTTAGCGATTGGTTATGGCAGATCCAGAGTGGCTCTGGGCAGATCCAGAGTGGCTCTGGGCAGATCCAATAGTTTTAAACTTCAACAGAGTACCCGCCTTCAAGGAAGTTAACACTTGTCAATGGAGAGAGGCCAGACTCTCTGTACAAATGAAATGTATGAGAGTCTGGTAGGACCAGGCTACGTTTCACCTAGATGTATGGAAATGTCCAGACTTACAAAAAACTCTTAAACCCATGCTCTAAACCCAACAAGCAATCAGCCATTTTGAATAAAAAATGCATTGTTTTGGACATTTTTGACCATTTGCAGGCATTGTACTTTAAGAAACTCCTCCTACATTTTGAAGATTGTGAGATTTCATTAAACGTAATTGCCGTGTCAACAACAGGAAGTTGTTGAACTTGAATGTACATCGTCCAATCTGCCCCAAATTCCTCGTGTGAAGATGAGTGTCCAGGCCTAAGGACATGTACATGCCAATATTGATTCATGAAATTCAGCTTCATGTGACAACCACCATCCGATTTACATGAAATTTACATTGTGTTTTCTAAACTTGACACAGAGCAACATAATGCATGTGTAGTGTGTGTTGTCTAACAGCGTGGCGGCCATTTTATGTGTTTAGCAATGAAACAGGAAGTAGTTGCAATGCATAGTATCCATCGGCCTGCACTCTGGCGACCGGCATCCCGCCAGTACCCCGACATGCCAGGAGGTGCGAGGGCCCGTTCATCGCTGCTTGCAGATTTAATGTATATTTTATGTTGTAGTGTAGATATACATTTGGGGGGAAGTAAATACCTGTAGCATTGCTAATCTCTCCCTCAGGACACAATATACAATCATAACAGCAGATGGGTTTTCCTTTCTGCAGCACTTTACGAGTTCCTGGAGGACAGCTGTCAGTGCACACTGACACAGGAACCTGGCACATAGAGACAAACAAACACACATTCAGGTGTGCTAGGAAGCTTTTTCAGTTCTCTCTTCAAATAATACTCACATGTCTATATATATATATATATATATATATATATATATATATATATATATATATATATATATATATATATATATACATTCCTAGCACACATACTGTATAGTATATATATAACTGCTGGATAAAATATACATTTTTGTGTAGAAAAAGTTCAGCTGAAGCTAAAATGTCTTTTCTTTAGTCTGAGTTGGACAAATCACTTGGTTATTAGTTACAGTCATTAGTTACATAGTTAAAGTCTTTTTAGTAAAAATTCCCTTTTTATTTTGTTACCATCCCTCTGCTGAAGTTCAGCAGGGCAACACTTGAAAAATATGAAGGAAGAATTTCATACTGAAAATCCCTTAACTTTGGAATGGATCTCTTCACAACCAGTATGAACGTGAGGAATATACAGTGACCAAAATACTATTAATGTACATATATCATACCATTTACATTACCAAATGTAATGTTAAATTATTGCTTTTGTGCTCCTTACTTGTGTCCCACTGTCCACCCAGGTGAGGTTCCTGTTGATACTGAACTTCTGGCCCACTGGCAGTGATGCATCGTATTGCCCTACTGTCACCAGCTCAATGCTGCCACTCTCACTTTTTTGCCAGTTAACCAGCTCGTATCTGGCCACAGGATCACCATTGGCATCAAATAACACATCATACCCATTTCGGGAAAAATTTACTTTTTTCAGCTGAGTAAGAATCTGTCAGAATAAAGTAAAGGAAGAAGAAAATAATTAATATGATTTAAAATGAATGCTTAATTTCATAAAAAGTACTTTATATAAAAAAAAGAGCATTGGGGTTTTCACTTATTTGTTTCAACTGACCTCTTTGGATTCTATCCTGGTGAATTTGTCACACTGAATTGTAGAATTTGTTTCCTGACACATTGCTTTATGCATTGCATGAGCTATTGCATAAACAGCCTTGTATACCATGTTTGTGATCCGGAGCTGAGATGTGTCAGTGTACGGGCTCTGGAGCGTCTTTATGTCTTCTGTTCCATCACACACTTTCTCATCTGCTGCACCTGAAACACACAGAGACAGAGGAAAGGTGTTTATTGACATTAACATTTACACTTTATGTTTTTTGTTCTTTTTTGTTCCATTTTACCTGCCAAACCTGCCTTGTAGAAACTCATAACTATAGTGTTGCTCATTTTACATTACATTTCAAAGCACTGTTTTTACAGACCTTTCTTTCTTGATTGATATTAGGCTATACATGGTTTTATTTTATACATATTTAATGAGCATTGTTGGAGAGAGCCTGAGATATAGATTTTCATTGCCAATGACTGTAATTGTTGTGCATATGACAATAAAGAACTTGAAAGTAAATACAAATGAATGATCTGAAACCACTAAGAACTTCATACATATTAACATATACTGTAACTGATACATGCTAGTAAGTCCAATTTAAGATATTTATTAGTAGTAATTTAGATTGGTGGCTAGGAGAATGTCTACTGTGTGTTCAGAACGTCAGTGTTGACATTGTTAAACCACTGCAGAAAACTTTATACAAAATCTTTACTATAACAGCAGATTGCCTAAACTTGACCAGAAAGATCATTATATTAAGTGAGATTATTCACGCAGTAGAGTGTGCGGGCCCCATGTAGACTGAGTCCTTTGCAGCAGCCCAGGTTTCAATCAGACCTGCGGCCAGTTGCTGCGTGTCACCCCCTCTCTCTTTCTCCCAACTTTCCTGTCTATCCACTGTCACTATCAAATAAAGTGAAAAGCACAAAAAATAATCTAAAAAATAAAGTGAGATTATTCACAGTGCTGGTCCACCTCGGGTCTTTTATTGATATCAGTAATTTCCCTGTCAATTTGGGGTTCGGTCTTATAGCAGCTGCTAAATCTTTAGAACAAGAAATCCCAGTCAGATAGACAATCAAAAAACAACATACAGTAACACAACTACAAGAATCCAACTGTGAGTCTTTCCTATGTTAAATAGAAAAACGTTCTCACTTTTTCCCAACCTGCAGTTGAATGAATCCTCCCAGAACTCAGTAAGCACTGGAGAGGCAGCCACTTTAGAAGGAGAGAGATCCAGCAAGAAGTCTCTCAGACCTGGTATGACAGATCGCTCAATGCCAAATCCGATGGCTCCAGCACAGAAGCTGAAACTCAGCATGTCTGTGTCTGTTACCCAGTCTTCACTGCCTATCCACTGGCGAGGTGGAGAAGGCTTAAGCGACAGCTCCTCCAGCAGAAGCCTCATATCTCCAGATGCTGCAAATGCCACAACAACCATAGCTGTCGACCTGAAGAGATTTAAGGTTTTAAATTTATATTGAGACAGTTAACACAAACAAATATGATATAGGATACTATAGTGTTTGGTCTGACTGACCATTTTTATAACAATATCAGTAATAAATAAACGTAATAAAATTGGACGTTTCCAATTTTAAAGAACACTTTTGTTCGAGGTTTGCGTGCAGAAGGTCAGTGTCAGCACAGAGAACATCAGACCTGCGGATAACGTCAGCTATTCTCTGGATCCTGCTACGTTGTTGGGTCCGATAGAAAGCTTCTGAGTATTCCACACAGATCCCATCTTTGCGTGCTGCGTCCAGGAAAGACGCCATACCATTATTGCCATAGTCCGAATCTGACCGGACAGCACCTATCCAAGTCCAGCCAAAGTGTTTTACCAGCTTCGCCAGCGCATCAGCCTGGAACTGATCACTAGGGACGGTTCTGAAGAAATTCGGGTACTGCTGCTTATCGGACAGACATGCACAAGTAGCAAAGTGGCTCACCTAAAGGAAAACAACGGTGTAGTTATTTAACAGAAAAGGTTAAATCAGCACTGGTCCATATAAAACACAGTTTCCCTGAAATTCAGAATAGGCTATTTACTTGAGGAATGTTAAAGGGCCCAGTGATGCGCAACATGCTGATGGATGGCGTGGAACCAGACTCACCAACGATAGCCATCACCATACCAGTTTGTGAGCAATTCTCGCTGGTGTAAAACACTGGGTCCAGGCCATTTGAAATCTGGAATGCCACATGCACCGCCACGGGCACCGAGGCGCAAGAATCGTAGATCTGATAACCGAGTTTGATTCCCGGCAGCAGCTCCGTGCTGTTGTTTATCTCCTCGATGGCGAAGATCATTGCGCGTGAGAAGCGCAGTTGACGGGAGTCAATGCTGCACACAGACACTCATGTTACTGTTCAAATTTACAATTCACAATTTTAAAAGAAAATACATAAAACGGGGAAACTGAATACCAAAGTTCAAAACACAGGATTATATATCAGTCCAACATTCACAATAATATTAATGCACAGAGTCAACTAAATCTAAAATAGGAATATTCATGTGTTAAATATAAAAAAAATCTGTTGTTAAACATATATATGTTATGCACTTGTTACTCTTGTGAAAAGCTTTGTGACTTCGGTCTGTAAAAGGTGCTATAATAAATTTATTTTCAGTTAAGAAACACAAAGTATAGTCAACTATGTTTGTGAACATAATACTTGCAATTATATGCCAAAATAATGATTTTGCACTTTAAAACTACACATAAGCTTTCCAAAATTATTGTAAGGACACCATGCAAAGCAAAAACATTTCTATCCCCACACAATGAAACATCCTCTTATCCCCCACTTCTCCCTCTTACTAACCTCCCCATGCATCTTAGTGGCTCAGGAATTGTGGTGTAGTTATGCTGCACTGTGTGCATGTAGTAGTGTATGGAGAAAACACCCCCAATAACGTAGTCACCACCCATTGCGAATGCAGGGAGACGAGTGGTACCCTGGAGCTTACATTTCACAGATGAAGCCTGAGTGCTTACACCAGCACCAGTCCTATACTTTGTAAACCCAGCCCCTTGTTTCACACCATCCTCAGAACCATTTAAGGCAAGAGCTGAGTTCAGATCACACAAACCCAGAGACAGGACCAGGCCAATACAGAGAGCAGAGATCTCCATACCTCAACTATCTGGATGGGAATACTGTATGTGTGTTTTCACAGGTTTATATAGATTTTCACACTAAGGCCACCCTTCTTCTGTTGTACGTCAGCCTTCTGTACATCAGAGAGGATGCCCTTACCCAGTGGTCTTTGCTGAAATGTTGTCTACGCCTTTTGTGTGGGCTGCTTGTACAATATATTCTGCATTTATTGTACCAAGCAAACCCTGGTCTGACATATTACATTCATTAACCTGACCTTTTGAGGAAACAAGGAATACAGTAGTTAGCCTGACTTGGTATATTTTAATTTGAAAAGGTACTGAAGCAGAGTCTCATGGTTTTTAAATTCTCCTCTTATCCTTGACCTTTGACACCTGACTTGGACATTTTGATTTGATTGATTTGATTGTTTTATTGTATGGCTGTCTCTTCATGTTTTGCCTCCTTACATGAATTTTTAGTGTTTAATACCACTCTCTATTGTTGTCACTCTTTATACTACGTATTCTAACAGTGCTGCGGTCGAGCTGCTGCTAAGCCCGGTGCATCCCATACAGGCTGTCATGGGGTTACCCCATGCCTTCAATTAAGCCAGTGGTAGCATTAGTCCTAGCATGCTAAGCTAACCCTAGCATGAGCATTAGCATAGGACTGTTAGCATTGGCATTACCATTAGCATGTGGGCTAGCATCAGTGGACACATGGCTTGTCAATTCATGTTATTTCCTTTCAATGTATTTAAGTACTAGTCGAAAGAGTAGAAATCATGATTTGATAAATACGACACATACACAGTTAATTTCAAGTTATTTATTTTAGGTTATTGCATTTACCCAAGGGCATCCAAATGTTTGCATGTCTCATTCACCTGTTCTCGTCTTCAAGCAGGGATCTGGGTTGAAGTGGCAAACAGGAAGTGACATTGTTTGGTGTAATTTATAGGGGGGGAAGACCTGGAACGGTCCAAGTGTAAGCCAGTACAGAGGGGGGTACTGGAGTGCCTAAAGCTTTCTGTTTTGAGAAACTTGTTCAGCATGTAACATTTAATTTCTGGTTTTATAGTTGGTATATTGTGTATTAATGTAGCCAGAAATGTTTTGGAATGTTGAGGTAACATGATGGGGTTTGATTGGTTTCCAATTAACTTTGGTTTGTCTTGTAGGAGGGGCTTCAGGTATAAAGGAAGGAGGCAGAGGCTCCTCGGAAAGAACTGTTTTGGCCTGGAAGGGTGCAGGTGCTAGTCAGGGCCTGATTTAGGTTTTTTTATTGTTTAATATTTGTTTGGTATAATAATTTGAAACTAATTTCCTTGTTTGTTTTTTTTTGTTATTTTTGTAATAATTCATCCTTGCACTACTGCACATTCCCTGTGAATGGGGAAGAAATAAATCAAAGCACCAGGTGAAGAACTGAGTCCATGTCTCCTCCTTCCACCATGGGGCTAAACCTTACACAGGCACTAAAGGGTGCCTTTTGCGTCAGAATTTGACGACTTGAGAATGGGTTGCCCAAGCATGTCTTCACAGTGGGCTACCGTTGTTGTGCCAAAAAATGATCATCTGCCAAAAACTGATTGCTGTATACTCTACATAGAAACATGTTAGATGCTTCCTCCACCCGGGCTACATCGATACCTGAATGTATGACAGCTAGAAGAAAAAAGGGGACACACTGAATCTGTAGATGAGTCGCAGCCGAACCGCGCCTGATTGAACTGCACTAATAGCTAGATAAAGTTTGAAAAAAAAACTTGGAACCAAGCAATTGTCCCATTCTGAACAGGCCAGCCTCCAAACAGGCACTGCAAAAGATCCAGTAAAGCTACAACAAAGAATACTTTATAATAGAAAACAAAATAATTCATAACTATACCTGATCCAGTATATATTTTTATTTCATTTTTCATAATCTGAGCCAGTGAAAGCATGTAGATGTTAAACAGAAGAGGCCCCAGAAGAGGAACTCTCCATGTCACATTTGTCTGCTCAGATGTGTAATTAATTACCTATAGACACAAAGTAGTCCCTGTTCTTTAAGTAGGATTCAAACCAGTTTAGTACTGTGCCAGAAGGTCCAACCCAGTTTTCCAATTGGTCTAGTAATATGTTGTGCTCCACAATGTCTGCATTGCAGCATTGATATCAAGTAATACTAAGACTGAAATGTTGCCATTATCTGTATTTAAGTGGATCCGATTAAAGACCTTAACAAGAGTAGTCTCAGTACTGTCGTGTGGTCTAAAACAGTTGTTTAGTGACAAGAAAATGTTTTCAATGATTTTACTTAAAAATGGAAGGTCTGATATGGGCCTATAATTGATCATTATTAAGAGTGGCTTGGTGACGGCAGTCTTCTTCTGTCCGTCTGTGAAAGCTGTGTACCAACACACACCAGGGTTAGGTACAACAATTACAAATACTGGTTCACAGCCAAACTCAGACTTGGCTCCGGTTGCTAAATGAAGAGGTGTTAGGAGTGGAGACAGGGACATGTTTAAAGAGGCAAAGTACAGGTTTAGCAAGGTGGTGATGCAAAAAGACTGTAATCTAAGAAACTCCAACAACAGTTCTCAGCTAATGACTCCACTTCTGTCTGGAGGGGCCTCAGACAGATCACCAACTACAAGCCCAAAGCCCATCAACAACCTGGCAAACAACCTGAACAAATACAATACAATACAATGTGACAGAAGCACTGTGCTAATCAGCTGTCTTTGGTGTTCACTGACATCTTTAACAAAAAAAACAAACAAGGATAACTGTTTATTATTGTGCTTATGGACAATTCAGTTGGGGTTGTTTATATTTCTGTTGCCTGTTTTTATAATTCTGTCTGTTTCTTGTTTGTATATTTATTCTGTATATCTCTGTTCCCTGTTGTGTAGATTTATCCTGTTTTGTGTATTCTGGATTGTGTATATTTCTGTTTCCTGTTTTATTTTGATAGTCTGTTTTCTGTCTTGTCATGTCTAGTTTTGCTTCCTGTATTTTCCCGCCTGTGTGATTGTCTAATGTGCTCCACCTGTTCCCCAGCCCTGGTGTCACCTGTCCCGTGTTTGCTCGTTACCTAGTTTATTTAGCCTCTGTGTTTCCTTTGTCACTTGTCAGATCGTTTTGTGTCCTTGCCCTGCTAGTTTGTGTGTTTGCCTGGTTATTTTGTGCCCCGTCAGAGTGTGTCAGCTGCGTTCTTCTGTTCCCATGAGTTTTTCCCTATTAGTTTTTTCCTTGTGTTTTTTCCAGTCTCTGTGCTGCCGTTTGTTGTTGTCATTTAATGCTCTAGCTCAAACCTGCTGCCTGCCTGCCTTTTCTCTGCATTTTGGGTCCACTATCCCCTGCTCCACACAACAGAACGATCTAACCACAATGGACCCAGCGGAGTCATTTGAGGACAAACTTTTTGACCTAACATGTAGGCTTATTTGTGCTGTTGGGGAGTGGAGATTTGCTAAAGGTTGGGAGGCTAAGGAGGCAGTTCTCCCCTGTGACTTTGCCGATCTCCAGCACCCCAGAGACTCTGCCCTTGTCCTGCCCCCCAGAGACTTTGCCTTTGTCCTGTCCCCTAGAGACTTTGCCTTTGTCGGTCCGACCGACTCCTGCCCCCCGTGTCCTGTCGGCGGTCCGACCTACTCCTGCCCTTCGTGTCCTGTCGGCACCCCAGTCAACCTCTGTTCCCGTTGCCTGACCAGCCGCCTGGCTCCTGCCCAGCTGACCAGCCGCCTGGCTCCTGCCCAGCTGACCAGCCGCCTGCTTGGCCTCCAGAGGGGCGCCGCCTTGGCGGACCTGCTTGGCCTCCAGAGGGGCGCTCCGGCCTTGGGTCCACTATCCCCTGCTCCACACAACAATAACAGGACTGATTAAATGAAAGATTGTGGCTAATCCCTCCCACGCTAGTCACAAACTTTATGATCCTCTCCCCTCTAAGCGGGAGGCTGCGGTCCATCAGAAACCAAAACAAGATCATAAAAACCTCCTGTCACAAGAACAGCTTCTTCTCATCTGCAGTGGACCTAATTAGCAAAGCCTGGGAACCCCACTGACCGACTATGACAGTCTCTTAACCCCCCCACCCTCAGTACACGTTACATTAAAACACATCCTGGACTATTATCCCTGGCCATTGCACATATTCTGTGAACTTTTGCACATCGATGATCATTTTTCCGCACCCTTTACAAACCGTACAGCCTGCTTTTCCATTCTTTCAGTTAAATTGCACATATTTGTTATAGTTATCTGTTGGGACCAGCAGTTGTGTTGAACACACAGTAAGAAGGCTTAAGGTTTCTGGGCAGAGGAATAGTGTTTTAATGTCAGTAAGGCTAATGCTGCCACTAGTTACACCATTAATGTGATTTGCAATTAATAACGTGCTATTGCTGATTTATTAATCTGATTGAACCACAGAGTCCAATCTGTTTGCTGTGAATGTACTCTGATCACGGTGCATTATGTGGTGTTGAATATTGCAGCTAGCTTGTTAAAACTGTAATTGCTACCTGCTAACTCCCCTTTCACGGAGTTGTATTGTACTGAGTGAGATAATCAGGTTTTTCAAAGTGTCTTTCTCTAAGGGGCTTTCTTTCCTCTTTCACTAACACACGTACGGACATACACACGCCCAAGTGAACAGCGAGTCACGTACGTTGAATAGCTACACAGCTAGCACATAGCGAAGTAGCTAGTGTGTCCCTCTTTGTCAGCGACACATTAGTTTGAGAGCTAACTGACTAGCTTAGTCACGTGGTGTTGCAACGCAGGCCACTACCACCCTCTTCAGGCTAAATGGCTTTTGTGCAGCTAACACACAGCCTAGCTTCAATGAGCTAATGGCTAATCTGGGCGTGACCGAGCGACCCCTGGGGTGCGTCACCCCCCTCCTCTTCGCACTTTCACTCACACACACACACCCCACATGCTGTTTTGGTGTAGTTTAAAAAAGGTATATTGGTTTTAATTGATCGAAGGATTATTGATTGGCCATTGATAATTTTGAAGTTAATAAATTACACAAATAGATTATTTGTGTAGTTATTGTAATAACAAGCTGGTTAAACAGGTCGTTTCTTGGAGTCACCTTTCCTTTTGTTCCTCTAGAAAGTACCAGATAAATTAACCAAATCAATTAAGATCGGTATTTTAAGGGGAACGCCACCTAAATGAGACTGTTTCACAGTTTGATTATTGGTCCCTGACTTCCAGGGTGGTGCCCCGTTTTGATTGTCGATTTGATAGTATTAATAACCATATTCATAACTTTATTAATGAAACATATTTGATAGTTTGCCAATAATTAAATCTGTACCCTACGATTCACAACATCTTTTTACATACTTTTTATCTTAATAAATCTGTTTATATTGACTGCAGCAGTCCTTTGCCTTAATGTTTATTCTCTTTTTAATGGCAGAAGGGCAGGGGGATAAGTATAGTTCCAACAGTAACCAGCTCCTTAATTTAATCTGGAAATCCAACGGGGAGGATGGGGAAAGGGGGAATAGGGGGGCGGTGAAAGAGATGGATCCGCAATGGAATTAGTTTTGGTGAGGGGTTAGAGAAGGGTTGAAGAGGGGTTGAGAGTCCTTGTCTCGGCTCCAAAGTATCCCATGGTCATGGCTCTCCTCAGGTGGGGGCTGAGATGGATTTCTTCCGTGCTGTTAAGTCCTCCTCTTGTTTGGTTTCGTCTCAACTCCTCTTCTGACTGGCGGTAGATGACCACTTATAAACACCTCAGCATTCAGAGAGCTAACTGTTCAGCAGATCAATAAAGTCCTGTTTCAGCACTTGAGATTGTTGCTTTACAAGAATATTTGACCATTTAATGTTCAGTATGATGTTTTTCACAGTTGGGTGTGCTGCCACTATGATTGTTTCTGCCAAGTCAGCAACTTTGTCCTTGGGAAAGCAGAGTAGTTTTTTTGTTTTACTGAAAATGCTTTTTACATCTTACAGCAGAGTCACCCACAATCAGAATTTGAGGCCCAGTCGTTACCTTTCCCGGTAGCCTTTCATTTTGAGTTCCTCTCAGTCTTTACCCTGGGCAACCTTACCCTCTGCAGCAGTGGCACAAATCTGTTGTCCAGTTGCACACTTGATTGTTCGGGAGGTTTTTTTGTTGCTAATTTTCTCTTTCCCAGCTGTTTACGGCTGTGTCCTAAGTACAGCGGTTGAAGGGGTGCTCTGCCTCGACGACATTGAAGGCAAGCTGGTCATATCACAAAGCTCAGGGTGCTGTGCTCTGCTCGTTACTCGTCCTCACATTTCCCAGGGTTTACTCTTTGGCTTTGCTGTTAGGCTTTGCACCAAGAGTTCCAGTGAGGACTACCACTTTTTTACCACTACCACACATTTATTACCCGGTACACAGCCTCTCGGCAGTCTTGTTGGTGCTACGTAGCCATGTGTTCTTTAAAATGCATTTTATATTGTATGATGCTATAACTGATCTTGCTCATTCTAAATCAAACTTTAGATTTGAGAGAATTAACTTGTTAATCCGACAAATATTAAAATGGCAATGATTTAATCAAAATGTTGAGACAGAACACAGTACCACACATTTTTGTTATGCATTTTGACTTTATTTATTCACATTTTATATTTTCATTTAAATGATAGACTATTTCTAAAAGGAGACATATTAAAAGGACATTCACAAAATGACACTACAATGAGGAAAATATTTAATGTAAAAACAAACGTGAATATAAATATTTAAATCCACAAGGTAAAGACTGTGCACAGCATAATCTGTATAATGTATGTTGCCAACTGAACTAGTTCCAAAACTCTGGAATCGTAGGATTAATTTTTATTCATTAAATGTTTCTTGGTGTTCTTCTCGGGCTTAAACAATATGATGAAACACTTTGGCGCAAATATGCACAGTATTAGTCCAAAACTGGAGGCCAGAATGGCAAATATCTCCACAGCCACAGTAAATTTCCCAGGAGAGCTAAGATATGCAGGGATAAATGTGATCCAGACTGCACAGAATATCAGCATGCTGAAGGTGATGAGCTTGGCCTCATTAAAATTATCAGGTAATTTCCGAGCTAGGACAGCTAACACAAAGCAAAAGACAGCCAGTAGGCCTATGTACCCGATCACAGTCCAGAACCCAATAGCTGAGCCTAATGCACACTCCAGGATGATTCTCTCTTTGTATATGGTTAGGTTTTTCATTGGAAAAGGAGGACTAAGACCCAACCAAATAGTACATATTAAGACTTGAATAAGTGTGAAAGACACTACAGTCATTCTTTGCTGTGGAGGACCAAACCATTTCATGACATTACTACCTGGGAGTGTAGCTTTGAAGGCCATTAACACTACTATTGTTTTTCCAAGAACACAAGACATACAGAGGACGAAGGTGATCCCAAATGCTGTGTGGCGCAGCATGCAGGACCAATCAGAGGGTGCTCCAATGAAAGTTAATGAACATAAGAAACATAGAGTCAGGGAGAAGAGCAGCAGGAAGCTCAGCTCAGAGTTGTTGGCCCTGACAATGGGGGATGTCCTGTGACGATAGAACACAGCTGCTGTTATAATGGCCAGACAGGCACCACCAACTGAGAATGCAGCCAGGATGATTCCTAGGACCTCGTTGTAGGAAAGAAACTCTACAGGCTTGGGGAGACAAGTGTCTCTCTCTGCATTAGGCCAGAACTCCTTGGGGCAAGGAAAACAATCAGGGGAATCTGAAAAAAAGAAAACAAAAAGGCCTTCTAGCAGTCATGCTGTATATTGATCTTGTACAGTACATCGGCTTTGTATAGGAGATAAACAAATACCTGTAGCATTACTAATTTCTCCTTCAGGACACGGTATACAATCATAACAGCAGATGGGTTTTCCTTTCTGCAGTACTTTACGAGTTCCTGGAGGACAGCTGTCAGTACACACTGACACAGGAACCTGGCACATAAAGAGAAACAAATTCATACGTATTCATGTATACCCTAAAGCTCCGAGGATTAAGAGAGGTATTTATTTAATGAACTATATTGACACATTTATATATTTCATGTTTATTGATATATTTATCACCTCACTTATTTTAGGATGTTTTCTATAGCCTTATTAATTTATGTATTTATTAATTAATTTCATATTGAATAAACTGTAATAAAGTAGATTACGTTGTCAGTAGCCCACTGGTTACAAGAAGGCTCGGTAGTGATTGAGGAACAGTTACAGTGAACAAAAATTCTTTCAATGTACACATCAGACCCTACAAGATCACCATATTTATGTAAAAGTATTGCTTTTGTGTTTCTTACTTGTGTGCCACCATCCACCCAGGTGAGGTTTCTGTTGATTTGGAACTTGTGGCCCACTGGCAGTGATGCATCATATTGCCCTACTGTCACCAACTTAATGCTGCCACTCTCAGTTTTTTGCCAGTTAACCAGTTCGTATCGGGCCACTGGATCACCGTTGGCATCAAATGACACATCATAACCATTTCGGGAAAAATTTACTTTCTTCAGTTGATTAAGAACCTGCAAAGATGAAATAAAGTAAAACAGTGAGGGATAGCAAGGAAATAACATCAAATAAAATAAATATTTAAATGTCAGAAAAGGTACATTATAGGGCAAAAAGAAGGGACATTGGAGATTTTCACTTATGTTCAAATGACCTCTTTGGATTCTATCCTGGCGAATGTGCCACACTGAGTTGTAGAATTTGTTTCCTGGCACACTGCTTTATGAATGGCATGAGCTATTGCATAAACAGCCCTGTAAACCATGTTAGTGATCCGGAGCTGAGATGTGTCAGTGTACGGGCTCTGGAGAGTCTTCATGTCTTCATTTCCGTCACATAATCTCTTGTCTATGGCTGCACCTAAAACACATGACAAAGACCTTGACAATAATATGTGATATTACATTATTATTCTCTGTGTTTATTATTAGTCTACCTCCAGCAGGAGGGTGATGTTTTTGTCTGTTTGTCAAGAGGAGTACGGAAAACAACAGGCCTGCTTTTCATGAAACTTGGTTGAAGGTTGTATCATGGGACAGGGAAAATCCCATTCAATTGTTGATCAGATCCGAATCACAGATACGCCAATTAGTTTTCACTTTCACTAACATTGTGAGAAAAGGTGGTCTGCATTCTCCAAGCACCCTTCTAGTTGTCTTTAATTTATTTTAGTTTTTTTAACCTGCTAAACGTGCCTTGCAGAAATCCATATATCTACATTGTTCTAATTTATTAGTAAAACATTATTTTACAATACATTTCAAAGCAATGTTTTGCAGATACGCTTTTTTGTTTTTAAATTGTTGCCATTTCAGTTTGTATCTGGACATAGTTTAGTTTTGTTTTTTTTAGTTAGCTCATGTCAACACAAATCAGTCATTAGACAATTAGTCACTTTTGAAAAATGGCAACAAATTAATTTAATTAAATACTGACACTATCGGCCTGACGTGTATAAAATAAATTAAATGATCTGATATCACTGTTAGTATGATAGCCTTAATAGAACTAGAAACACAGGAAGCTCCACTCAAACAATAATAAAAAAATATATATATGAATAAATAAATAAATAAATAACCACAGGGACACAACTGTGGGTGCCTCTCGTATGATAAACATAAATACAAATGTCTCACTTTTTTCCAGCCTACAGTTGAATGCATCCTCCCAGAACTCAGTAAGCACTGGAGAGGCAGCCACTTTAGAAGGAGAGAGATCCAGCAAGAAGTCTCTCAGACCTGGGATGACAGATTTCTGAATGCCAAATCCGATGGTTCCAGCACAGAAGCTGAACCTCAGCATGTCTGGGGCGGTTACCCAGGATTCACTGCCTATCCACTGGCGAGGTGAAGAAGGCTCGAGTGACAGCTCTTCCAGCAGGATCCTAATGTCTCCAGGGGATGTAAATGCTACAACAACCACAGCTGTCGACCTGGAGAGACATTTAAAATAAATACCGTGTAAGTTTTAAAATATATATCAAGAAAGTAAACACAAGCCATCATGAGATAGCCCATATGACACTTTAGCAGGCTATTTGGTCTGACTGACCATTTTTATAACAATATCAGTAATACATAAATGTGATAAAAAAAGAAACCTTTCCAATTTGCCACTGAACATTAAATAAACTGTCCATCTTACATTTACAGAACATTTTTTTTGTGCTTTTGTGTGCAGGACAGTGTCAACACAGGGAACATCAAACCTGCGAATAACATCAGCTACTCTCTGGATCCTGCTACGTGGGTGGGTCCGATAGAAAGATTCAGAGTATTCTACACAGATCCCCTCTTTGCGTGCTGCATCCAGAAAAGACGCCATACCATTATTGCCATAATCCGAATCTGACCGGACAGCACCTATCCAAGTCCAGCCAAAGTGTTTTACCAGCTTGGCAAGCGCGTCAGCCTGGAACTGATCACTAGGAATTGTTCTGAAGAAATTCGGGTACTGCTGCTTATCGGACAGACATGCACAAGTGGCAAAGTAGCTCACCTAAAGGGAAAGAACAGGGTAAATATTAATGGGACACGCAAAAAAAATCAGCACTGCATAGTCTCTATTCCAATTTTTTTTCTCCAGTTTTCAGAATATTTACTTGAGGAATGTTAAAGAGCCCAGTGATACGCGATATGCTGATGGATGGCGTGGACCCAGACTCACCAACGATAGCCATCACCATACCAGATTGTGAGCAATTGTCGCTGGTGTAAAACACCGGGTCCAGGCCATTTGAAAGCTGGAATGCCACATGCACCGCTACGGGCACTGAGCCGCACGCATCATAGATGTCATAACCGAGTTTGATTCCCGGCAGCAGCTCCGTGCTGTTGTTTATCTCCTCAATGGCGAAGATCATTGCGCGTGAGAAGCGCAGTTCACGGGTGTTAATGCTGCAAACAGACACTCAAGTCTCTTAATCAAGGACAATCACAACTTAAAGAGAAATAGTTGTAATAATAAAGGGAAATTGCAATTCATAGTTATTGACAATGCCTGATAGCTGCCCATATGTGAACAGAATACTGTACAGGCATCAAAGAATGCTTGAACACCAAAATTCAGTAAAAATTAGTAAAAAATGTACAAGAATCTTATTGCATGGTTAAAAAATAGTTAGTCTTAATTTGTTTGTATTTTCTTAAATATATAGAAGTCAGTTATTATACAAATACATTGTCAGTTAATATTCAAAAATGAAAAATCAAACTCAAATTTGTAAATTTGTGAGTATACCTGCTATACTATACTTTACTTTACTTTGAAAAAAAAAAAATATATATATTTTTTTTGTTTTGTTCAGTCCACAACAAAACCTGCAACACAATTGTAAGCACATGATACAAATCACAACAGCCGCACAGTCTAACATCCTCTTATTCCCCACTTCTCCCTCTTACTAACCTCCCTGTGCATCTTAGTGGCTCAGGCATGGTGGTGTAGTTATGCTTCACTGTTTGCATGTTGTAGTGTATGGACAAAACACCACCAATAACGTAGTCACCATCCATTGAGAACACAGGGAGACGAGTGGTACCCTGGAGCTTACATTTCACAGATGAAGCCTGAGTGCTGACCCCAGCACCAGTCCAATCCTCTGTAAGCCCAGCCCTTTGTTTAACACCATCATCATAACCATTCAAGGCAAGAGCTGAGTTCAGCTCAAACGAACCCACAGACAGGATCAGGCCAATACAGAGAGCGGAGATCTCCATCCCTCGACTGTGAGCATGTGGGAATGTGTGTTTTATAGATTTTCAGACAAATCCTTCCCTCCTTCTACTGTACGTCAGTTTAATTTACATCAGAGAGAGGATGGCCTTATCCAGTCCTACTGTTTCATCGATTTGGCTTTGATTTAGCTTATAATATAGTTAAGCCTAACAAATGTGCACCTTCAATCCCATTTTAAAAAATGCAGATACAGAAATATTTAAAAGGAAATTATTTCATAATAAATTAAAGTTTATGTTGTGAATTTAGATTTAATTTATTCACTTAATTTTTATATTTTCAGCCCATGATGAAAGAATATTCATAAAATACAATGGAAACATTAAAAGGACATGCACAAAATGACAACTAAGAAAATATTAAATGCAAAAATAACCTATTTTAGACAAGGATAAGACTTTGTTGGATGTGCACAGCATACATACTGTATGTTGCCATCTTAACTATTTCCAAACCTCAGATGTTTTAGGATACATTTTTGTTCATTAAATGTATCATGGTGTTTTTCTCTGGCTTAAACAATATGATAAAACACTTTGGAGCAAATACACAGTATTAGTCTATATCTCCACAGCAACAGTAAATTCCCCAGGAGAGCTGAGATATGCTGGTATGAAGGTGATCTAGACTGTACAGAATATCAGCATGCTGAAGGTAATGTGCTTGGCCTCATTAAAATGATCAGGTAACTTCCGAGCTAGGAGAGCTAACACAAAGCAAAAGACAGCCAGTAGGCCTATGTACCCGATCACAGCCCAGAACCCAACAGCTGAGCCTAATGCACACTCCAGGATGATTCTCTCCTTGTATATGTGGGAAACCAGCTGATTTTGTGCATGTAGTCGCATCATGTGGTCATGTGACCTGTTGCCAATCAGGAAGTGATATAAAGCTTCACTACTCTTACCTCTTGCTGAGCGCACGCGTTGTGTGGATTCTCCTGTTGTGCAGGGTGATAGCCAGACGCAAGTTCCCGTCCTTCACAGAGGGAACTGGAGCAAATTGACGTTTACCACTTACATGACTACTAATGAGCTGCTGTGGTTGTAGAGCTCCGGAAAATACTGCTTTGGAAATTCCCTCCTCCCGCATTAACTGTGCTATAGGAGTTTGTTGTGTCTCATTTTAACGTGTGAACTGAGTTGCTGAAATGAGTGTGGATGAGAAGTGGAGGAACTGTTGGCTCTGCGTGAGGAGGTACAGAGGTTACGGGTGGCTAATGAACAATTCAGTCAAGGAAGAGGTACTGGTTTGTATACAGGTACTGCTTCTGCCACTACTAGTACTAATGCTGATGGGCTACCCCCTGGAGACAATTTGGCTACACCGAACTTCCTTGCAACACAAGCAGAATGTTTTGTGTACATTCAAAGAGAGATAAGGTGTCCTCACTTCTCAGGTTCCAAATCCAAATCTGATTTAACGATTTATGATTGAATAGAAAATGTAAAGTCATGCTTGAAAGATAGGCAGATGACCATCCGAGAGAAGGCCCTCTTCCTGTATGATCATTTGGAAGGGGAAGCAAAAGTATACATCAGATTTCGCTCATTGGCAGAGTGAGAGGATCCAGACACCATCTTATCAATTTTGAAAGAGCTGTATGGTTCCTCCATTTCCTTTGTTAGCCTGCAAAAACAATTCTTTGATCGCAAACAAAAAGATGTGGAGTGTTTAAAGGAATTCTCTGTAGGCATTGATTGAGGATGTTCAGCGTGCTTACCCCGATAGGTTGACAGACACGGACATCCTGGTTAGAGATCAGTTTGTTGAACATGTGCGTGATGTATCATTGCAGAGGGAGTTAAAGAGTCTTAAGTCAACGTCCCTCAAGTTCTTTCTTAGCCCTGCGACAGAAAGCCATTATGTGGGTGGAAGAGGGTGAGGGATCTTCTAAGCAAACTCAAGCAGACGACAACACTGTAGGGTTGATGTAAATGTTGAGGGGGCCTGTCATACGGTATGAGGAAAGGGAAAGGGATCTGAATTTTCTGTTTTGCAGGAACAGTTAAACAAACAACAGTTGCAAATTGAAATCATTATAACAAATCTATCTAAAATGGAATCTGTACTCGACAAGGCTGGTTCTCGCTCTCATAACTCCAATTACCAGTTCACTACAGAAGGCTTGCCCATCTGCCTCCGTTGCCGGAAGCCGGGACATGTCCTTCGCCAGTGTTGCCAGGGGCCAAGGCAACCAACATCCAGCACGCCCGGGGTCCATCCTGACTCAAACCCTGCTCCAGCTTCCACAGGACCCTCATGTATGGGCTCTGTGGACAATGCAAATGGTAGTAATGAGACTAGCCGTAATTATCCTCATATGCAGATTCCCCCTCTTTCAAACGCTTCATGACACCTCATAGGTAGATCCCCTATATTCGAGGTGGAGATGGGTGGGGCAAGGGTCTGCTAGATACAGGTTCTATGGTTACCACCATCACTGAGTCACTTTTTAAAGAAGTGTTCCAGCACTGGGGTGCCCTGAAACTTAAATCATGTGGGTGGTTGGCTTTGAAGGCAGCAAATGGTTTAGACATCCCCTATGTAGGGGATATCTAGAGTTGGACATTCAAGTGCTGGGTAAAAAGATTCCAGGTTGTGGTGTTTTGGTTGTGTAAGACACTCCCTGTACTGCACTATTGCAGCTCTAGACTGGCCAGGACATTCCCCTGTAGAAGAAAAACAGGCAAAAGAGTTACTGGAGAGGTATAATCACATATTTGCCAAACACGAGGGAGATCTAGGGTGCACTAATGAGATTGTACATGAGATACCACTTATTGATGAGGTCCCCGTCCGTCAAAGTTATAGGCGAATTCCCCCAACACAGTGGCAGGCAGTAAAAGATCACAATCAGCAGCTCCTGGATAGTAAAGTGATAAGGGAGAGCAGTAGTCCTTATGCATCACCGATTCTTGGTGCGGAAGAAGACGGGAGAGCTAAGGATGTGTGTTGACTATCGACTACTGAACGCCAAAACAAGAAAGGATGCTTATCCGTTGCCTCGGATCGAATAGTCTTTAGATGCCCTTGCTGGTGCTAAATGGTTTTCTACACCATTTGGTGGCCTTTTTGAGTTTGAGAGAATGCCTTTCAGCTTATGTAATGCTCCTGGGACGTTTCAGAGGCTCATGGAAAGGATATTTGGTGATCGGAGTCTCCAGTCAGTTTTGGATGATGTCATTGTCTTCTCTTCTTCCATTGAGCAGCATTTGCAGAGGCTGGAGATGGTACTTAGCCGGCTCCAACAGAAGGGTCTGAAAGCCAAACTGAGCAAATGCCATTTCTTCAGGAAGGAGGTGCAGTATCTTGGACACTGTGTGTCCAGAGAGGGAGTAGCAACTGATCCGGAGAAGATCTCTGCTGTGTAGACTGGAGACAGCCCCGGGATGTCACAGAGGTCAGATCATTCCTTGGTTTCTGTAGCTATTACTGACGCTTCGTAAAAGGGTTTGCACAGTTAGCCACCCCCTTGTACCAACTTGTGGCTGATGTAATTAAAGTAGCCAAACAAGCTAGAACAAGGCCAGCAGCAGTACTGACCAGTATGTGGACTGAGAAGTGTGAGCGAAGCTTCAGTGGCCTTAAGACAATGCTTACAAGTGCACCCATCTTGGCCTTTGCTGACTTCACCGAGCCATTTGTCTTGGAGGTTGATGCTAGCCATCAGGGGCTGGGGGCAGTCCTTTCACAAGAACAACAGGGCAAGTTAAAGCTAGTCGCCTATGCTAGCCGTTCATTGAGGGGTTCTGAGCGCAACATGTAGAATTATAGATCAATGAAGCTGGAGTTGCTCGCACTTAAATGGGCGATATCTGAGAAATTCAGAGAATATCTGCTAGGCAGCAAGTGCACTGTATACACTGACAATAACCCTCTAAGTCATTTTCAGAACCTCAAGCTGGGCGCCACTGAACAACGATGGGCAGCCCAACTAGCGGCTTTTGATTTCACTGTGCATTATCGACCTGGAAGGAACAATGGTAAGGCTGACTCTCTCTCCCGGCAGTACAGTGACCAGGCAGAACGTGAGGAGCCTGACCAGCAGACTAGGAGCACACAACCATCCAGCATGATCCAGAGGAATCTGAGGTGGTGACACAGCAGCAAATTGCAGTTTTTCCAAGTCGATCTGGGGCTGAATTGGCAACTGCTGAACTGCAGAGAGCTGACCCAACTCTAAAAGTTTTCCTTGTTTTCTGGAGAGAGGAAAGCCCCAAAACAAGGAACAGCGGTCACATCTCCCGAAGGAAGTCCAGCGTCTACTTATGCAGTGGGACTGCATTCTGGAGAAGGGTGGCTTTCTCTATAGATGTGTAACTGCCCCACATGGTGAGCCGTATGCTCAACTGCTTTTGCCTACATGCCTCCGTCAAGAACATTCCTCCGCTGTTAAACAGCCTTCACGACACCAAGGGGTGCGACGGACCACTAACCTAGCGAGACAAAGATGTTACTGGCCAGGGATGGGAGCAGAAATAGAAAAGCACTGTCAAAACTGCCAGCGTTGTGTGCTGTCCAAGGCTGTCCAGCCGAAGGTGAAAACCTACCAGGGCGCTCTTATGGCCAGTCAGCCGCTGGAAGTACTCGCCATTGACTTCACTCTGCTTGAACATGCAACATATCGGAGAGAGAATGTGTTGGTCATGACTGATGTCTTTTCTAAGTACACCCAGGCCGTGCCAACTAAGGACCAAAGTGCTGTTACTGTAGCGAAGATCCTGGTTGACAGCTGGTTCAACCGGTTTAGGGTGTCCAAAAGGATACACTCTGACCAGGGGAGAAATTTTGAGAGTGTCCTTATCCGGCAACTCTGCCAACTATACGGGATTCAGAAATCCAGGACCACACCATATCACCCACAAGGAAACGGCCAGTGTGAGAGATTTAATAGGACACTCCATGACCTGCTCAGATCTCTTCCCCCTGAGAAGAAGTGAGTGTGGCCAAAATACATCTCTCAGCTGGTGTGGGCATATAACACCTCCACTCATCGTTCTACTGGTCATTCCCCGTATCTCCTTCTGTTTGGGGTACCACCCCAGCTCCCGATGGACTTTCTCTTGGGAGCAGAAGCATCTGAAGCAACAACCAGCTCTTGGAATGAGTGGATCCAGCAGCACCAGGAACGGCTTCAGTTGGCACGAAATCTGGAAGAAGCAGCAGAGTGTACCACCAGCAACACCATAATCAAAATGCATGTGACCCTGGCTTCAGAGAGGGACAGTTGGTCTACTTAAAGGACCATTACTGCCAAGATCACGGGAAGATTCAGGACATTTGGTCACAAGTCCTTTACAAGGTGGTTGGAGTGCCAACAGAACCTGGTGGGCTATCTACCATCACACAGGCTGATGGCACTGGCAATGTGAGACGGGTAAGTAGGACTGAGCTGAGGGTGGCGCAGCTTGAAACTCTGCCGCCTGCACCGGCTGCTCCTAAGCCACCCATAGAGCCTAGTCCCCAAAACAGCAACCCCGACAGTAGTGCAGATGAAGCTATCCGGGTGTGTATAGGTACAGAAGTTCTTCCTCCGCCTACTGCTGCAACCACACAGGACGCCCAGAACCTCATCCCAAATGGAGCATGGAGTGGAGTAAGGAGCAAGGAGTGGACGATGGGGCAGTTGAAGAACACGTTGCCATACCTACTAGCTGCCAGGAGATGTCGGCCCCTCGGCGTACCACCCAGGCTACTGCTGGGTCCAATCCTCAGCATGGGATGGCACAGCCTGCTTTGCATCTCACATATCACACTCAATTAAACCCACACATGAGGGTGCCGACGGCAGCCGTAACACTACTAATGAGCTGCTGTGGCTGTAGAGCTCCAGAAAATACTGCTTTGGAAATTCCCTCCTCCTGCAGTAACTGTGCTATAGGAGTTTGTTGTGTCCTTGCAAAGTTGGCTTATATTTTACTCTTTTTATTAATGTGCTAATAATTATTTGCAAGACACGGTAACCTTGTGACTGGCCACTAATCTGTTTTGTTTGTTTTCTCAAAGGGGGACCAGTCCAGTCACTGTTTTCTACGGTTAGTTTACCATTTTGTTTCTTTTGTTTATTTGCCTTGGTCGATGCATTTTTGTGATTTCATTTACAAGTGGTCTGAAGAGATATTGTTGATGGAAGTTTAACACAGGTTGCTTTTGCTTTGTATATATCCACAGCTTGATCCTGTACAAGGCTGGGTCCGTGTCGACACACTGCCTCCTCGTGGTGAGACTGCACTGGGTGACACTCTGTTGCGGTGTGCCATAGCAAATTGTGTAGAAATAAGTGTGTACTGCATGTCTTTGTCAGTGTTGGGCCTTCTGTCTCCTCTTTCTGTCTCCCACAGTCTCCTCCCAGAGTGGTGTGTGCGTGCTGACCTGACCTTCCTACTTTGAGGAGAGTAAGACCAAATGTATCTGCCATCTAATTTATAATTTTACTAATCTGCCCCTCCTATGCTATTTTAAATGGGATTTTTTTTAAACTTCTTTGTAATAAAACTAAACCTATTTTGGTACGGTATTTGCCTCCTGTTAATTGTTCCTGTTCGCAGAGAACTAGAGTTGGTCATACGACACACTAATTAACATAAAGGGTTTAGAGGGTTCCTCCTGACCTGCAACAGGAGGTAGCGTTGTCAGGTCTGAAAGGTTTTATATGCTCCAGCACTATAGATAGATAGATAGATAGATAGATAGATAGATAGTTTTTCATTGGAAAAGGGGGACTAAGACACAACCAAATAATACATATTAGGACTTGAATAAGCGTAAAAGACACTACCGTCATTCTTTGCTGTGGAGGACCAAACCATTTCATAACATTACTACCTGGGAGTGTAGCTCTGAAGGCCATTAACACTACTATTTTTCAAAGAACACATGACATACGAAGGTGATCCCAAACGCTGTGTGGCGCAGCATGCAAGAGCACTCTGAGGGTGCTCCAATTCAAGTTAATGAACCTAAGAAACCGAGTCAGGGAAAGGAGAGCAGAAGGAAGCTCAGCTCAGAGTTGTTGGCCTGACAATCGGGGATGTCCTGTAACGACGGAACACAACTGCTGATATAATGGCCAGACAGGCACCACCAACTGAGAATGCAGCCAGGATGATTCCTATGACCTCGTTGTAGGAAAACTCTACAGGGTGGGGGAGGGAAGTGTCTCTTTCTGCCTTAGGGCAGAACTCCTTGGGGCAAGGAAAAGAATCAGGGGAATCTGAAAAAAATAACTTTTTTTTATAGCACCTTTTAAAGACAAGAATTTACTAACTGCTTTGACAGGAGAAACAAAAGCACCTACAAATCAATAAACATACACATTGTAATAGTGAGAATAGAAGATGGGACAGCTTTAAAAGAGAAAAAATTGAATAAATAAAATGGAAGGTGATGATAAAAAGACGAGAGAAAGGAGTCCGTAAGAATGTTTTTTGATTTTGGAGATGGTTCTGATATGGAGAAAACGGGACTAAGCAGCTTTATTGATCTGTGGGATGAATGTGAAGTCTGAGTAAAAAAATGACACCTAAATTGCTGGCGGTTGGCTTGACGTTACTAGATAGTGGACCAAGGCTGTTGGGACTGGTGATGGTGTTGGGTGAATAGTATTATTTCAGATTTAGAGTTGTTCAGTTGGAGAAAGTGTTGGGCCATCCAGTGGTATACATATTTAAGGCAGCCTGAGACAGCATCAAGGATTCAAATTCAAAAGGCAAATTGTTATGTATATTTGATTTTGTACTGTAGATATTTGGAGAAAAACAAATACCTGTAGCTATACTGTTCTCGCTGAGGTGTAGCAACTCCAACTAAACAGTGAGCTAAACTCTCTCTATTCATGAACATGAAGAAATCCTGAATTCTTTGTATGCAGATTTATTTTCTTCACATTGTGCTGAATCCATACACATGTGATGAGAGAGTGAAACTAGGAAACAAACAGCAAAATACTGTAATTAGCTAAGCCTCATGAACATTACTTTTACAGCATGAAATCAATATGCTTAAAAGTTAACTTAGTTAGAACAAAGATTATATACATACAAGCGATGCTTCTGCTGGGGAGTCAACAGGCAGGATGCATTTTCCCTGGCGCATTTTTTAACCTGTCTGTTGTTTCTAATGCATTTCTAACGTGGTGAATTCCATTGACATATATAAAATGGACCAACAGATTCCGTTGCTCTGGACGGAGACCAGTGAAGGCTATTAGAAGCACTTTTCCGGTGAGCGCCGAGCGTTACTGCGCAGCCTCCAACTGAGAGAGACGATGTAAATGTGACATGAGTCTGAAAGTTGTAAGTCTTCTGCTAGCTGTGCCAAGAGAAATCTCAATCATTCCGAATATTGCAGAGATGGAGAGTGTAGGTATATGTAAGGAGATAACATAGGCACAGGCTAATTATTGCTAACTAAAAGGGATAGTTAACATTAGTAATTAAACTTAAACAGCTAATGTAAGTTGAAACTGCCTGCGAGCTTCTCCTGTACTATACGGTAATTCCTCTACTATGCGACAGTAAGTCCCGTGGTTATGACACAATCGTTAGCCTATTTTTACAAAAACGCCTACTACGGAGCCATAACGTGAGCTACAAGGTAATGGAGCCTTTTATACATTGTTGTGTTTCTTCAGAAATAAACAATGGACAAATAGAGTCTTTAAACGCTTCAGATGTAAAGTTATTCGCTGTCAAAGTGGCGCCAAACTGAATGGCAGTCAATGGGATTCTAACGGGGGGTGAGTGCTTGTTAGCATCAAAATGGCGTCATAGGAGGTACGCGTTGTGAGGAGAAGCTTACCCCTTTGGTGAATTCTAACGTGGTTTCCTACTTCCCGTTTTAGCTCAGTAAACACACGTCAAATTAAGAGTCTGCATGAACTACTTCCTGTTTTAGCTCAGTAAACAAATGTCAAAATAAGAGTCTGCATGAACTACTTCCTGTTTTAGCTCAGTAAACAAACGTCAAAATAAGAGTCTGCATAAAACTGAAAGTATGCAAAATTAAATGCATAAAAATTCAACTTAAATGCCTGAAGGGCAGAACAGTAGCATTGCTAATCTCTGCTTCAGGACACGGTATACAATCATAGCAGCAGATGGGTTTTCCTTTGTGCAGTACTTTACGAGTTCCTGGATGACAGCTGTCAGAGCACACTGACACAGGAACATGGCACATAAAGACAAACAAACACACATACTCATGTGTGCTACAAAGCTCTGAGAATTAATGGATAGGTTCACATTTTTTTCAAGTCTGTCTGAAAACAATAAGGTGTGTCCTCAAAATGTTAATCGTCACTGTAACCAAAATGTAACTGAAAAAGATTACCACTTTGAGCAGACTGGATTGGCTGTTAGTGATACAGTGTCTCTCTCTCTCTCCCTGTCAGCATTAGCTCGCTCTACCTGGACTAGTAACGTATCAGCATGCGGTAAGGTTATGCTCTGCTCCTCGGCTTGGCTTGGACCTATGGCTTGGACGCGATATTACCAAGGGGGTAAGCGAGCATCTGGAAAGTGTACCTACTATGGGGAGAGTCTAAGGCTAACAAGCCATCACCTGCCGCTAGCATTCCATTGACTGCCATTCATTTTGGCGTCACTTTCACTGCGAATAACTTTACATCTGAAGCGTTTAAAGACTCTATTTGTTCATTGTTTATTTCTAAAGAAACAAGACAATGTATAAAAGGCTCCATTACCTTGTATCTCACGTTATGGCCCCGGAGCAGACGTTTTTGACACGATTGTGTCATAACCACGGGACTTTCTGTCGCACAGTAGAGAAATTACCGTATTGTTAGGAAAAGCTCACAGGCAGTCTGGGGGGACGTGGAGGCATACAATTAAGGGAGAAGCCCATAGAGAGTCCATGAAAGCATCGGAACAAAATATTTCAGCAATGTTTTGATGGATTGGAAATACTTCGGTATGAGGCAAGTGAATTCATATGAAGTAACATTTAATTTTCTCTTGGCACAGCTACCAGAAGACTTCCAACTTTCAGACAGGTTGCTCACGTCACATCTACATCGTCAAGCTCAGTTTGAGGCTGTGCAGTACGCTCAGCCATCACCGGAAAAGTGCTTCTAAATAGGCTCATTCGAGATGAGCCAGGTCTGTACAGAATCGATCACCGCGATTGCCGCCCAATGCATGCCGGTTAGATTTGTGTCCGACTTGATCCCGACTTGCTCTGACGTCATGCACGCGTGGGCAACGATAACCTCACGAGATCAAGGTGGCCGCAGGTTTGAGACGCAGGCAGCGCATTTGCTTTTCGCCGACTGCAAGACCCAGGCAGACCCAGGGCATGCTGGGAAACGTTAACAGCTGATTGGTTCAGAATCGACTCAACATGATGACGTTTTATATAAACTTTTTTATTGTTTTTGAATTAGAGGGATTTTGATTATTTGTCTGATTTAAAGGCTTATTCTGTACAGAACACGTTATGTGGCTGATAGTTACATTTATAAATCAGAGAGACTAAATCTGTTAAGATTATGGATCATCTACACTGTGTTGTTAATTAAAATCAGCAACAGATCGCAGGTAGAGCATTTTGGCAGCTACTCTGTCACAATAAAAACAACTGGAGACTGTGTACAAGTTGGTATATGGGTCTGATAATATTTTATTAAATCAGAATCGGACCTAACAGGATGTGAGTGTTTATGTGACTTCCTGTCCAGCCTGAAGGCTGCTGAAAACGGCTGTAAACTGTCCAACTTGACAGCGTTTTTTTTTTTGTCACCACCCCCTGCTGCCGCCCCCTGCTCTCGTCCACTTTACAGGCAAGGCGCAGCTCATCTCGAACGAGCCTATTGACTTCACTGGTGTCCGTCGAAGTCTATGGAGTCGCTGTGTCCATTAAGTTTACTGTCTATGGATATTACGAATCCCACAACGCCAAGACCCGCCCTTCACTAGCATTTATTGGCCAGGCGTCCATGCTTACGCAAGGTAACGTAACCTCATTTGTATAGGTCCTATCCCCTGACCAATCGGCTCTCTAACCTTAACCACTCAAGGTCAAATGCCTAACCCCAACCAATCGACCACTAACGCCACGCCAATTGGTCTTGGCGTGTTATGTAGGATCTATGAATGTATATTAGCAACAGTAGGCTAATTCATGAGTGTGCTATTGTATGTGTGAGCTAATATTGCACTGTTCATGTGTGCTGAAAGAGTTATGTTTCTGTTTAGCATTGTTCAGTGCAAATATAACCTATAGTTTAATCTCAGTAATGATGGTATGTAAGCTTATATACTTTCGTTCTGGTAAAGGCAAATGTCCCACTGTACTGCTGTTACACAGATCACGGAGATCTGATTGAGTGTACTTTACGGCACTGTAGTTAAAGGGGAACTATGCAGTTTGTTTAGCTTAATTTACCTTAACTGAACAGCTTCAGAGTCATTGGAATGGTTATATGACTTTTTCGGGTTGAATGGTGGTCGTCTCGCTCCCCCGTAGCGCCTGTGAGTGGAAAAACAACCCTTGCAACTTTCGGCCGGCGTCAGGAAGTATCGCGTGATATCAGGTCTCGCGATGTAACGAATTGCTTCATGGCACTGCACACATACGCCCATTCAGGAACCAGCTAACAAGGTAGCGATCAAGTTTTTCACACTATCATCATGGCTGAGCTGGCAAAAAAGAAGCCAAAAGCTAGGAAAGCATTGTCAGAGGAACAGAGAAAGAGGAAACGGCAGACTGACTGAGCGAGGAGTCACACACAAGTAAACATAGGAGCTGCCAAATATTTATTCCAAAGCTGTAGGGGGAGCTCTATAGAGAAACCTGCGAGCAAAAAGCGAAGAAATGGCCAAAACTGCATAGACCCTTTAAGTGAATGTGGGTCAAGTTGTAATGTACAGCCCTACCAGCAGGCTGCAGCATAGCCATGGTAATACAGTATGTTTACAGAGGGCTTTCAAATGTATGTCTGATTTGTTTCTACGTTAACTGTTAGCGCATATGCCAATAACTGCAAGTAATGATTTCATCAAAATGTAGAGATCAGAACTCAGTACCACACATTTTTCTTATGCATTTTGACTTTATTTATTCACATTATTTTATATTTTCAGTTAAATGATGAAAGACTATTTATAAAATGAGGCATATTAAAAGGACATTCACACAATGACATTATAATTAGGAAAATATTTAAAGATGCAGTAGGTAAGACTTATAAAACTAACTTTCTGTCATATTTGCTGAAACTGACCCTATGTTTGAGTAGAACTACATTAGGCAGGTACTTTAAAAAAATCCAGCTCCTCTGGCACCACCTACAGCCTGTACTGCGATTTGCAAAAATCCACCGCTCCCTGTTCAGATCCTCCAATCAGGGCCAGGGGGGGGGGGGTGTCTAACTGTGTGTCAATCACTGCTCATGCACACTCATTCATTCTCCCTTGTGGGGGGAGGGGCTTAGGAGACCGTTTGGGCTTCAGCAGAAAGGGGAGGAGGGACTGAGAAGTTGTCGATGTTCAAATTCTTTGGCTAATTCCTGGATCTTCACAATCCTACCTACAGCACCTTTAATGTAAAAATAAACTTGTGAATATAAATATTTAAATCCACAGCATAAGCTATATAATGTATGTTGCCAACTTAACTATTTCCAAACCTCCGGAATCTTAGGATTAATTTTTGTTCATTAAATGTTTCTTGGTGTTCTTCTCTGGCTTAAACAATATAATGAAACACTTTGGCGTAAATATACACAGTATTAGTCCAAAACTGGAGGCCAGAATGGCAAATATCTCCACAGCCACAGTAAATTTCCCAGGAGAGCTGAGATATGCAGGAATGAAGGTGATCCAGACTGCACAGAATATCAGCATGCTGAAGGTGATGAGCTTGGCTTCATTAAAATTATCAGGTAATTTCCGAGCTAGGACAGCTAACACAAAGCAAAAGACAGCCAGTAGGCCTATGTACCCAATCACAGCCCAGAACCCAATAGCTGAGCCTAATGCACACTCCAGGATGATTCTCTCCTTGTACATGGTTAGGTTTTTCATTGGGAAAGGTGGACTAAGAACTAACCAAATACTACATATTAGGACTTGAATAAGTGTGAAAGACACTACAGTCATTCTTTGCTGTGGAGGACCAAACCATTTCATGACATTACTACCTGGGAGTGTAGCTTTGAATGCCATTAACACTACTATTGTTTTTCCAAGAACACAAGACATACAGAGGACAAAGGTGATCCCAAACGCTGTGTGACGCAGCATGCAGGACCAATCAGAGGGTGCTCCAATGAAAGTTAATGAACATAAGAAACATAGAGTCAGTGAGAAGAGCAGCAGGAAGCTCAGCTCAGAGTTGTTGGCCCTGACAATTGGGGATGTCCTGTGACGATAGAATACAGCCGCTGTTATAATGGCCAGACAGGCGCCACCAACTGAGAATGCAGCCAGGATGATTCCTAGGACCTCGTTGTAGGAAAGAAACTCTACAGGCTTGGGGAGACAAGTGTCTCTCTCTGCATTAGGCCAGAACTCCTTGGGGCAAGGAAAGCAATCAGGGGAATCTGAAAAATAAAACAAAAAGGCCTTCTAGCAGTCGTACTGTATATTGATCTTGTACAGTACATCAGCTTTGTATAGGAGATAAACAAATACCTGTAGCATTACTAATATCTCCCTCAGGACACAGTATACAATCGTAACAGCAGATGGGTTTTCCTTTTTGCAGCAATTTACGAGTTCCTGGAGGACAGCTGTCAGTGCACACTGACACAGGAACCTGGCACATAAAGAGAAACAAACTCATAAATATTCAAATATGCCCTGAAGCTCTGAGGATTAACAGATAGGTATTTATTTATTGATTTATTATTCTATAGCCATATTAATTTATATATTAATTTATTTAACATTGAATAAACTGTCATTCTAAAGTAGATTAAGATTTGTCAGTAGCCTACTGGTTACAAGTAGGCTCGGTAGTGATTGGAGGAACAATTACAGTGAACAAAAATGTGTTCAATGTACACCTATCAGACCCTACAAGATCACCATATTTATGTAAAATTATTGCTTTTGTGTTTCTTACTTGTGTGGCACCATCCACCCAGGTGAGGTTTCTGTTGATTTGGAACTTCTGGCCCACCGGCAGTGATGCATCGTATTGCCCTACTGTCACCAACTTAATGCTGCCACTTTCACTTTTTTGCCAGTTAACCAGTTCGTATTGGGCCACTGGATCACCGTTGGCATCAAACAACACATCATAACCATTTCGGGAAAAATTTACTTTTTTCAGCTGAGTAAGAACCTGCAAAGATGAAATAAAGGTAAACAGTGAGGGAGAGCAAGGAAATAGCATCAAATAAAACAAATATTTTATGTCAGAAAAGGTACATTGTGGCAAAAAAAAAAAAAAGGGAATTGGCGTTTTCACTTACAGTGGGGCAAAAAAGTATTTAGTCAGCCACCAATTGTGCAAGTTCTCTCACTTAAAAAGATGAGAGAGGTCTGTAATTTTCATCATAGGTACACTTCAACTATGAGAGACAAAATGAGAAAAGAAAATCCAGAAGATCACATTGTAGGATTTTTAATGAATTTATTTGCAAATTATGGTGGAAAATAAGTATTTGGTCAATAACAAAAGTTCATCTCAATACTTTGTAATATACCCTTTGTTGGCAATGACAGAGGTCAAACGTTTTCTGTAAGTCTTCACAAGGTTTTCACACACTGTTGATGGTATTTTGGCCCATTCCTCCACGCAGATCTCCCCTAGAGCAGTGATGTTTTGGGGATGTCGCTGGGCAACACAAACTTTCAACTCCCTCCAAAGATTTTCTATGGGGTTGAGATCTGGAGACTGGCTAGGTCACTCCTGGACCTCGAAATGCTTCTTACGAAGCCACTCCTTCGTTTTCCGGGTGGTGTGTTTGGGATCATTGTCATGCTGAAAGACCCAGCCACGTTTCATCTTCAATGTCCTTGCTGATGGAAGGAGGTTTTCACTCAAAATCTCACGATACATGGCCCCATTCATTCTTTCCTTTACACGGATCAGTCGTCCTGGTCCCTTTGCAGAAAAACAGCCCCAAAGCATGATGTTTCCACCCCCATGTTTCACAGTAGGTATGGTGTTCTTTGGATGCAACTCAGCATTCTTTCCCCTCCAAACACGACGAGTTGAGTTTTTACCAAAAAGTTCTATTTTGGTTTCATCTGACCATATGACATTCTCCCAATCCTCTTCTGGATCATCCAAATGCTCTCTAGCAAACTCCAGACGGGCCTGGACATGCACTGGCTTAAGCAAGGGGACACGTCTGGCACTGCAGGATTTGAGTCCCTGGCGGCGTAGTGTGTTGCTGATGGTAGCCTTTGTTACTTTGGTCCCAGCTCTCTGCAGGTCATTCACTAGGTCCCCCCGTGTGGTTCTGGGATTTTTGCTCACCGTTCTTGTGATCATTTTGACCCCACAGGATGAGATCTTGCGTGGAGCCCTGGATCGAGGGAGATTATTAGTGGTCTTGTATGTCTTCCATTTTCTTATAATTGCTCCCACAGTTGATTTCTTCACACCAAGCTGCTTACCTATTGCAAATTCAGTCTTCCCAGCCTGGTGCAGGTCTACAATTTTGTTTCTGGTGTCCTTTGACAGCTCTTTGGTCTTGGCCATAGTGGAGTTTGGAGTGTGACTGTTTGAGGTTGTGGACAGGTGTCTTTTATACTGATAACAAGTTCAAACAGGTGCCATTAATACAGGTAACGAGTGCAGGACAGGGGAGCCTCTTAAAGAAGAAGTTACAGGTCTGTGAGAGCCAGAAATCTTGCTTGTTTGTAGATGACCAAATACTTATTTTCCCAAGGAATTTGCAAATAAATTCATTAAAAATCCTACAATGTGATTTTCTGGATTTTGTTTTTCTCATTTTGTCTCTCATAGTTGAAATGTACCTATGATGAAAATTACAGGCCTCTCTCATCTTTTTAAGTGGGAGAACTTGCATAATTGGTGGCTAACTAAATACTTTTTTGCCCCACTGTATGTTCAACTGACCTCTTTGGACTCTATCCTGGTGAATTTGTCACACTGAGTTGTAGAATTTGTTTCCTGGCACACTGCTTTATGAATGGCATGAGCTATTGCATAAACAGCCTTGTAAACCATGTTGGTGACCCGGAGCTGAGATGTGTCAGTGTACGGGCTCTGGAGCGTCTTTATGTCTTCAGTTCCATCACATAATCTCTTGTCTATGGCTACACCTAAAACACATGACAAAGGCCTTGACAATAATATGTGATATTACATTATTATTCTTCCCTATGTGTTTATTATTAGTCTACCTCTGGCAGGAGGGTCATGTTTTTGGTTTGGTTCTTGTTTGTCAAGAGGAGTACAGAAAACAACACGCCTGCTTTTCATGAAACTTGGTAGAAGGTTATATCATGGGCCAGGGAAAACCCCATATATCTACATTGTTGTAATTTATTAGTAAAACATTATTTTACAATACATTTCAAAGCACTGTTTTGCAGATATGCCTTTTTGTTTTGAAATTGTTGCTGTTTCAGTTTGTATCAGGACATATTTTAGTTTTTTGTTTACATTTAATTATGCTAGCTCACGACAACACAAATCAGTCATCAGACATTTAAAAAAGGCAACAAATTAATTTAATTAAATACTGAGATGATCGGCCTAACATGTTTAAAATAAATGAAATGATCTGATATCACAAATAGTATGATAGCCTTAATAGAACTAGAAACACAGGAAGTTTCACTCAAACAATAAAAAAACAAAACAAAAAAAAACAGGACCACAAGGACACAACTATGTTAACCATAAATAAATTGTCTCACTTTTTCCCAGCCTGCAGTTGAATGCATCCTCCCAGAACTCAGTAAGCACTGGAGAGGCAGCCACTTTAGAAGGAGAGAGATCCAGCAAGAAGTCTCTCAGACCTGGGATGAAAGATTTCTGAATGGCAAATCCGATGGTTCCAGCACAGAAGCTGAACCTCAGCATGTCTGGGTCTGTTACCCAGGATTCACTGCCTATCCACTGGCGAGGTGGAAAAGGCTCGAGTGACAGCTCTTCCAGCAGGATCCTCAGGTCTACAGGGGATGTAAATGCCACAACAACCATAGCTGTCGACCTGGAGAGACATTTAAAATAAATACAGTATACGTTTTAAAATAGCTATCAAGAACGTAAACACAAACAAACATGAGATAGCCCATATGACACTTTAGCAGGCTATTTGGTCTGACTGACCATTTTTATAACAATATCAGTAATACATAAATGTGATAAAAAAAGAAACATTTCCAATTTGCCACTGAACATAAAAGAAATCGTCTATCTTACATTTACAGAACATTTTTGTTGTGCTTTTGTGTGCGGGACAGTGTCAACACAGGGAACATCAAACCTGCGAATAACATCAGCTACTCTCTGGATCCTGCTACGTGGGTGGTTCCGATGGAAAGATTCAGAGTATTCCACACAGATCCCCTCTTTGCGTGCTGCGTCCAGGAAAGACGCCATACCATTATTGCCATAGTCTGAATCTGACCGGACAGCACCTATCCAAGTCCAGCCAAAGTGTTTTACCAGCTTGGCCAGCGCGTCAGCCTGGAACTGATCACTAGGGACGGTTCTGAAGAAATTTGGGTACTGCTGCTTATCGGACAGACATGCACAAGTGGCAAAGTGGCTCACCTAAAGGAAAAGAACAAGGTAAATATTAACAGGACACACAAAAAAATCTGCACTACACGGTCTCTATTCATATTTATTTTCTCCAGAAATCCAAAATATTTACTTGAGGAATGTTAAAGGGCCCGATGATGCGCGACATGCTGATGGATGGCGTGGACTCAGACTCACCAATGACAGCCTTTGCCATACCAGATTGTGAGCAATTGTCGCTGGTGTAAAACACCGGGTCCAGGCCATTTAAAAGCTGGAATGCCACATGCACCGCCACGGGCACCGAGCCGCACGCGTCATAGATATGATAACCGAGTTTGATTCCCGGCAGCAGCTCCGTGCTGTTGTTTATCTCCTCGATGGCGAAGATCATTGCGCGTGAGAAGCGCAGTTCACGGGTGTTAATGCTGCAAACAGACACTCAAGTCTCTTAATCAAGGACAATCCCAACTTAAAGAAAAATAGTTGTAATAATAAAGGTAAATTGCAATTCATAGTCATTGACAATGCCTGATAGCTGCCCATATGTGAACAAAATATTGTACAGGCATCAAAGATTGCCTGAACACCAAAATTCCAAAGACTAAATATGAGTAAAAAATGTACAAGAATCCTATTGCACAGTTTAAAAATAGTTATAGTCAATAGTATTAATTTGTTTGTATCTTAAATACAAATACATTTTCAGATAATAATTAAAAATTCTTTTTTTCATATCACACTCACATTTGTAAATTTGTGAAAATAATACCTGCAATATATGTGACTAAATACTGAATTGGCACTTTATGTGAAATATAGTTTTTTTTGTTGTTCAGTCCAACACAAAACCTGCAACACAATTGTAAGCACATGATACAAATCACAATAATTATTTCGCCACACAGTCTAACATCCTCTTATCCCCCACTTCTCCCTCTTACTAACCTGGTACACCTTAGTGGCTCAGGCATGGTGGTGTAGTTATGCTTCACTGTATGCATGTAGTGGTGTATAGAGAAAACACCACCAATAACATAGTCGCCATCCATTGAGAACACAGGGAGACGAGTGGTACCCTGGAGCTTACATTTCACAGATGAAGCCTGAGTGCTGACCCCAGCACCAGTCCAATCCTCTGTAAGCCCAACCCTTTGTTTAACATCATCCTCATAACCATTCAAGGCAAGAGCTGAGTTCAGCTCACACAAACCCAGAGACAGGATCAGGCCAATACAGAGAGCGGAGATCTCCATCCCTCGACTGTGAGCATGTGGGCATGTGTGTTTTATAGATTTTCAGACAAAACCGTCCCTCCTTCTACTGTACGTCAGTTTACTTTACATCAGAGAGAGGATGGCCTTATCCAGTCCTACCGTTTCATCTATTTGGCTTTGATTTAGCTTATATTAGAATTAAGCCTATCAAATGCACACCTTCAATCCCATTTTAAAAAATGCAGATAGAGAAATAATTTTTAAAAGAAAATTATTTTATAATAAATGAAAGTTTATGTTGTGAATTTAGACTTAATTTATTCACTTCATTTTTTTATATTTTCATATTTTCCCATGATGAAAGAATATTTATAAAATACAATGTCAACATTAAAAGGACATAAAAATATTAAATGCAAAAATAACCTATTTTAGATACCAAGGTGAAGACTTTGTTGGATGTGCACAGCATACATTGTATGTTGCCATCTTAACTATTTCCAAACCTCAGATGTCTTAGGATTGATTTTTGTTCATTAAATGTTTCTTGGTGTTCTTCTCTGGCTTAACCAATATGATAAAACACACAGCAAATATACACAGTATTAGTCCGAAACTGGAGGCCAGAATGGCAAATATCTCCACAGCCACAGTAGTTAGGGAGAAGAGCAGCAGGAAGCTCAGCTCAGAGTTGTTGGGCCTGACAGTTGGGGATGTCCTGTGACGATAGAACACAGCTAACAGCTAAACACTGTTATAATGGCCAGACAGGCACCACCAACTAAGAATGCAGCCAGGATGATTCCTAGGACCTCGTTGTAGGAAATAAACTCTACAGGCTTGGGGAGACAAGTGTCTCTCTCTTCATTAGGCCAGAACTCCTTGGGGCAAGGGAAACATTCAGTGAAATCTGAAAAAAGAGGGCTTTTAGCAGACATAATTAGGGCCTGAGTACTAACAACGTCGGTCGGCGAAGGCACTATTGAAATTGTTCTGTTTATTATTCTTAACTTAAATAAATCACAATTGAGGGGCTAAACGTGCTCAGAAAGTTATGCACACACATCATAAGTGGTGAAAATTGACATCCAATAGGGGTCTCGAGCTTGGCAAATCAGCTCTATAGTGCCCCCTACAAAATTACAAAAAAGTAGCCCCCACAGTGCATTTCACCTAAATGTATGGAACTGTATCATGTCCAGACTTACAAAAGAAACTCTTAAAGCCATGCACTAAACCCAACAGGAAATCTTTGGACATCTTTGACCATATGCAGGCATTGTGCTTTAAGAAACTCCTCCTACATTTTGAAGAATGACACGGCAAATGTCGATATTACCTAATGAAACATGAAGTTGTTGTAACTTGAATGTACATTGTCCAATCTGCCCCAAATTTGTCATGCATGATGACAGTCCAGGCCTAAACATACATACTTCACATCATACATATTTCAGGCGTCATCCTTCATTGCATTGACAGGCTGTGCTTTGAAGCCACAATTTCTCCATCACAGCCAGCATGGCAGAGGCACCCTCATTGAATGTAGAAATAGCCATACTTACTGCAGCCTCAATCCTGCTTTTCCCCACAAAGACTGTTTTTGGACATCGTATAACCAAGTTGAGGCATGTGTTGACATTCTGAGTGCCTCCATGCTGCACTGTCACTGGACATCCGGTAATACACAGGGATGAGCTTCTTATGAATCATTCAAAAGACCAATATTTAGAACACTGGAGAAAGCAAACAAAGTAGACTAAATTGTTATTTAACAGAGTATCTGCACACTGTCAGAGATACGAAGAAGAGACGGATCCTGACTAAATACAGGCTCAGTAACCACCTACTGGGTCAGACAGAGATGCACTTCCTCCTCCACTGGGAAAAACTATCTTCACTAAGAGATTTACACCTTGGAAAAATAGCCAAAAAAAGTTAACACCAGAAAAGAAGCCGGAAGTTCTCCTAGGAGAGGTGACAGCAGCTCCACTGAGTGACAGCTAAATATGGATCTGCCTGCCACAGCCTGAGGGACTCACAACCACGATCCCAAAATTACAGATTTGTTCAGTATTGTATAGTAATTATAGTAGAATAGTATATATGTGACACCTACATATTTAATATATGACATGTAGGCTATGAATTTCTGTAAACTGCTTGGTTGGAGAGAGAGAGAGAGAGAGAGAGAGAGAGAGAGAGAGAGAGAGAGAGAGAGAGAGTCAAGCTGATTACCTCCGCTGTCTGAACACTCCTGTTTTCCTGTTTGTCTTCTTGCTAACTCTTCTTTTTTGTCTTCTTGCTAATGACAACTTTCTTCGTCTTCTCTGAGATGATTTCGACATTCTGAACTACCGCGGAAATGTCAAAGCACATCACGTGACGATTCTGAACGAATCACGTTGTCATCAGCCAATCAAGTTGTGGCATCAGCCAATGAGATTGCACATTTAGAGTTAAATCCCCCCTTTTACTTAAACGATTGGTTGCTGATAAAAAGGAAATGACCATATTTGGATCCGACAGCATTGCACAGGAGAGAGAGAGAGCTTTCTAACGGTATATGTCATGACAGGGTGCAGACAGCGATCGCAGAGCAGCGGGATGATTTAGAACGCCAACTTTTGCTGAAACGATGACCCGGGAGATGCAACACGATCCCATCCTCGTCGCCAAATTTGTGTTGTCTTTAAGTACATATTTTTTTATGGTGCTTTTCTTACCTAGGTAATATTCTTGTAGCAACATTTTGAATCAATGATGTCATAGGTTAGAATCAAGAAAACTAAAATGAGTATGATTAAAGTACAAGTAATGCTTCTCGGAGGTGCTGTGTTTTGTGTTTATTCAGTGTGCCTCGATGGATGTCAGAGCGGACCTGTCTCACTCCCCTACAAGCTGATTCAGCGTTCCATTCTGTAGGCAACTTTGGCCCCATCCCCCACACACGTACACCAGAAAAGCATCTGGAGCTGGAGCAGCAGAGAAGGAGGGGCGACAGATTTGCAACTGCCCATGATTAAGTGATTAAAGTGGACATCCAGATGGTTTTCAGGGCATGACCAGAGACTGACATTAAAGAAGTAACGTCACACATGCCTACAAAGTACTTTGGTGAAACAGATGAACTAATAATAGAGAGAGGACAAGCCAAAACAACTGTAAAGATGATACCAAGCTCCAAAAGTAAGAAGAAAATGAAACACCTGGAAACTAAGAGCAGACAGAGGTTCAGGAGGATGGAATTTCAAGATGATGATGATGATCAGAGTGATTCAGAAGCGATCATGGGTGGATATGACCCTGCGATCAGACGAGTGATGGCTAGAGCAGAAAAAAGAGGTGATGAAAAATGGAGGAAACGAAAAGAGACAAGAGATCAGACCTCTGATGAAAGTGAAGATTTCATCCTGCATTTCATCCTGCAGCGATTAGCATAGAAGAGATTGAAAGAGACATGGAGCAATGTGTGTCATACTTGGAGAAGCTGAAGATACAGAGGGACAAATTGCTGAAAAAAGGATCCCAGAAAGTGGAGAAGAAGTATACATTGCGCTCATGAAAAGGACAGACAAGCGAGAAGATGCTTCCAGTGATCATTCGAGGACAGAATTTGGAGTATAAGCCCCTGCAGAATACCGATATGTCAGATATTCTTGATAAGTTGCCTACTCTTCAAGCTGGAGCACATCCTTGGATTGCAGAGTTGGAAGAAATGTTGACAGGGACACAGTATGCCATAGGAGATATTAAGAGACTTTTAGCTAATCTCCTTGGGGTTCCAGCTATGGGAGATATTTTCCAGAGAGCTGGACTTAATCGATATGTAATGACTTCTGTATATGATCCTGAGTTGTTGGCCGCAAGTAGAGGACGGCTGTGGAGAGCGCTGAGAGATGCATATCCAACAAATGTGCATCCAGACAACATTCTGATTGAACCACTGGGACAGGAAGAAAATCTGTCAATATGTGTCAAGAGCTCACCAGGTGTGGAGAAATATTACCGGAAATGATCCAGATCTGAGCCAACTGGAGCAGTCAATTTTGCGAACCAAACTGCAGAAGGGGCTGCCCCTACCAGTAAGGAGTAAGCTAGCAGAGGTGGTTGGACTTAGAAGCATGGAAAAAACTGTCTATACAGATCATATAGTCCATCAAGTGAAGCTATATAGAAATTAGTAGAAAGAACAAGACTGAGAAACTACCAGAAAACTCAATCAAATACAATGGGTGGAGAATAAGAAGAAGGAGAAACAGAACAGGCTTTGGTTATGCAAAATTAGTGTTCACCAAATCAACAATCACCACCAACTGCAGCCAAATCAGGTCCAACCTCAATTGTTCCAATCACCATTAGTGATTCCAGTTGTTTTATATCCACAGCCAGTTTTTGGACAGATACAGAATTGGAGAAGAAGAGGAAGATTTGATCCATACTTTATGCAATCTCCACAAGCGTGTTATAATTGTGGACAGGATGGACACTTTGCCCGTAGTTGTAATAGGCCAGGAGGGAACTCTAGTGGAAATTACAGAGGAGGATTCAGGGGCCAGTTGAGGTCATCTGGAGCCTGGAGCCAGGATTCTAGAGGTGCCCAGAAGATCTGAAAGAGGGGTGTCATCAGAGCCGGAAAGAGATCCAACAATTGAGCTCAAGGACAAGGACAGTTACAAGTTGGTACAGATCTCCACAGATGAGCGTTGACATCAGCAGACTGACCAGAGAAGGAGGGGGGTGTAAGAGACTGGATTTGCTCTGACGCATCGACGCATCGACACATCGACGCATAAAAAGGAGGTAATGTACCGACAAGCACACATTTTGAAAATACACATACTAGTATATTAGTAGTAATAATAGTAATTATTTCTACTTTTAAAATAGAATTACTCCTATGTGAACACACCTATATGAAGGGTTAAGACATATAATATATACATCTAAATTAAGCAACTTGGTATGAAAACCTTACATTTTGTCAGTACCTGGTGATATACATTCTGTAAATTTGTAATGGCTTTCCGTGACAGCTTCTAACAAGATTAGTGACAAATATGTTACTTTAGTTGATGTGTCAGGTAATGTTAAAAGAACATTTCACTGTTTTATTTTTGTGCTCCAATGACATAGGCAACTTTTGAACATGCTTCTATTATTGGAGTGCTGCCCAGATAATTTATTGGGAAGTGATCTCATGTACCAATTTGAATTGGATTGATGTGAAGTTGTTACAAACAGCAGATTGAGAGTGCTGTTCTCAGAATTTTGTTAAAAATAAGCTTAGAACAATTGTGTGACTATACGTAAAATAGCCTGACATTAACATCAGTAAACTGTTCTTGGATGTAGTTTGTAAATGCAACCTTTATCTTTAACACAAAAAGGACAAGGTGTATCACAAGTGTCATTAGGACCATATGGAATGCATGAAAACAGTAGCAGTGATAATGTGAGAAAAGATAAGACAACTCCCAATCGCAAATATATTTTAGTCAAATGAAAAGTTGTTTGCATTGGTTAATTTGTTGTTTATAGTGTACCAGTAATCTGTTCATGTCATCCTCTCTAAGTACAGATTTGTGAACGGAAATCAATTATTATAGCCCAATGATGGATCAGCATCTTTTGTCATTTATATAGAGGTTTAGAAATCTGATTGATCCACTGCATAAGTTGCAGTGGTGTTACTAAAGCCTGTAGGGTTAGAAGGTAAAATAACTTACAAAGACTCCAGAGTGGAGCGGTATAATTCATTGAATTTTGATAGAAATTACATTTTTGGCTTATTAATTACAGAAACAATTTAATGAAGAGGAAAGATTGTTCTGCACATTACATTCGCAAGTAGACTTGGTTTGTCTTGTGTTCAGAATGAAAATGTAAAAGATGTTAAATGTGAGTTTAGGATAATTTTCACAAGTTGAAGATGTTTACACTGATGTGTTGAGATGTTAGTTTAAGTAGCAGTCTAAATTTCAATGAATGCTTGCATTGGGCAATTGAGGATTTAGTATTGACTAACACATGCATGGTTATAATTTTATGATGTGGCAAAGTGGCTGCATTGCTTTATGCTAGTATGTTGCTGTGTGTCATGTTACTCTTCAGCCTCTGTCTAGTTTACACAGGAATGTCAAATAGATGAGGTTGAAAGAGGGGGTGTTGAACATAAGGAGATTTATTACAACCACTATCTGGTAAGCAAACAGTGAAGAAAGACTTTTGTGTGGTCCTTTTAGAAAGCGAGTAATTACATGCTACAAAGTGATTGGCTCTTAAAATAAATTTGGTCCTCTCCATCCATACGTGTTAAAAGAAAAAGAAAAAGGGATGTTTATGATTTGGTCGATTTGTTTGATTTAATTTGTTGATGTGATTGATGTATCAGGATAAGAGCATTCCTCTGAATATTGTTGGAGTATTTAGTGTTCTTATTAGTCAGAGGGGTGAAATGGAATGTGATTCATATTCATATTCATATTATTAATTTTTTGTGTAATTTGATGTTTGATGTTTTAATTTTCATGTGTTGTCTTGCAAACGATACTGGTCGGTGTTTTCTTTTCTTCCAGAGCATATGGGAGAAGGTGCAGAGGGGTACTGATACAAATATGGACAATATGAATGGACGGGGAACTCTGAACTAGGACGGCGTGGAAATGTTCAGATTTCATCACACCAATACTGCATTGATAATCAACACTGCTGAGAAAGCTGCAGTGTAGTGGACTACATTCCTGTGTTTGTCTGATATATGTACGTTTGCATGAGTAATGCATAATTTGTGTCATAGTCTTTTTGCATTAATTGTTTGAAAAATGATGTTTTCTGTCATGGAGTGAATATATGGGGACCTCAGATGTTTTTCTTTTTTTCCTTGACGCATAGGGATATGGGAGCTAGGCAGGGATAGGTCCATTGAACAGTCCTAAGGGTCGACCTGCCTGAATTTGGACATTGTTTTGATTTTATTTCATTTTCTGAGGTTTTCACATGTATTTGCTTAAACCATAAATTCTACATAAATTGATAAAGATTTATTTTCTAATTGATCTGGAGTACTGAAGGTGGTCGCCTAGGGCAGAGGGGCCGTGAGAGACTTTTCCTATCTTGATTGATTGATGGTTATTTGGAAAGAAAGCTGCCAGATAGGTTTTTCGCTCTCACACTCCATAGATTAAATGTTGTTACACTCTATAACTTTGTTTACACCCCAAAGGTTATACTATAAGGAACCAGATGTAATGAGAAGTGTTATTTTGTTGTAATCTTACTCTTTTTGTTTTTCGAGACTTAATAAAAGTCTCAAAGGGGGGAAATATGTGGTGTCTGAAGTTATACAACTTTGACTTAAGGTATGTTATAGGAGGGATTCATATGAACTTTACCCTACTGTTGCTGAAAACATCTGGAAACTGTTAACATTAGAAGGGGCCCCCCAAGACAGAAGAGTCCTTCTTTGGAAATATGCCATGTATAAAGCAGCAATTGGTCAGTTCTCTGCTCCAATCATATACTTACATATATCACGTCTTACGTTACACAATGCATAGAATATATACCATGTGTTAACAGCAGAGCTTCAGAATGAGGTATTGGAAGACATTGGACAGTGTCAGCAGATTCCTCTTCATACAACATCACAGCATTACTATTAAAGATACCACAGTTTCACCTAGATTAGGGATGTTCCGATCGCAAGTATCAGATCGGAGCCGATATTGGCTTTTTTAACTGATAGGGGGTCGGCATTTACCCCAATTACCTTGCTCTGGTCAGCTCGCGTTCATAATGTGCGTTTATTATGCCTAGTTAAATAACTCTGGATTCGGCTATTAGTGAATGTTACAACTTTAAAACACAATGATTTAAATAAGGACTATTAAAGTGTTCGGACAGGTAAGTTGATGTACCACAAAAACAATTATCTGCTGATATATAGACATATCTTTCGCCATTTAAAGTATATGGGAAAGTGCAGAATTGTGAGGATGGTCGCTTTAGAGTGACATCAGAATCGCATTAATTCCGATCTGTACGGAAGAGGATTAGGGCCACTGGTGAAAAATGTATTTGAGTTAATTCTCAGAATTCTGACTTTAAACTCAGAATTCTGACTTCAAACTCAGAATTCTGACTTCAAACTCAGAATTCAGACTTTATTCTCAGATTTCTGACTGTAAAGTCAGAAGTATGGGTACCTGTAAGGGACCAATGAGAGGGAGTAACTTTGCATGATGTAGCCGGAGAACCACACACTGAACATGTCGGATTTAAGTGAGTTTTTGCGTAGTCGAGGGGTCCCAGATGAAGCAATTTCATTACTGGAAGAACAAAAGGTAAGTAAAAAAGAATTATACGTTGGTGTGGTGCCTGGTGTTTGTAAAAACTACGGAAATGCTGCTGATATGAAATTCACACACGAGTTAGCTAGCAATGTTAGCATGTTTTTAAGCTAATTGCATGTTTCTGACGTCCAGTGTCCGCTGATGAGACACTTGTTTTTAGTATGAAACTACGTTCTTTAGTGTTTTTAATGTTTTAACGACCGTGTTTTGTGAAGTAGACAGCCTCGGTGATAATTTGGCTTCCTGAACAGTCTACACCGAAGGAATCCTAAAAACAAACTGATCACCTCACGTTAATATGAGCAACAGCTCAGCTGTAACAGTTAAGCACATACTAGGCTGCACACCGGCTGCTAACGTTAGCTAGATTATTTCAGATACAGATTTATTGTTCACAAAGGCATTATCGGGGGGGAAATTAATATATGCACATAAAAGGAACGTTAGCGCCTGACTAAAACTAACCAGCTGAATAGCCAGCTAGTGAACATAACAGCGTGAGACTTAGCGGTTGTTCTATTCAACGCTCAGTTCAGTTTGTCATTGTATATTTGCTATGCTTCACAAGTAAATGTGTGTTAACATGATGAGGGCCAGTGCCAATTTGGTCCTGGTCATAAGGCCGAGATTTCTGCGACGGGTCCCTACGCCGACTCGTCCCCAGCGAACAGGGTTTTCAATGTTATAATGCTTCGTCCATAGACTGTATAAAACAATGGCCAAAGCTAACAAAGCGGTCCCGCACTGCGATCGAGTTGCAAAGTCAACAAACACCTCAAACTATTCCTCGTTTGTAACGTTAGGTACAAACACTTTAGAAACGAGTATGCCACACATCTGGGATTATCACAAGTTAATTCATCCACCAATTAAACTGGGCTGTGGACAAATAGAAGTTAAATTAAGCAAAAAAAGGAGTATGACAAGGAGTGTACGAAGTTACTGGCAGACATTGTATGATTTCAAATTTATATAAATATATGCACAGGTATTTTACACTAAATTAACCTGTCAATTTGCTTTTGAACCATTGTATTTAAAATGATTGAGCTTCATTCCTCCCAATTCCCCTAGATCTGGTAAGTCTTGTCTAGTTGTCAAAGGTTTCAGTTGGATTGACACAGAGCCTACTTTGAAAAGGGTGGATTTATGAGGCTTAACCTTATTATTTATGCAATGTGCACTTTGGAGATAATTGTCTTTTTTCTTTGTTCTTCTGTGCAGATTGACATATTCAATATGACAGCATGTCATCGTGCTCATGGATGATGCAACGCTGGCAAATTACATCCCCTTTGTGTGGAGTTTACATGTTCTCCCTGTGTTTGTGTGGGTTTTCTCCAGGGGCTCCGGTTTCTTCCCACCATAAAGACATGCATACTAGGACTACTGTTGAAAATTAGCCGACTGGCTAACACTGGCGCATTTACAGAAATGTTGATTAATGTGCATTGCCCTAATCAAATAAAACTTACAAACAATGTCAGATTTGGATGAATATATCAAACTCTACTTCAGACTTTCTTTCAGTAACAAAGAAATACTTGAAATTTTAGCACACAACAGTCAAATAGTAATAAGTGTCCGGACTTTTAAGAGAATTTGTAGAAGACTTGGTCTGTTAAGAAGGAAGAACCAGTCTGACTTGGATGAAGTGCTGGCTTTTGTTCAACATGAGATCATGACAAATGAACAGATGCAGGGTTACCGTTGGCAACATCTTCGTGCAGTTCAACGGGGATTTGTTGTATCACAAGATACCATCAGACGCATCATCAAATTGGTTGATCCACAAGGTGTGGAATTAAGACAAGCCAGACGCTTGACAAGACGTCAATACAGCTGCAGAGGGCCAAATGCGCTTTGGCATATGGATGGCTATGATAAGTTAAAGCCCTATGGCATTGCCATCAATGGCTGTATAGATGGCTTTAGTCGCTATGTGTTATGGATGGAGGCCTATACTACGAACAGCGATCCTAAAGTAGTTGCAAGTTACTTTATCAAAACAGTTTCAAGCATAGGGGGATGCCCAGAGAGGATTCGTGCAGACAGGGGAACAGAAAATGGTTGTAGAAGAAATGCAGATATTTGTGCAGCGCAAACACCCAGACAGTTTCCTTTATGGAAGAAGAACAACAAACCAGTGCACTGAGGGATGGTGGGGTACAAACAAAGTGCACAGTTCTGGATGAACTTATTTCAAACTTTTCAGGATGATGGCCACTTCACAGGAGACTTTTTGGACAAAAGTCTCATCCAATTCTGTTTCCTTAATCTTGTTCAGGTAATAATGTTTCCTCACCTTCTGAAATGAGTCAGTAATAAATGGAGTATAATAATAATAATAACGGTTACATCAGTTACAACCCTGTTTGCAGGCTTTGGTCAGCTTCACTTTTCGAACTCTCGCTTAAGGGGCTAAGCGAGAGTTAAAAAAATCAAGCTGAGCAAAGCCAGGAAGGAGGAATCCATGTAGGCCCAAAAATAATGCCATGACCCTGCGACATCATGTCGCACACGAGAGATGTAACCATATTGTTTAGATAAGAAGCTCCCTGGAAATCTAAAAAATATATTCGGTCATCAAGCACAGCCATGCAGCTACCAGTGAGTTGCAGTGTCTCGGTTCAAACATTTTTAGAAGGCTATTTTACATGAAAACATCTTGATTATTTTGCATTTAATGAAATACTGTAACGTGATAACTATGATAGGAATGTTCAATTAGTGCGACTAATCACAATATCACAGTTACAGCTTCATACAGATTAGTTTGCTTTAAACGGTGATACTGTAGTAATGTAGCCCACAGTAAATTTTTCACTGCAACTTTTGCCAACCTGAGAGCTGTCTTAATGTCCACAGAGTCACAGTGTTACCCTTATGCACACCTAAGGACATTTTAGTCTTTTGCCTGTGTTTGTTATTGATTATTTAGGATGTTTTTGTCATTTTTGGCCATATTAATCTCAAGATTTTATGCTGCAATTATCGTAGCATGAAAACAATTAGATTTTTAATAAGATTCCATTGACTTTTTGTTATGCATTGTTTTGAAAAGATGGGAGCTGAAATGTAAAACTGGAGCTGACAGCTCAATTGCATTAGCAGAAGAAGTTGACAGCTGAAACATGTTGCTGACACAGCTGAATGGCAAATAATATAAGTCCTGTATATAAGTAGAAATAAAATGCCATAAAAATGCGAAGGAAGAAATTTGTATTCATATCTGAATAACTCACTATCCCCCTGTTAAGATACACTTACGGTCTGGCAGTTTTATTTTGAGAAACTAGATCCATCTCTAGTTTTCTGTTCATGTACAGTGAACATTTGAGACTTTCATTCAGTGCCTCCTGTTAGGATACAGTTACTGTATGCACTGACATAAAGTATTAGTAAAGTAAAGTATTACGATATCAGTGCAGCATTGTTCTGTGTGCCCGTGCTGTTTGGTGAAAATGCCATTCTCTTGCTGCTTAGTTTTACAGTGATTAGTGTGGCATGCTGTATCTGTTCACTGTTGACTTAGCTGATGAAATGCAGAAAACCTAGGTTTCAGTTTAGGCAGCAGTTGCATAGTTTAAGACCAACTATATCACATGTTTGTAGCCTGTATTTACTGTGTTTGTTTCTCTGCAGGATGAACTTGATGAAGTTATGATGCGGCGTCGGGTCGGCCATTTGTGATGTACTCATTCCCAGAGTTGCACAGTGCTGAGGATAGACTGAAACCAATTGCAATGGAGGAAGTCACTTTGTGTATGGAACAGTGTACTTCTAAAGGCCTGTGTTGTCTCCTAATGGAGGAGAAAGGATGGGATGCTCCAGCAGATCAACTTGATGCAGCTGATCTGTACATCATGTTAAGAGAGGAAATACAGAAAATGATTTGATCTGTTTAAGATGAATGAATGTTGGATGCAAACAAAATGCCAACTCTTAAGAGATGAAATTAGAAAACTACAATTCAAGACCCTTAATAAAAGTAGCAAAATTGTAGTTACATTTTTATTTAAAAAAAGTAATTAGTCAGTTTAAGTTTTTTTCTGCAAAAAATGGGGACAAATGAAAGTGTTAGGTACTATACTATACTATACGCAGTGAGGACAATTGAGGAATAAACTGGGTTCTAGAGCTCCTAAGCAGTGAAATAACTTAAGATGGTTTAAAACAACCCATCATAGTATTATATGTATATTAAGTTGTTTTATTTTGCCAAATATGTATCAATACAAATATAGGCCTTGCTATTCCATGTGTTCCTAAGAAATGTTTGACCCCCAGCAACACCATTTTCATGTTGTATTTCTCTGATCATCGTGCATCTACTTTTAAAACTTTCAGCATAACTGTTTTAGGTTTTGTGTAAGATCAGCTCTTTCTAGATAAATTGCTAGCTCTGTTTAATTGTGCCTAGTTTACACCTTGCAATGGTTGACTTGTTTTTAATCCCAGTTGAATGATTTTGTCACACTTGTGTCAAATATGAATGACTATAAAACACTTTGTAATGTTCTTGAACTGTATTTTAAACCTCATTTACCCCATCACTTTTACCCAAATGGACAGAGAGCTTCATCAACATTCAATTGAATACCCAAATACAAATGTGAAAAAGTAACATTTTATTAACATTACAATTTCATATTAAACATTTTATTGGTAATACAATAATAAGATGGATAAATCTCATAACCATATAGCCTGGTCTGTAAAGTGCATATAACCAGAATGACTTGACTTGCTGCAAAGCAAATCACTCCGCCCAAGTAGCAGAAGTAGCAGAGCTTTGCCTTTCTGAGAATATAGTTCCCAGTTTGTTAACGGTTAGAAGATGGCTGTGTCTCATGTTATGTTGTTTTTTGTACACACTGTGACTCTACAAATCACAACATGTAAACAGGAACATGTTGGCGTTATTTTGTCACTTATTCAGAGCAGTAGGCTAGTTGGAACCAGTTACCTGCAGGTTCTGTGCTAAGCTAAGCTACCGGTGGAACCGTCAGACAGCGTTACAACACGGACACAAGAAGGGTATGTATGGACTTATCTAACTCTGGGGGTTACCGTGAATAAGCTAAAGTCCCAATAAGTCGGCGTGTTCCTTTAACATGGCGTGGTATCAAGACAATATGACATTCAAGAAAACATACACTTCATACTTCCTTTCACTAACTAGGAAGTGGTATTTTAACAATAATCAGCAAATATTTAAACTTGAAAGACCTGAATTCAATTGAATCCAGCAAAGACATATAATGCAACATTTTGCAAACATGGCTAATGCAAAACTCATGGGTAAAATTGTACAGACTGGGAAATTAACAATAGTGTTGAACAACTGCCAGTCTTACTTTTAGATTATGTATGGTTGTAATTAGTTAAGACTTAAAAAAAATTTGTCTAGATGAGCTAGTCTGACTAGAACAATGCGCTTGCTGGTCCAACATGACATTCCAGCCAATAGTCAAATGTGGCTTGGCTACACTTTTGGCTGAAATGAAATGGTTGTTTACACACAACTTTCACATGGGTCATTATTTTGCAACTTACAAAAAATCCTATAGCTGATATAGCTGACTGCATAAAGCAGTGATGAAGCATGCCACAGTTGTTGCTGCTGTTGGAATGGAATCCTTAACGATGATATGATTTATGACTTCCTTCTGTTTTGTTGTCAAATCAACATCAAATTTCAGCAGCTTGCAGGCCTTTTTGTGGTTGGTTGCAGGTCAGAGAACAACTTGGTCAGTGCTTCTGGACTGAGAGAGAGAGATGATGATGAAACTCTGACCCATGCGTACGCACATTTTGAAGACAATGGGAATTGGCGACGCAAATGGTGAGGTGGTGAACTGAAGTCAGAATGCAGAAAGTAAATGTGGGAATAACGATTACACGATTAATATTTTAAATATTTAATTTTAAGTATTAAGTATTGATGTCTCACACAAATTATTTGACTCCATATCATCCACGTTATCATGAAGATTAAATCCAGCAGTGTAACATGGAAGGTAAGTATTTTTTTTATCTGATCTAGCATAAGTATACAGCATGGTAAGTAACTCAAGTAAGTATTAACATAGGAATGTACAGCTAACTTAGCACAGACCTCAATAGGAATACTCCTTCAAGCTAGCTGCTAAGCCGAAAAGTGAAGCAGGCCACAGAAGACTCTTCCTGCTTTGTGGATTGGGGGTATGAAGAACAGAGTTGATTGTGCTAAAAAGAACATGAGGTTTATGGCATTTTTTCCAATTACGTCAGAGAGGTATTTAGCCTTTTCAGCTTTAACAATTACTTGATAACTACGCCAGCTTTCCTTTAGGATATCGTAAAATACCTGACATTTATGTTTTTTCCATTGGCGCTCAGCTCTCCTACACTTTTGCCTAGCAGTTCAAGTTAAGTAATTTATCCAAGGTTAAGAATTAGGTTTGGAACGCCTGGGTTTTAATGGTGCAATTTTGTCGAGAATTTTTCTACTGGTGAACGAAAAAGAGGAAATCAACTCATCTGTACCTAGACAAGCGGAGGACCCTATAGTCTCCATAACAACATTTTACAACAACAACGTTTTGGAGAATTGGGCAGCAGTAGCAGGTTTAATCATCCTGCAGAAATACAGTATTGCTGGGAAGGGAAACGTCAAATAAAACAGGTGCATGGTCAGAAAAGACAGCTTTGTGTATTTCGATATTTAAAATAGGCAAATTGCATGACAAAACAAGGTGTGACCATGGATCTGTGTCAGACCACTTACAAACTGTCTAAGGTTAAAAGCGTCGATAAGATTTAAAAAATCTTTAGCCAGCAGATTTGTAGGACAGCATACATGAATGTTCATATCTCCTACAATTAAGATCCGGTCATATTTCGGCATAATTTCAGACAATAATTCAGAAAAATCTCCGATGAAGTTCTTGTTGTATTTAGGAGGTCAATAGATAAGTGCACACAGAACGGGCTGAGATTTGCCCAATTCAAACATTGTTAATTCAAAACTCGAAAAGATAGTAATTGACAACTGCCTGCAGTTGTACTTATCCTTAAAAATAACGGCAAGTCCTCCTCCTCGACCAGTAGTCCTCGGTGAGTTAAAATATGTGCAGTCAAGCGGTAAAAGTTCAGAAAAAGAGCGGTAATCGGTACCAGCCAGGTGCCGGCAGGATCCAAGGCACGCCAGGAAACATAGCGATCTTGAAGCAAACAAAAGTGACGACGGGTTCCAGGGGCAGGATAATCCGCTAGGTAGCTTCACTAGCTGGCTGCTGCATTTCCCAAGGCATCTAGAGCGACTTCTCCGGACAAGGGAAGCCGGATTGAGAAAAGGAGGGAGAAAAGTTTTCTGACCACCCCAATCACACTCAAGCAGCGCTTGGCGATCATAAACCAGCAGACAGTCAATATATTGCATAAACAGTGACACAAACAGTAAAATCACAAACAATTTGCCCTTCACCAGACAGCCAGCCACATAAACTGGTGCCATCTTGCTTTATCTAAGTTAATGGCCATGTATTTCCAACACCTCATCATTCAGAGAGCTAACTGTTCAGCAGATCAATAAAGTCCTGTTTCAGCACTTGAGATTGTTGCTTTACAAGATCATTTGACCATTTAATGTTCAGTATGATGTTTTTCACAGTTGGGTGTGCTGCCACTATGTGCATTATTGTTTCTGCCAATTCAGCGACTTTGACTGTCCTTGGGAAAGCAGAGTATTGTTTTTTGTTTTTTTTACTGAAAATGCTTTTAACATCTCTTACAGCAGAGTCACCCACAATCAGAATTTGAGGCCCAGTCGTTAGCTTTGCCGGTAGCCCTTTACTTTTTGAGTTCCTCTCAGTCCTTAACCCGGGCAGCCTTACCCTCTGCAGCAGTGACGCAAATCTGTTGTCCAGTTGCACACTCGATTGTTGGGGAGGTTTTTGTTGCTAATTTTCTCTTTCCCAGCTGTTCACGGCTGTGTCCTACTAAGTGCTTGAAGAGGTGCTCTGCCTCGATGACATTGAAGGCAAGCTGGTCATATCACAAATCTCAGGGTGCTGTGCTCGTTACTCGTCCTCCCATTTCCCAGGGTTTACTCTTTGGCTTTGCTGTTAGGCTTTGCACCAAGAGAGTTCCAGGGAGGACTACCACTTTTTTACCACTACCACCATTTATTGGTGCTACCTAGCCATGTGTTATTCTTTAAAATGAATTTTATATTGTATGATGCTATAACTGAACTTGCTCATTCTAAATCAAACTTAGATTGATTGAGTGAACTTGTTTATTAATCCTACAAAAATATTAAAATAGTAATGATGTAATCAAAATGTTGAGACAAAACTCAGTACCACACATTGTTGTCATGCATTTTGACTTTATTTATTCACATTGTTATTTTCAGTTAAATGATGAAAGACTATTTCAGCCCATACAATTAGGAAATATTTAATGTAAAAACAAACTTGTGAATATAAATATTTGAATCCACAAGGTAAAGGCTATGCACAGCATAAGCTGTATAATGTATGTTGCCAACTTAACTACTTCCAAACCTCCGGAATTTTAGGATTAATCTTTGTTCATTAAATATTTCTTGGTGTTCTTCTCGGGCTTAAACAATATGATGAAACACTTTGGCGCAAATATACACAGTATTAGTCCAAAACTGGAGGCCAGAATGGCAAATATCTCCACAGCCACAGTAAATTTCCCAGGAGAGCTGAGATATGCAGGGATAAAGGTGATCCAGACTGCACAGAATATCAGCATGCTGAAGGTGATGAGCTTGGCTTCATTAAAATTATCAGGTAATTTCCGAGCTAGGACAGCTAACACAAAGCAAAAGACAGCCAGTAGGCCTATGTACCCAAGCACAGCCCAGAACCCAATAACTGAGCCTAATGCACACTCCAGGATGATTCTCTCCTTGTGTATGGTTAGGTTTTTCATTGGAAAAGGGGGACTAAGAACCAACCAAATAGTACATATTAAGACTTGAATAAGCGTGAAAAAGATTACAGTCAATCTTTGCTGTGGAGGACCAAACCATTTCATCATATTACTACCTGGGAGTGTAGCTTTGAAGGCCATTAACACTACTATTGTTTTTCCAAGAACACAAGACATACAGAGGACAAAGGTGATTCCAAACGCTGTGTGGCGCAGCATGCAGGACCATTTAGAGGGTTCGCCAATGAAAGTTAATGAACATAAGAAACATAGAGTCAGGGAGAAGAGCAGCAGGAAGCTCAGCTCAGAGTTATTAGCCCTGACAATCGGGGATGTCCTGTGACGATAGAACACAGCCGCTGTTATAATGACCAGACAGGCGCCACCAACTGAGAATGCAGCCAGGATGATTCCTAGGACCTCGTTGTAGGAAAGAAACTCTACAGGCTTGGGGAGACAGGTGTCTCTCTTTGCATTAGGCCAGAACTCCTTGGGGCAAGGGAAACAATCAGGGCAATCTGAAAAAATAAAACAAAAAGGCCTTCTAGCAGTCGTACTGTATATTGATCTTGTACAGTACATCGGCTATGGATTAGGAGAAAAACAAATACCTGTAGCATTACTAATCTCTCCCTCAGGACACAGTATACAATCATAACAGCAGATGGGTTTTCCTTTCTGCAGCAATTTACGAGTTCCTGGAGGACAGCTGTCAGTACACACTGACACAGGCACCTGGCACATAAAGAGAGACAAATTCATACGTATTCATGTATGCCCTAAAGCTTCGAGGATTAAAAGATAGGTATTTATTTATTGAACTATATTGACACATTTAAATATGTATCGCCTCATTTATTTATTTTAGGATGTGTTATATACCCATATTAATTTATTTATGTATTTATTAATTTATTTAATATTGAATAAACTGTCATTCTAAAGTAGATTACTGGTTACAAGCAGGCTCGGTAGTGATTGGAGGAACAGTTACAGTGAACAAAAATTCTTTCAATCATATTTATGTAAAAGTATTGCTTTTGGGCTGCTTACTTGTGTGGCACCATCCACCCAGGTGAGGTTTCTATTGATTTGTAATTTCTGGCCCACTGGCAGTGATGCATCATATTGCCCTACTGTCACCAACTTAATGCTGCCACTCTCAGTTTTTTGCCAGTTAATCAGCTCATATCTGGTCACAGGATCACCGTTGGCATCAAATGACACATCATAACCATTTCGGGAAAAATTTACTTTCTTCAGTTGATTAAGAACCTGCAAAGATGAAATAAAGTAAAACAGTGAGGGAGAGCAAGGAAATAACATCAAATAAAACAAATATTTTATGCCAGAAAAGGTACATTATGGAAAAAAAGGGAATTGGCGTTTTCACTTATTCTCAACTGACCTCTTTGGACTCTATCCTGGTGAATTTGTCACACTGAGTTGTAGAATTTGTTTCCTGGCACACTGCTTTATGAATGGCATGAGCTATTGCATAAACAGCCTTGTAAACCATGTTGGTGACCCGGAGCTGAGATGTGTCAGTGTACGGGCTCTGGAGCGTCTTTATGTCTTCAGTTCCATCACATAATCTCTTGTCTATGGCTACACCTAAAACACATGACAAAGGCCTTGACAATAATATGTGATATTACATTATTATTCTCTGTGTTTATTATTAGTCTACCTCCAGCAGGAGGGTGATGTTTTTGGTTCAGTTTGTTTGTCTTTTTGTCAACAGGAGTACGGAAAACAACACGCCTGCCTTTCATGAACCTTGGTAGAAGGTTGTATCATGGGACAGGGAAAATCCCATTCAATTGTTGATCAGATCCGAATCACGGGGCAGATACATTAATTAGTTTTCACTTTTGTTAACATTGCGAGAAATGGTGGTCTGCATTCTCCAAGCACTCTTCTAGTTGTCTTTGATTCATTTTTGTTTTTTTAACCTGCTAAACGTGCCTTGCAGAAATCCATATATCTACATTGTTCTAATTTATTAGAAATGTATTTTCCAATACATTTCAAAGCACTGTTTTGCAGATTTGCCTTTTTGTTTTAAAATTGTTGCTGTTTCAGTTTGTATCTGGACAAGTCTTTTTTTTTATTTTTTATCTTTATTTATGCTAGCTCACGTCAACACAAATCAGTCATCAGACATTAAAAAAAGGCATAAAATTAATTTAATTAAATACTGACATGATCTACCTAACATATTTAAAATAAATGAAATGATCTGATATCACAGACAGTATGATAGCCTTAATATAACTAGAAACACAGGAAGCTCCACTCAAACAATAAAAAAAAAACACAAAAAAAAAACACGACCACAAGGACACAACTGTGGGTGCCTCTCTTATGTTAAACATAAATACAAATGTCTCACTTTTTCCCAGCCTGCAGTTGAATGCATCCTCCCAGAACTCAGTAAGCACTGGAGAGGCAGCCACTTTAGAAGGAGAGAGATCCAGCAAGAAGTCTCTCAGACCTGGGATAACAGATTTCTGAATGCCAAATCCGATGGTTCCAGCACAGAAGCTGAACTTCAGCATGTCTGGGGAGGTTACCCATTCACTGCCTATCCACTGGCGAGGTGGAAAAGGCTTGAGTGACAGCTCTTCCAGCAGGATACTCATGTCTACAGGGGATGTATATGCCACAACAACCATAGCTGTCGACCTGGAGAGACATTTAAAATAAATACAGTATACGTTTTAAAATAGCTATCAAGAAACTAAACGCAAACAAAGACGAGATAGCCTATATGACACTTTAGAAGGCTATTTGGTCTGACTGACCATTTTTATAACAATATCAATAATGCATAAACGTGATGAAAAAAATAAACATTTCCAATTTGCCTCTGAACATAAAAAAAATTGTCCATCTTACATTTACAGAACATTTTTGTTGTGCTTTTGTGTGCAGGACAGTGTCAATACAGGGAACATCAAACCTGCGAATAACATCAGCTACTCTCTGGATCCTGCTACGGGGGTGGGTCCGATAGAAAGATTCAGAGTATTCCACACAGATCCCCTCTTTGCGTGCTGCCTCCAGGAAAGACGCCATACCACTATTGCCATAATCCGAATCTGACCGGACAGCACCTATCCAAGTCCAGCCAAAGTGTTTTACCAGCTTGGCAAGTACGTCAACCCGGAACTGATCACTAGGAATTGTTCTGAAGAAATTTGGGTACTGCTGCTTATTGGACAGACATGCACAAGCGGCAAAGTAGCTCACCTGAATGAAAAGAACACAGTAAATGTTAATGGGACACACAAAAAAATCAGCACTGCATGGTCTCTATTCCAATTTTTTTTCTCCAGAAATTCAGAATATTTACTTGAGGAATGTTAAAGCGCCCGATGATGCGCGAGATGCTGATGGATGACGAGGACTCAGACTCACCAACGACAGCCATCACCATACCAGATTGTGAGCAATTGTCGCTGGTGTAAAACACCGGGTCCAGGCCATTTAAAAGCTGGAATGCCACATGCACCGCCACGGGCACCGAGGAACACGCGTCATAGATGTGATAACCGAGTTTGATTCCCGGCAGCAGCTCCGTGCTGTTGTTTATCTCCTCGATGGCGAAGATCATTGCGCGTGAGAAGCGCAGTTCACGGGTGTTAATGCTGCAAACAGACACTCAAGTCTCTTAATCAAGGACTATCACAAATTAAAGAGAAATAGTTGTAATAATAAAAGGAAATTGCAATTCATAGTTATTGAGCTGATAGCTGCCCATATGTGAACAAAATACTGTACAGGCATCAAAGAGTGCCTGAACACCAAAAGTCAAAAGATTAAATATGAGTCAAAAATGTACAAGAATCCTATTGCACGGTTAATAAAATAGTTATAGTCAATAGTCTTAATTTGTTTGTATCTTCTTAAATATAATTAAGTCAGTTGTTATACAAATACATTTTCAGTTAAAATTCAAAAATGTTTTTTTTCATATCAAACTCAAATTTGTAAATGTGTGAATATAATACCTGCAATATATATACGACTAAACACTGAATTGGCACTTTATGTGAAATATAGGTTTTTTTGTTCAGTCCAACACAAAACCTGCAACACAATTGTAAGCACATGATACAAAGCACAATAATTATATTGCAACACAGTCAAACATCCTCTTATCCCCCACTTTACCCTCTTACTAACCTTCCTGTACATCTTAGTAGCTCAGGCATGGTGGCGTAGTTATGCATCACTGTGTCCATGTAGTGGTGTATGGACAAAACACCACCAATGACATAGTCGCCATCCATTGAGAACACAGGGAGACGAGTGGTACCCTGGAGCTTACATTTCACAAATGAAGTCTGAGTGCTGACTCCAGCACCAATCCTATCCTCTGTAAGCCCAGCCCTTTGTTTAACACCATCCTCAGAAACATTCAAGGCAAGAGCTGAGTTCAGCTCACACAAACCCAGAGACAGGATCAGGCCAATACAGAGAGCAGAGATCTCCATCCCTCGACTGTGAGCATATGGGCATGTGTGTTTTATAGATTTTCAGACAAAACCTTCCCTCCTTCTACTGTACGTCAGTTTACTTTACATCAGAGAGAGGATGGCCTTCTCATCTATTTGGCTTTGCTTTAGCTTATATTAGAGTTAAGCCTAACAAATGCACGCCTTCAATCCCATTTAAAAAATATGCAGATACAGAAATAATATTTAAAAGGAAATTATTTTATAATAAATGAAAGTTTATGTTGTGAATTTAGACTTAATTTATTCACTTCATTTTTATATTTTCAGCCCATGATGAAAGAATATTTATAAAATATGTCAACATTAAAAGGACATTCACAAAATGACAATTAAGAAAATATTAAATGCAAAAATAACCTATTTTAGACAACAAGGTGAAGACTTTGTTGGATGTGCACAGCATACATAATACGTATGTTGCCATCTTAACTATTTCCAAACCTCAGATGTCTTAGGATTAATTTTTATTCATTAAATGTTTCTTGGTGTTTTTCTCTGGCTTAAACAATATAATGAAACACTTTGGAGCAAATATACACAGTATTAATCCAAAACTGGAGGCCAGAATGGCAAATATCTCCACAGCCACAGTAAATTTCCCAGGAGAGCTGACATATGCAGGGATAAAGGTGATCCAGACTGCACAGAATATCAGCATGCTGATGGATGGCGTGGACCCAGACTCACCAACAATAGCCGTCACCATACCAGAATGCGAGCAATTGTCACCGGTGTAAAACACCGGGTCCAGGCCATTTGAAAGCTGGAATGCCACATGCACCGCCACGGGCACCGAGGCGCACGAGTCGTAGATGTGATAACCGAGTTTGATTCCCGGCAGCAGCTCCGTGCTGTTGTTTATCTCCTCGATGGCGAAAATCATTGCACGTGAGAAGCGCAGTTCACGGGAGTCAATGCTGCACACAGACACTCATGTCACTGTTTGAATTCAGACAAGGACAATTCACAATTTTAACAGAAATACATAATAAAGGAGAACTGCAAATCATAGTTTTTCAAAATAAGTTATAGCTGCACATCTGTGAACCAAATACGGTATACTCAACAGTATACAATCAAAGAGCTAGAAAACCAAAAACACAGGATTAGATAACAGTCAATAATTCACAAGAATCTCAATGCACAGATTATTAATAATCAATTAAAGTTTTAATTTGTTTTTAGGTCTCTTAAATATGTAGGCTATAAAGCAATTGTTAAAACATCTTTCAGTTAATAAACAAAATGCTTAATTTACAGTCAAATTAATATTAATCAATATTTAGCTATATATATATATATATATATATATATATATATATATATATATATATATATATATATATATATATAGCTAAATATTGAATTGGCACTCAATGTGAAATCATTTACATTTTCAGTCCAACACAAAACCTGCAACACAATTGTAAGCACATCATACACATCAGAAACAATTATATTGCCCGACATAGTCTAACATCCTCTTATCCCCCACTTCTCCCTCTTACTAACCTCCCTGTACATCTTGGAAGCTCAGGCATGGTAGTGTAGTTATGGTTCACTGTGTCCATGTAGTAGTGTATGGAGAAAACACCACCAATAACGTAGTCCCCATCCATTGAGAACACAGGGAGACGAGTTGTACCCTGGAGCTTACATTTCACAGATGAAGTCTGAGCGCTGACCCCAGCACCAGTCCTATCCTCTGTAAGCCCAGCCCTTTGTTTAACATCATCCTCAGAACCATTCAAGGCAACATCTGAGTTCAGCCCACACAAACCCAGAGACAGGATCAGGCCAATACAGAGAGCAGAGATCTCCATCCCTCAGCTGTGAGCATGTGGGCATACTGCATGTGTGCTTTATATATTTTCTGACAAAAGCTTCCCTCCCTCTACTGTACCTCAGTTACTGTACATCAGAGAGAGGATGACCTTATTCAGTGGCCTTTGATTAACTCTCGTCTAAGTCTTTTTTGTGGGCTGCATGTACAATATAATGTACATTTAGTGTCTATGTCTCTTTTCTACAATTGTAAAGTTATCGTAGTAAACACATATCTTGCTACACATATCTTCCTAATGCTGTTCAACTCTTACACCTTTTCCTGCTTTGTTTTAGCTCATATTACAGTTAATTTTGTTATTTATCAACCTCGACCCTATTTTCCCATGCATTTGTGTCTAACTTATGTGTGTTTTGCTTTGTTTTATCTTATATTACAGTTAAGCCTAACAAATGTACACCTTTAATCCGATATTAATTATTGTGGATATGGAATATTATTAAAATACAAATGATTTTATAAAAGAAAAGAACCACAAAAATTATGTTATGAATTATTTACTTTATTTATCAACAATTTTATATTTATATCTATGATGAAAGAATATTTGTATGTAAGACAATAACATTTTCAAAAGGACATACACAAGATGACAAAGAAAATGTTGATGTAAAGATAACAATTTGAGTCTAGCAAGGTGAGGACTGTTGGATGTGCACAGACATGCATACAGTATGTTGCCATCTTAGCTATTTCAATCTTCAGATTTCTTAGGATTGCAGAGCACACTGACACAGGCACCTGGCACATATAGACAAACAAACACATGTATTCATGTGTGCTTTGAAGCTCTGAGGATTAAGGGATATAGCTTCACATTTTTTCAAGTATGTCCTAAAATAATACCCACATGTCAATATGTGTTCTGAAAGTGTTATTGGTCAGTGTCCCTAAACTATAAACCCACCCTAAAGCCATTTCAGTCCAAAATCAAGCTTTACCTAAACAGAGTCTATATCCACGACGTTCTACTTCCGGGATTGCTCCGGTGCCACAGGAAATTCCGCCGGATGCATGTCTTTTTGCCAATGTTCATTTCCTTCTGCTTTCTTTGTGTTGGAATTTTAAACCCCGGTGGATTTATGAGGACTGTGGTTAACTGCTCCTCAGATCTCTGCAGGGTAAATTGAGACAGCTAGCTAGACTATCTGTCCAATCTGAGTTTTCTGTTGCACGACTAAAACAACTTTTGAACATTCACGTTCCATCAAAACAAGTTCCTTCCTGAGGCTATTTAGCAGCGGCTCCGTGCGGAGCTTAGCGCCACCCATGATGATTGCGATTGGTTTAAAGAAATGCCAATAGACCAGAGCATGTTTTTCTCCCATCCTGGAATGCTGTGTGGACTCGCCAGACCCTCCTCCGCAGCGCTGTGGAGGAAGGTCTGGCAATGCGAGACTAGTCTAAACTGGACAAATCAAGTGATTAATTCACTACAGTCTTTTAAAAATTCACTTTTTATAGCGTCAGGATTATGTCATATCTTGCGGGTGTGATCAATCATGCTTATGAGTTATAATTTCAAAGTCAACAATCAAGAGTGGTACAGGCAGCTGCGAGTAACAGAAACAGAAGTAATGTTCTTATGACGTGGTGTATGATATAGCCATAGACATAATGTGTGGTTCCATTCTACCAACATGTTAAACATGCCAAAAAAAAATATTATTTGGTTAGTTGGCTTTATATTTCTGTAATGGATAAATCATACCGGCTGTCCAGGCTAACAACAGTCATGTTAGCTAAGGCTAGCTCTAATGTTAGGGATAAGGAAATATTGCGTAGGATATACAGATTTCAAAAGCAGCGTACATATCCCAACATATGAACGGATAAAAGACACTTATACATATCTTTATTTACGGTGCTATCTTGCGCTACATCGCTAATAAAGACAGAAAAACTGTTATTTGACCGGTACACCAACTCCAGGCTTCCAGAATCAATCAATTCGATCAAGGTAAACGAAGGAGGTCTGTATGGGTGAGATCGCCTTGAGAGTGACCAATCGTAGGAGGGCTAGTGCTTCCTTTGGTTTCCGCCCCTCACTCACAGGCGTGTGGTAGCTGTTCTGTGTGTGTGCTGCTTAGTTTTATACACGCAGGTGCCATTTTTCGCCTCTCCCTATGTTTTGTTTCACACTCGCAGCTGCCTCTACAACTCTCGATTGTTGAATTGGTGAGCGAAAAGAATATCAGCGTCTGTGAAATTATGTAATTTGCTTTTGAGCATGTTTTTTCGTGGTCACAATTTTCTCTAACTAACCCTGTGATGCAGCTCAGCAAGGGAACAATTTTTTTGAAAAATATAAAGGGGTACTGTCATACTAAAAATACTGTAACTTTGGACTGATCTGTACCTTGTATGGATAGTAGGAACATGGACCAAGAACACATATCACTAGGTTACGTTGTCATCTTGGTTCTCTCAGTGAAGAGGCTATCTCTCCACTGTTACATATTCAATATGTGTGGGAAATAATCCACCGTTGTCAGGTACATGGATACTTCTTTAAGACACCCCGGCTTGCCCGGCCATGCACCTGTGCTGGATTGGAATCACTGATAACCTGATCAGAACCATCTCTGAGCGGCCTAAAAGCTGGCGAGATAGTCTCTTTACTCAGAGAGCCAAGGTTACAATGTAACCAAGCTTTCTTTGTCGTATTGAGACTATTTCTCCACCATAATCTATTACATAATCCATATGTACAGGGAACTCTTTACGTGAGGAGACAGTACTTCCCAAGCCCAGTTAGTGAAACAAGTAATACACAGACTAAATGTATGCTATTGTCTCCCTTCTTGTTGTAGGAGAGCCTGTGAGGGAGGAGGCAGGGTTTTCGCAGTGTGAGAAGTGCAAACACAGGCACTGATTTACGGAAGAAAAGGGTTATGTAACGCAACATCAAACTATAATGATATAAACAGTATTGTCTTATCCCATATCTTGTTTGAAATTATATCAATATACTGTGGTGACCCACAATATAGAGACATTCACTGGCGGTTGCTGCTCCTTTAAGTAGGGAGCTCACTGGGACGAGGGGGCGTTGTTGGGACACTATTTCAGGCTGTGTAACCTGGCTGTGTGTGCTGGCTGTGTAACCTGGAAGTGTAACCTGAAGCTGTACGCTGTGAATTAAGAGTGGGAGTAAACAGACTCCTAAACTTCTCTGTCTCGTTTGTGCCGCACTCCCACATTGTTGACCCGAGATCATGTCAACGGACAATATTGACAGCTTTGGGGCCGGCACTAGTTGGCGCTAGAATGTATGCCGCAACGGCAAAGTTGCCGGAGTTTTGGCAGCATAGCCCCCGGCCCTGGTTTCAACACATCAAAGTCCAGTTCCAGCTGAGAGGAATAACACAGGACATTACGAAATACTTTCATGTGATGGCAGCAACGACGGCCCAAGCAATGGGGCTGCTGGAGGCTCCACCGGCTGCGGGCAAGTACGATGAGCTGAAATTGTACCTGTTGAACCTTTTTGAGCTGTTGGAGATGGAGAAAGCGGATCGTCTATTGACACTTAAGATAGATTAAGGAGAGGATGTTGGCCGTTTTGGGGTCGGCAAACTCCGCTTTCCTGTTCACGCATGTTTTTCTATGACAGCTCCCGGCTTCTGTGCACACTGCCTTGGCCAGCTCTCCCCTCTCATCAACCAAGGATTACCGTGGCTTAGCTGTGGAGGCGGACAGGATTTTCCTCGCAAACCGGCAGCAGTTTGTGCATGTGCTGCTTCCTGCACAGACTTTCTCTCTGCCTTTGGAGGACACGTTTGGCACCGCGGCTGCGGTGGCTGCTCGTCGCCAACGGGATAATGGACTGTGCTGTTACCACAACAGGTTTGGAGCCAAGGCTAAGCAGTGCCATCCGCCATGCAATTTCGCCTCCCAGGGAAACGCCAGAGCCGGCGCTCATTAACAGCTGTGAGCACTGGTGGGGACAGCAAGCTGTTGTTTATTAAAGACTTCTTGTAGCATCATGCCTGCGGCAGCTGTGGATAAGGTGGCCGGCGTGTGGCGGTTCGGTTGGGACTTTGTTATGGCCGCTGTGTCTGTTCCTCTCCTGGGGGCGGATTTTCTGTGTGCATTTAGGCTGCTGGTGGATGTTACAAACTGCCGCTTAATTGATGCCGTCTCTTTTGCTACATACCCATGCATCCTAGGAGGGGCAGAGACACTCAACCTGTCTAACATGCTTGCGGCAGGGGATGTGTACCAACGCCTCCTTGCAAAGTTCCCTGACCTCAATACGCCCACGTTTTCAGCAGGTGTGGCCAAACATGGGGTAGAGCACCATATTACTACCAACGGATCCGCAGTCTATGTGCGTGCTCGGCGCCTCGATTCAGCTAAGCTTGCAATCGCCAGGGAAGAGTTTGCAACCATGGAGTGCCTGGGCATCGTGCGCCGCTCCGACAGTCCCTGGGCTCTCCCCACCACATGGTTACTAAGACAGTGGCAGTTGGCGCCCCTGTGGCGATTTTCATCGCCTGAACAACGCCATGACTCCCGACCGATACCCAGTTCCACATATTCAGGATTTCTCTGCTCACTTGGCAGGGACCTGCATTTTTTCCAAGGTGGACTTGGTGCACGGATACCACCAGTTACCGGTCCACCCACAGAACGTACCCAAGAGGGCGGTAATTACGCTGTTTGGACTTTTTGAGTTTCTGAGGATGCTGTTTGGACTTAAAGGTGCACAGACATTCTAGAGGCTGATGGACTCTGTGCTGCGGGACATGCCGTTCTTGTTTGTTTACTTGGACGATATTTTGGTGGCCATCGCATCTGCAGAGGACCACCTGGTACACCTCCAACAGTTGTTTGACAGACTCAGTACGCATGGACTCATTGTCAATCCGGCCAAGTGTCAGTTCGGCCTGTCGTCCATCAATTTCCTGGGATACCGTGTTTCCCCACAGGGGGCGGTTCCACTACCCGCCAGTGTGGACGCTGTCACTAGTTTTCCACGCCCCTGTTCCATTAAGTCCCTACAGGAATTTTTGGGCATGGTGAACCTTTATAATAGATTAATTCTCCTTCATCCTAAGGATGAGGTGGACTGGACCCTAGGGAGGAACTTGGCTTTCGACAGCACTAAGGCTGCATTGGCTGAGGCCGCTCGATTGGCGCACCCGTCTCCCGATGCCCCGGTTGCCCTTACGACTGATGCTTCGGACTATGCGGTTGGAGCTGTGTGTGAACAATGGGTGGGCGGGGCCTGGCAGCCGCTGGCTTTCTTTAACAAACAGCCTGAACCGGCCAAACAACATTCCTCAAAAACAATCTTCCCCCACTGAATGGTAAGCAATATTCCTCTTCTTTTCCTTGTCCATCTGAAACTGATACTGGCTGTTTTGTTCCTGCCACCGGCCATTCACGTCCCCCCACTCCTCGTCCGCTCTTCCCTCCAACCACAATAATTATTGGTGACTCCATCACCTGGGATATACGTTTTTTTAATGCTGTCACACACTGCTTTCCTGGAGCCAAAGTTGCAGACATCCTGGCTAAAGCTGTGGACCTGATACCCTCACTCCCGACCTCTATTAAATGCATCGTGGTCCATTATAGATATAACAACATGTCCTATCAGCAGAGTGAGCGCACAAAGAAAGACTTTGGCACTCTCATTGAAGCTTTAAAAAGCACTGGGAAGTTGATTTTTATTTCAGGCCCACTTCCATCTCGAGGTCGCGGAGTATGCCTTTTTAGCAGACTACTCATCCTCAACACCTGGCTCCAGCTTACATGCAGCATTCACAATATAGGTTTTATTGACAATTTTAATCTGTTTTGGGAACATGGCTCCCTGTTCAGCATGGATGGGATTCATTCCAATACACGCGGCAGCCAGATGCTATGTGGGAATTTGCGGCATGCCCTGCAGACCCAGACCTTTGATTGACTGTTTGCACCCCGTAAACACACGCACAAGCGCACTTCCCAGTCACACTCTCCCATAAGCTCTCACTCCTTTACAAATAAATCTGCTAACCCACAGACCAGCTATATCATTCCAGTAAGAATCAATAATATCAGCAATCAGAGGTACAGCGCTACACACTCCTCTGTGCTTCCTTTGGAGCAGCCACCCATTCATAATCCCATAACTACGGTGTCTGTCCCCCGACTGAGATCGGTAAAATCAAACGTAAACCAACGAGGTGCTATACTTAACAACCTAATTGAAATTAAAACAACCACTGCAACGATAGAAAAGAATAGGAGAATCAAATGTGGACTATTAAATATTAGATCTCTCTCTTCTAAAGCAATATTGGTAAACAATTTGATATCAGATAATCAAATTGATCTATTTTGTCTTACCGAAACATGGCTGGGCCATGAAGAATATGTTAGTCTAAATGAAGCCACTCCTCCCAGTCATAATAATACTCAAATTCCTAGAGACTCAGGCCGAGGAGGGGGAGTTGCAGCCATATTTGACTCAAGCCTGTTAATTAATCCTAAACCTAAACTAAATTATAACTCATTTGAAAGTCTTGTTCTTAATCTTCAACATCCGATATGGAAAACATTACAGCCAATTATATTTGTTGTTGTTTACCGAGCGCCAGGCCCGTATTCTGAATTTTTATCTGAATAAAGTTTTTTGTCATGAGAGTTTTGTCATGTGTAGTCCTAACATCAGATAAAATAATTATTGTAGGTGATTTTAATATCCATATGGACGTTGACAGCAATAGCCTTAGTACTGCCTTCAACTCACTGATAGATTCAATTGGTTTCAGTCAGAGTGTGCGACGGACAACTTTAGACTCTGTTGCTCCTCTCAAAAAGAAGATGATGAAGCAAAGGAAACTAGCACCTTGGTATAACTCCCAAACTCGCAAATTAAAACAAATCTCACGAAAACTTGAAAGTAAATGGCATTCCACTAAATTGGAAGAATCTCGTTTAGATTGGCAAGACAGTCTGAAAAATTATAGGAGGGCGCTCATAAATGACAGATCAGACTATTACTCAACTCTAATAGAAGAAAATAAGAACAACCCAAGGTTTCTTTTCAGCACTGTAGCCAGGCTAACAGATAGCCACAGCTCTACTGAGCCATCTATTCCCCTAGCTCTTAGTAGTGACGACTTCATGAGTTTCTTTAATGATAAAATTGTAACAATTAGGGATGGAATTCATCACCTTTTGCCCTCAACTTCTAAAGGTTCACCTTTGAATGCATGAGTGCTAGAAAGAACGACAGGACCTGACATATACTTAGACAGCTTTTTTCCTATAGACCTTAATGCTAAAGGTCTCTTCAGCAAAGCCATCTACCTGTCTCTTAGACCCCATCCCAACGAGGCTACTTAAAGAAGCGTTACCCGTGGTTAACACTTCATTACTAGATATGATCAATATGTCATTATTAACAGGTTATGTACCGCAGTCATTTAAAGTAGCTGTGATAAAACCTCTTCTGAAAAAACCCACCCTCAATCCTGAGGTCTTAGCCACCATTAGACCTATATCTAACCTTCCCTTTCTCTCCAAGATCCTTGAGAAAGTAGTCGCTAATCAGTTATGTGACTTTTTACATAGGAATAGTCTATTTGAGGACTTTCAGTCAGGATTTAGAAAGCATCATAGCACAGAGACGGCACTGGTGAAAATTACTTTAACAACCTTCTAATTGCTGCTGACAAAGGACTTGTCTCCATACTTGTCTTATTAGATCTTACTGCTGCATTCGACACAATTGACCATACCATCCTTTTACAGAGACTAGAACATTTAGTTGGCATTATAGGAATCGCATTAAGCTGGTTTAAGTCCTATTTCTCTGATCGATCTCAATTTGTTAATATCAATGATAAATCCTCCAAGTACGCTAAAGTTAGCCATGGCGTTCCTCAAGGCTCAGGGCTTGGACCAATTATATTCTCCTTATATATGCTTCCTCTAGGCAATATTATTAGGAAACATTCAATTAACTTTCACTGCTATGCAGATGACACCCAATTATACTTGTCAATCAAGCCAGACGAAACCAGTCAGTTAGCTAAACTTCAAGTGTGCATTAAAGATATAAAAACTTGGATGACCTACAATTTTCTGATGTTAAACTCAAACAAAACTGAAGTGATTGTGTTGGGCTCCAAACACCTCCGAACTTCATTATCTAAAGATATAGCTACTCCGGATGGCTTTGCCCTGGCCTCCAGTACTAGTGTTAGAAATCTAGGAGTTATTTTTTTTTGTTCCCATCTAAAACAAACCTCAAGAACAGCCTTTTTTCATCTTCGTAACATTGCCAAAATTAGGAATATCCTGTCGCAAAACGATGCTGAAAAACTAGTCCATGCATTCGTTACTTCTAGGCTGGACTACTGTATTCCTTACTATCAGGATGCTCAAAGAAGTCCCTTAAGACTCTCCAGCTGATCCAGAATGCTGCAGCACGTGTTCTGACAAGAACTAAGAAAAGAGATCATATTTCTCCTGTATTAGCTTCTCTGCATTGGCTTCCTGTAAAATCCAGGATTGAATTTAAAATCCTTCTCCTGACCTACAAAGCTCTAAACGGTCAAGCACCTACATATCTTGAAGAGCTCTTAGTACCTTATTGTCCCACTAGAGCACTACACTCCCAGAATTCAGAGCTTTTTGTGGTTCCTAAAAGTAGGATGGGAGCCAGAGCCTTCAGCTATCAAGCTCCTCTCCTGTGGAACCAGCTCCCAGTCTGGGTTCAGGAGCAGACACCATCACCATATTTAAGAATAAACTGAAAACACTCCTCTTTGATAAAGCTTATAGTTAGGGAGCGAATAGAGTAGAGGGAGGAAGGCCAGTACAGCCCGATCCGGTTGGGAAGAGTTCTAGCCGACCAGGCTCCTCCTCCTCACAGGGGAAGTTCCTTCCTTCCTGTGACACACTGAACTGCTCTCTCCTCTCTCTTTCCATTTGTTTCCATTTGTGTGCATCCTTGCCCCAGAAATGCTTGTTACTAACCTAGCTCTGAGGAGTTTACTCCCCGGAGTCCTTATGTTTCTTTTCCCGCCCAGAATAGTCCCTTGGATTAGGGTGGCACCACGATCTTGGTTGGAGCTGTCACTGTGGTCCAACGCTCTGCAATGCCCTGCAGTGTCCGGCGATGCTCTGCAGTGTCTGCCAAGTGTCTGCGTCTTGCTACGTCCACCCATGCTGTGCTGTGCCACGCTACATCCTGTAACGCCCTTCAGTGCCCTGTTATGACATGAACTACTACGACTACCATTTGTAGTCACTGTTCCATTATCTTTGTGACTATTATTGCCACTGTTCAGCACATCCCCAACCGGCACCGTCAGAAACCCCCTACCAAGAGCCCGGGTCTGTCCGAGGTTTCTTCCTAAAAGGGAGTTTTTCCTCGCCACTGTCACATTAGCCACTGCTAATGCTTGCTCTTGGGAGAATTACTGGAATTGTTGGGTCTTTGTAAATTATAGAGTGTGGTCTAGACCTACTCTATCTGTAAGGTGTCTCGAGATAACTCTTGTTATGATTTGATACTATAAATAAAATTGAATTGAATTGAATTGAATTGAACTTCAGCGTCTAGCAATAGGCTATGCCAGAAAAGGAAGACACAAAGCCGCCATAACCTGGAGACCCCCAGAAACAGCTAAACTGTTTTTGCTTTGTTTTTGGAACAAGGGAAACAGCAATCGTAGGAGGATGCATGCAGTCAGGCTCTACACTACTGTACATGAAAGCTTGTTCTCTCTGTTTGGATTTACTGCTGTGACACACTTTCCTTCTCTATCTTTAAGATATAACACAGAATGCTCTCACGCACTGCACACTGACTCAGATCAAACAATCTGCATAGGTGCTTAAAGGACAATTCCGGCGCAAAACGAACCTAGGTGTTATTAACAGATGTGTACCCACTCTGTCGCTCTTTGGGACATATTTTCATGCTAATCGAATGTGTTTGTAGCTTGAAAGACGCTAGTGCGGACCGCTGATTAGTTTACAACACTAGTATTCGGGGCACAGGGAATTTAAAACAAATCGCTATTTATACCACTAAAAAGGCTCAAAAACCACACTACAACGGTAGCATAATGAGGGTCCCTAAATGTTAACCGAAGCGTTGAGAACTTTCTAAGTGTACAGACAGTTTATTGAAAAGATACATTATAAAGACACTCGCGTTCATGTTTACATGCTGCCGCTGTCTTGAAAACCAGTCATGACTAACAGCTGGCGATGCAAACTAAAATCAAAAGCAATTTGCTCAATATATCTGAAATAATCGCACTCTGCATAACTTGTCAAGTGTACTTACTCAGTGAATAACTGTCCATCTGGTCCCTCCGGTCTGGGTCGCCGTCTCCAATTTATTTATTTATATATATATATATATATATATATATTTTTTACATGGAAACAAGTTTCAAGTACAGCCCTGTTTATCAGAGAGGGGGAATATTCAGACTGTACAAAACACTGCGTCTCTTGGGTATCGCGACACAACAGGTCCCACTCCGTGCAACACTCCTGTTCGGTGGCCATAGCTTCACAATGTCCGCAGGTATACTACTAGTTTCCCGAAGTACGAGGCTGTGTTGCGGCATTGACTACCGGTAGCTCTCTCTCGTAGCCCTTTCACAGCGCTCCCGCAGCTCTTCGTTCAATAAACTGTCTGTACACTTACAATGTTCTCAATGCTTCGGTTAACATTTAGGGACCCTCATTATGCTACCGTTGAAGTTTGGTGATATTTTGAGCCTTTTTAGTGGTATAAATAAGCGATTTGTTTTTACTTTCCCTGTGCCCCGAATACTAGCGTTGTAAGCTAATCCGGTAAGCGGTCCGCGCTAGCTTCATTCAAGCTACAAACACATTCGATTAGCATGAAAACATGTCCCAGAGAGCGACAGAGTGGGTCTGTTGTCATCTGTTAATAACCCCTAGATTCGTTTTTCACCGGAATTGTCCTTTAATAGATAACCATAAGGGGTGGCCGGGCAAGTGTGTCTTAAAGATGTATCCACGTACCTGACCTCAAGGTGACCATTCCCTGTACATATGGAATATGTAACAGTGGGGAAATAGTCTCAATACGATAGAGACTTCAAGATTGCAAAATGTGAACATGTAAAATGATTGCTTTTAGGCTCCTTACTTGTGTGCCACCATCCACCCAGGTGAGGTTCCTGTTGATACGGAACTTCTGGCCCACTGGCAGTGATGCATCGTAGTGCCCTACTGTCACCAACTTAATGCTGCCACTCTCACTTTTTTGCCAGTTTACCAGCTCGTATCTGGCCACAGGATCACCGTTGGCATCAAATGACACATCATACCCATTTTGGGAAAAATTGACTTTCTTCAGCTGAGTAAGAACCTGTGAGGATGAAGTAAAGGAAGAAGAAAATATATTAAATTAAATTAAATGAATCCATAAAAGGTACATTATAGCAAAAAAGACCATTAGGGTTTTCACTTATTTGTTTCAACTGACCTCTTTGGATTCTATCCTGGTGAGTTTGTCACACCACGTTGTAGAATTTGTTTTCTGGCACATTGCTTTATGAATGGCATGTGCTATTGCATAAACAGCCTTGTATACCATGTTAGTGATTCGGAGCTGAGATGTGTCAGTGTACGGGCTCTGGAGCGTCTTTATGTCTTCAGTTCCATCACACACTCTCTCATCTGTGGCATCTAAAAACATACAGATCATTTTTTGTTTGTTTATTTAACCCGCCAAACATGTCTTGCAAAAACTCATATAGCTATATTGTTTATTTATTTCAAAATAAATACATAATCTGAAATCACCATCAGTATGATAGCCTAATTAGAATTACATACATACTTTTACATGCAACTGATACATGCTGGCAAGTAATGTATTTATTAATCTTTATTTAGCTTGGTGGCCTGGAAACTGTCTTTATAGCTATTTTAGGCTTGTGTTCAGGGCTTGTTGTGAAACCACTGCAGCAAAGATAATAAAAAAATCTCCAAGACAGCAGAGTGCCTGAATGATCATCATATCAAGTAGAAAAAGTATTTACAGAGATGCACCTCATGTCCACCTCATGCCTTTCTTCAACAAAAACCTCCACTCAGACAGACAGACAATACATAATGCATCACAACAACAATAACACAACTGAGGGTCTGTCCTATATTAAAAATCAGCTGAACTGTCTCACTTTTTCCCAGCCTGCAGTTGAATGCATCTTCCCAGAACTCAGTAAGCACTGGAGAGGCAGCCACTTTAGAGGGAGAGAGATCCAGCAAGAAGTCTCTCAGACCTGGGATAACAGATTTCTGAATGGCAAATCCGATGGCTCCAGCACAGAAACTAAACCTCAGCATGTCTGGGTCTGTTACCCAGGCTTCACTACCTATCCACTGGCGAGGTGGAAAAGGCTCAAGTGACAGCTCTTCCAGCAGGATCCTAATGTCTCCAGGGGACGTAAATGCCACAACAACCATAGCTGTTGACCTGGAGAGAAATCATAGTGTATTTTATTACATCAATGTAAATATAAAATTAAGGTTTTTAAATGTGTATCGAAATAGTTTTTTATAACAATATCAGTGATAAATATGAGAGTAATAAACATGTTCCATCTTATATTATTGTTGTGGTTTTGTGTGCAGAACGTCAGTGTCAACACAGGGAACATCAAACCTGCGGATAACGTCAGCTACTCTCTGGATCCAGCTGCGTGGGTGGTTCCAATCAAAAGATTCAGAGTATTCCACACAGATCCCCTCTTTGCGTGCTGCGTCCAGGAAAGACGCCATACCATTATTGCCATAATCCGAATCTGACCGGACAGCACCTATCCAAGTCCAGCCAAAGTGTTTTACCAGCTTGGCCAGCGCGTCAGCCTGGAACTGATCACTAGGGATTGTTCTGAAGAAATGTGGGTACTGCTGCTTATCGGACAGACATGCACAAGTGGCAAAGTGGCTCACCTAAAGGGAAATAACAGTGTAGGCTAATTATTTAACAGGACATACTGTACATAAAATAAGCACTGGTCAATATTAAACACATCATTTGCCAGAAATTTAAAATATTTACTTGAGGAATGTTAAAGGGCCCGATGATGCGCGACATGCTGATGGATGGTGAGGACGCAGACTCACCAACGACAGCCATCACCATACCAGATTGTGAGCAATTGTTGCCGGTGTAAAACACCGGGTCCAGGCCATTTGAAAGCTGGAATGCCACATGCACCGTCACGGGCACCGAAGCGCACGAGTCGTAGATGTGATAACCAAGCTTGATTCCCGGCAGCAGCTCCGTGCTGTTGTTTATCTCCTCAATGGTGAAGATCATTGCGCGTGAGAAGCGCAGTTCACGGGGGATAACACTGCATACAGACACTCTTAAACTTACATATGGCGAGGACAATTCACAATTTTAGCAAAGACACACAATAAAGAACTGCAATTCATAGTTATGGACAGTAACTGATAGCTACACAACATCTGTGAACCAAATATAGTATACATTAAATAGTTGCCTAAACAGCAAAGATCAAAACACAGGATTAGAAAATTCACAGGAATGTTAATGCACAAATTAACAGTAGTCAACTAAATCTAAAGTCAATACTATATAAATGTAAATACTATAGAAATTAACTAAGTATAAATCAGTTGTTAAACACACCTATATTTTCAGTTAATAAAATAGTAGTGATTTCTTTTCTTTTTCAAGTCACACACACAATATTTTTGTGAATATAATGCCTGCCGTTTATATGGCCAAATACTGAATTTGCACTTAATGTGAAATAATAGTTATTCTTTGTTTTAAAGTTCCCAATACTACAGTACAAAAAAGTTTTGCAACATGATCGTAAGCACATCATACAAAGCAAAACATTTATATCCCCCACTTCTCCCTCTTACTAACCTCCCTGAGCATCTTAGTGGCTCAGGCATAGTGGTGTAGTTATGCTTCGCTGTGTGCATGTATTGGTGTATGGCAAAAACACCTCCAATGACATAGTCACCGTCCATTGAGAATGCAGGTATACGAGTGGTACCCTGGAGTGTACACTTCACAGATGAAGTCTCACTATCCTCTGTAAGCCCAGCCTTTTGTTTAACATCATCCTCAGAACTATTCAAGGCAAGAGCTGAGTTAGGACTACACAAAAACCATGACAGGATCAGGCCAATAAAGAGAGTGGAGATCTCCATCCCTGAACTGTCTGCATGGGTAGAATGTGTTTTCACTGGTTTATATAGATTTTCAGAAAAAAAACGTCAGCTTTCTGCACATCAGAGACAAGATGCACTTTCTCGGTGGTCACAAGACTTATGCTTTCACTATGATATATTTGAAAATAGCTGCTCTATAATCGGACTCAACTGCAAATAATCAGCGTTTAACTTTTGAGAATGGTTCATTGCATTTTTAAGCAAACCATCATCAACCATATTTAGCATTACATAGTATATCTAAATTTGAAAAAGTATTGTAGCTGAGTCTGGATGTTAAATTAAGCCATGCCAAAGGCACACAGTGTGGTACGGGATGAGTAAAACAACAGGCCAGCATAAAATTTAAAACAGGCCCATTAGTATTGCAGGCTATAATAGAAACAAAGACCTAGCTGCACTTTTTATTTAAAATGTGATACCTATGACTTCACAATGCAACTTAGAGAAATGTGAGTCTTCCCCTTCCACATAGTCAAACCAGATGTTTGATGCTCATGATGATAAGGGATAATTTCAGACAATTAACACAAATTAGAGCCCAGGGCCAGATTATATCACAGGAAGTTGTTCACAGCATTGTTCAGAACAGCTATGTGAGGTGTTCTTTTACATATTTAGGATGTTTCTGGAGCAGTGAAGGGTTACAAAGTTGTGGAAGGAGTCCATATGTGTAATATTCTTGTGGCTAAATTACTTTAGACCAGTGGCACTGACTTCACTGGTAATTAAGTCTTTTGAAAGGCTGGTCAAAAGGGAACTTTTGGATAATTGTCTCGTTAAATAACATACATAAGGTAGGAATTTGGGGTAAACTAAGTAATCTTGAAATTAATAAATTACCAATCTTAAAACCTATATTTTAAACCTATAAACTGGAGTAGAGTTCACAGAATGAATGTTTAGCTGACAAATCTGCTACATTTCAGTTGAAATGCCATAACAATTTGGACTGCTCTAACTCAATTCAATTCAATTCAATTTAATTTATAGTATCAAATCACAACAACAGTTATCTCGAGACACTTTACAGATAGAGTAGGTCTAGACCACACTCTGTAATTTACAAAGTCCCAACTATTACAGTGATTGCCTCAAGAGCAAGCATTAGCAGTAGCTATTGCAACAGTGGCAAGGAAAAACTCCCTTTTAGGAAGAAACCTCAGACAGACCCAGACTCTTGGTAGGCGGTGTCTGACGGCACCGGTTGGGGGTGTGATGAACAGTGGCAATAATAGTCATAATAAAGATAGTGGAACAGTGACCACAATGGTAGTCGTAGTAGTTCATGTCATATTAGGGCACAGCAGGGCGTTATGAGGTGTAGTGTGGCACAGCAGAGCATGGGTGGACGCGGCAGGACGCAGCAGGATGCAGCCGGACACTGCAGGGAATCGCAGAGCGTAGCTTGGTGTAGTAGGTCCACAGCGACAGCTGCACCCAAGACCCAGGTTTTGGTGCCACCCTATTCCAAGGCGATATTCTGGGTGAAGAAGAAACATAAGTAAACTCCCCAGAGCTACGTTAGTAACAAGCATTTCTGGGACTATGATGTACACAAAAGGAAACAAGTGAAAGAGAGAAGAGAGAGCAGCTCATTGTGTCCTTGGAAGGAAGGAACTTCCCCAGCAGTCTAGAGTTATAATAGCATAACTAAGAGAGGCAGGCTAAAGAGAGGTGCCGGATCGGGCTTGAACTCTCCCCTGACGGAACGGGCTGTACTCGCCTACCTCCCTCTACTCTTACTATATTATTGTTTATATGATAGATAAATCTGATGACAATGAAGAGAAGCAGGTGGGCCGGGTTAGGCAGACACTGCAACTCCTCATTCCCTAACTTGACGACTATGAAGAGAAGCAGGTGGGCCGGGTTAGGCGGACGCTGCAACTCCTCACTCCTTAACTATAAGCTTTATCAAAGAGGATGGTTTTCAGTTTATTCTTAAATAAACCCAAACCCAAATTGGGAGCTGGTTCCACAGGACAGGAGCCTGGTAGCTGAAGGCTTTGGCTCCCATTCTACTTTTAGAGACTTTAGGAACCACAAGTAGCTCTGAGTTCTGGGAGCGCAGTGCTCTAGTGGGACAATAAGGTACTAAGAGCTCCTCAAGATATGATGGTGCTTGACCATTTAGAGCTTTGTAGGTCATGAGAAGGATTTTAAATTCAATCCTGAATTCCTTTGACAGGAAGCCAATGCAAAGAAGCTAATACAGGAGAAATATAATCTCTTTTCTTAGTTCTTGTCAGAACACGTGCTGCAGCATTCTGGATCAGCTGGAGAGTCTTAAGGGACTTATTTTAGCAACCTGATAGTAAAGAATTACAGTAGTCCAGCCTGGAAGTAACGAATGCATGGACTAATTTTTCAGCATCGTTTTGAGATAGGATGTTCCTGATTTTGGCAATGTTACGAAGATGGAAAAAGGCTGTTCTTGAGGTTTGTTTTAAGTGGGCGTTAAAGGATAAATCCTGATCAAAAATAACTCCTAGATTTCTTGCAGTAGTGCTGGAGGCCAGGGCATTACCATCTAGGGTAGCTATATCTTTAGATAACGAAGTTCGGAGGTGCTTGAGTCCCAGCACAATAACTTCAGTTTTGTTTGAGTTTAACATTAGAAAATTGTGGGTCATCCAGGATTTTATATCTTTAATGCACGCTTGAAGTTTAGCTAACTGACCGCGTGTCTGGGTGTCGTCTGCGTAACAGTGAAAGTTAATTGAGTGTTTCCTAATAATATTGCCTAGAGGAAGCATATATAAGGAGAATAGAACTGGTCCCAGCACTGAGCCTTGAGGAACGCTATGGCTAACTTTGGCGTATTTGGAGGGTTTATCGTTAATGTTAACAAATTGGGATCGCTCAGAGAAGTAGGACTTAAACCAGCTTAGTGCGATTCCTTTAATACCAACTAAATGTTCCAGTCTCTGTAACAGGATGGTATGGTCAATAGTGTTGAATGCCTAGGAGACAGGTAGTTGGCTTAGCTGAAGAGACCTTTAACATTAATTGTTGAAGGTCTATAGGAAAAAAGCAGTCTAAGTATGTATCGGGTCCTGTCATTCTAGCCAGCCCCCCTGTGCCCAATAGTGAGCCGTTAGAAGCTGTGGGCAAAAGGTGATGAATTTTATCTCTAATTGTTATAATTTTATCATTAAAGAAGGTCATGAAGTCATCACTGCTCAGAGCTATAGGAATAGATGGCTCAATAGAGCTGTGACTATCTGTCAGCCTGGCTACAGTGCTGAAAAGAAACCTTGGGTTGTTCTTATTGTCTTCTATTAGTGTTGAGTAATAGTCTGATCTGGCATTTCTGAGGGCCCTCCTATAATTTTTCAGACTATTTTGCCAATCTACACGAGATTCTTCCAGTTTGGTGGAGCGCCATTTACTTTCAAGTTTTCGTGAGATTTGTTTGAAATTGCGAGTTTGGGAGTTATACCAAGGTGCTAGTTTCCTTTGCATCGCCATCTTCTTTTTGATAGGAGCAACCGAGTCTGAAGTAGTCCGTAGGCAGCGTCTACAAAGTTATCAATTTGGGAGGGACTAAAGTTAACATAAGGGTCCTCTGTTATATTAAGGCATGACATTGAGTTAAGTGCTGTCGGAATGTCTTCCTTAAATTAGCTATAGCACTGTCAGATAGGCATCTAGTGTAGAAACTTTTATTTAATTTCGTATAGTCTGGTAGTAGGAATTCGAAAGTTATTAAAAAATGGTCTGATAATAAAGGATTCTGCGGAAATACTAATAAATCGTCAATTTTGATGCCATATTCTAGCACAAGATCGAGGGTGTGGTTAAAACAGTGCGTGGCTTTATGCACACTCTGACTGAAGCCAATTGAATCTATCAGTGAATTGAAAGCAGTACTAAGGCTATTGCTGTCAACGTCCACATGGATATTAAAATCACCTACAATAAGTACTTTGTCTGATTGAAGGACTATACATGATAAAAACTCAGAGAATTCAGATAAAAATTCATAATACGGACCTGGTGCTCGGTAAACAACAACAAATATAATTGGCTGTACTGTTATCCATGTTGGATGTTGAAGATTAAGAACAAGGCTTTCAAACGAGTTGTAATTTAGTTTAGGTTTAGGATTAATTAACAGGCTTGAATCAAATATGGCTGCAACTCCCCCTCCTCGGCCTGAGCCTCGTGGAATTTGAGTATTATTATGGCTGGGAGGAGTGGCTTCATTTAAACTAACATATTCTTCATGACTCAGCCAGGTTTCGGTGAGGCAGAGTAAATCAATTTGGTTATCTGATATCAATTCGTTTACCAATATTGCTTTAGACAACAGAGATCTAATATTTAATAGTCCACATTTGATTTTCCGATTCTGTTCTATCCTTGCAGTGGTTGTTTTAATTCCAATTAGGTTGTTGAGTATAGCACCTCTTTTGTTAGCATTTGATTTAATCGGTCTCTTTTTCCCTTGCTTTTTAAAGCTTCAGTGAGAGTGCCGAAGTCTTTCTTTGTGCGTTCACTCTGCTGATAGGACATGTCGTTATGTCCACAATGAACCACGATGCGTTTAATAGAGGTCAGGAGTGAGGGTATCAGGTCCACAGCTTTAGCCAGGATGTCTGCAACTTTGGCTCCAGGAAAGCAGTGTGTGACAGCATTAAAAAAACTTATATCCCGGGTGATGGAGTCACCAATAATTATTGTGGTTGGGGGGAAAAGCGGACGTGGAGTGGGGGGACATGAATGGCCGGTGGCAGAAACAGCACAGCCAGTATCAGTTTGAGATGGATAAGGAGAAGAAGAGGAATATTGCTTACCGTTCGGTGGGGGAGATTGTTTTTGAGGAACATTGTCATTTGGCCGGTTCAGGTCCGTCTGATTACCGTGTCCCTCAGAAATTTTCGCCGTGAGGCAGCGGGGTACTTTTGTGACGACAGCTGGTCAGTAGGCTTTGGAGCGGGGCGAGCCCAGGTAACCATGTCGGCCGTTACCGGGGGAACGTTCGGCTTTGACAGGGCATCGAAGCGACTGGAGAGGCTGAGGGCAGGAGGCGATGGAGCCCTATCCAAGGCTCTCTTTCGGCCGCGAACCACTGTAGTCCAGGATGGCCTGATGGTCGGTGTCGAACTAGAAGATGGATGTGGGCAGGTGGATGGGTCCCAGAGTACAGTATCCTGGAAGGCCGCCGAGAGAGTTGTGATTTGAAGCGATTGATTTTGAGCAACGTCCAGGTAGGGGGTTAACAAGGCATCTTTGTTTTTTAAGTCCTCGGAGAGCCGACGAACTTCTTCCCTAAGGTCAGCAATTTCTTTGTTTGCTTTTTCAAGCAACAAGGAAATATTGTGGGGAGGTGGGGACTCGCCAGATGTAGCCATGGAGCTGGCGTTAGCCTGAAGCTAATGTTTACTAGCTACTCGTAGAAAAGGTGTAGTCCTCCACTCACAGGTACATAGATTTGCATAGATGCTGGCTCTTTCTATAGACTAAAGGCTACCAGGGGATTGAAAATAAACAAAACACTAAGAAAATAGTACAACGTTTTTCTCAATAATAATGGTATTTTCCTCCGTCTGTCTCCTCTCCCTACACACTCTCACACTGCGTTAGCTTCCGGTTCCTTACAGTTTACTTCGTTGCATTCATGTGTACAGCTCTAACTGCAAATGAATGACCCCAAACAATGCTTGCATAGTAAAAGTAGTAGCATAGAACAGCTGAAGGTATTTTAAAAACCTAAAAGATTTGGGGCTTTAGATAAAACGTTCAGGGCTGGGGCCCCAGAAGTCATTGTCTGTCATTGTCCTAAACCTGCCCCATGTGGGATAAACAGTTGTTATCGGTCCGTCCAGGTTTTCATCTGTCAAATCTGTTTAAATGGTAGGTGGGCCAGAAATATCTGCAAGTCAAGTCAAGTTTATTTATATAGCACATTTCATGCCTGTGAACAGCCCATTGCAATAATCAACCCTACTGGAAATAAAAGCATGAATCAGTTTCTCTAAGTCATCTTTTGACATAAAACCCCTAAGTTTGGTAATGTTTTTGAGATGGTAAAATGCTGATTTAGTAATTGCTTTCATGTGGCTGTTAAAATTTAGATCATTCTCTATGAGGACTCCAAGATTTCTAAGAGTTTGTTTTAAGTCCTTTTTTTGTTGAGAATGGTGGCAATCCTATCTCTTTCCTCCTTTTTACCAAAAAGTATTGCTTCAGTTTTGTTTTTGTTTAGCTGGAGGAAGTTCTGAGACATCCACTGATTAATTTGCTCAATACAATGACAAAGAGAATCAAGAGGGCCATAATCATTCAGTGTCAAAGCTAGGTATATTTGGGTGTCGTCAGCTATGATAGGAGATAAGATTATTCTTTAAAAGTTGTCCAAGTGGGAGCATATAAAGGTTAAAAAGCAGTGGACCCAAAATTGAGCCCTGGGGGACTCCACAGGTCAAGGACGTAGGTGCTGAGGTGCAGTTGCCAACGGCAACAAAAGAACTCCTGTCTTGCGGGTATGATTTCAGCCACTTAACAACAACACCTGATAAGCCAAACCAGTTTTCCAGTTGGTGGAATAAAATGCTGTGATCAACCGTGTCAAAGGCTGCACTAAGGTCCAGCAACACTAGTACTGATGCTTTACCTGCATCTGTGTTCAGGCGTATGTCATTTACAACTTTGACAAGAGCTGTTTCAGTGCTGTGATTAGCATGAAAACCTGACTGAAAATCATCAAGGCAGTTATTCAGGGTTAAAAATGTGGTTAGCTGATTAAAAACAATTGTTTCGATAATTTTACCTACGAACGGTAAATTGGATATGGGCCTATAGTTGTTTACTGTAGAGGCGTCCAAGTTATTTTTCTTCAGCAAGGGTTTTACAACAGCTATTTTCAGGGAGCTGGGAAAATTGCCAGTCTGTAATGACGTATTTATAATTTCAAGCAAATCTATTGTTATGAGGTGAATGACAGATTTAAAAAAAGCTGGTAGGTAGAATATCCAATTCACATGTGACTAATTGAGGTTTTGTACCGTATTTTCGAGGATTTCAATGTCAACTAAGTGAAATTCAGACATCAAGTTAAGTGCTCCCCTTTTTGTCACTGGTGATTCAAGGTTCTGAGTGATTAGCGTTTCAGATGATATGCTCAATCTGATTTGATCAATTTTACCCTTGAAAAATGATGCAAACTCATTGCACTTTCCTGTTGAAACAAGCTTAGGTCCTAATTGTGAAGGGGGATTAGTTAACATTTCGACTGTTGAAAAAAGTACTTGAGCATTGTTTATATTCTTGCTGATGATGTTGGAAAAGAAAGACTGTCTTGCTTTGCATGTTTCAGAGTTGTATTTGCGTAGCATCTCTTTTTGTATTTGAAAATGGATAAGTAGTTTGGATTTACGCCATTTTCTTTCAGTCTTCCTACACTCTCTCTTTAGGAGTTTGATCGTTGGATTTTGTTTCCATGGAGCTTTCTGCTTCTCAGCGACTCTTTTATGTTTAAATGGAGCAATAACATCCATAATGTTAACCATTTTTTAGTTAAAATTATCCATTAAATTGTCTACTGAGTCTGATGGTTGACTCAAGGTTTCTAAGAGTGCATGTTCAAAGAGAACACCAGTGTGATCATTTATGATTCTCTTTCTTACCATCACACAACTGTTCTGAATTTGCGGGGACATAAATACATCAAAGAAGATGCAGAAATGATCAGACAATGCCAAATCCTTGACATCTATAGTGATGTTGAGGCCCCTTGTCATGACAAGGTCAAGCGTATGACCATGAGAATGTGTTGGCCCCTGTACATGGCCCCTGTGTTAAGTTAAAAGTGTCAATTAGTGTGAGTAATTCACTGGCATAATTGTTTTCTGGATTATCTACATGCAAAATCCCCTGATATGATGAGACAGTCAAACTCTAAACAAATGGCTGTCAACAGTTCACCTATTTCTTCCAGAAAAACTTTAGCTGAATGTTTAGGGGGCCTGTAAATGGTAAATAATAGAATTTGAATTTTAGGAGAGAGCAAGAGCAAATGAAACATGAGCTGACATATTCCAGACTTCCAGGCTAGTATATCCTCAACATACACAGTACACAACTGCTTTTTACACGTCTGGTTAATGCTCAACTGCATTACATTGTAATCCAGTGAGGTAACCTGTCTTGCATGCTCATGTGTGCATCTGCTACTAAATTCACAAATGTAAGGGGCCACCCAGGTACTGTAATCTAAAGCCAAATACTAATTTAAAGGCTCACTCTGCTACTACCATCTAGTGGACCTTTTGAGTCAGACTTAGAATATATGACAGTGAATCAGATATGTTAAGAGATGATAAACGGTTCTGTGGTTAGTTTACATGGATGTGAATACTATAATGAAACACTAAATTAAATAAATGAATTAATTAATTAATTCATGAAAAATAAGAATGGTGATGAAGGCTACATATTATACATGTTGCTCTAGTGTTATGAGTACAGAGGAACCATGTATAGGTTTGACCACTCTCTGCAAGTGCACATTTGTAGCCTATATTTACACAAATTGTCAGTGATAAGGAGGGAACAAACAGGAGAAGCTGTCACTGATTTAAGATGGCTTGGCAAATTGATGTACCTAAAAACGCCACATAACCATGTAAGGTAATCATTGTTTGACTGCTTGTCAACACTGGGAATAGACCTGAAAAAAACCTTAAATGTCCCAGATACAGCGTGTATCAGCCTGTGTTTGGTAACTTGTATAATGAGACACCATCAAGGAGTCAATGGACGACCTTTCATACAGAGGCCCAAACAATCAGAAGGAGTCGCTAATGCAGTAGTCTACATCCACGACGTTCCACTTCCGGGTTTGTTCCGTTGCCGCCGTAAAATCTTCTGGATTTCACTCTTTTCAGCCGGATGTCTGGTACCTTCGGCTTTCTTTGTGTTGGAATTTTAAAGGAGAATTTCGGCAAATGTTTACCTTAATCTTGATCGTTACAGCTACGCGAGTACTTTTGATAGAGAAAACCCCAACCCGCATCAGTGCAGGCAACATGGAGTTGCTGCAGCTACGTACTGCAAGCGCCCCCTGAGCTAAAACGGCAGTTGTCGGGGCAAGTTTTAGAGTGCCTTTGTGCCTCTTAACAAACACAAAATATAATTAATATGTCTGTGCCACATGAACAGGGCCCTTATGTGTCAACAAGATGCGTTTTCAACTCAGACATTGTTTAAATTCACCTATCCTGGTCCCTGTCTCGATCCTGCCGGTAGCTAGCTTGCCCTGCTAGCTGATAGCCGTTAGCTGCTAGCTGCCGTCCAGTGAGTGTATTCAGACAATCTTCTGTGATAATCATCCCAATAACAATCCACGGAGCGGCGGTGGTGTGGCTATGTCCTCCAGAGGACAGGTCATGTCACGTCTTGAAGTGTATTCCCCCTAAAAAAAAAACAGTAGTGCGGTAGTAGTTGTTAGCTGCTAGCTGCCCTCCGGTGAGTGTGTACAGCCAGGCTTCTGTGATAATCATCCCAATAACAATCCACAGTGGTGTGGTGGATGTCCTGCATAGGACAGATCATGCCTTCGCAGCGAAAAGTTTAGATTATTTCCCCCTCAAAAATAGGTAATTGAGCACTGTAGTGGTTATGACCATATCAGTGACTATGTAACTACATGGAAACGGGATAAACGATGTCTGTGGCTTGCACAGTAATAGCATTACTGAAGCCTAGCTGTAGCCTCGCGCTGTCTCCTCCACAACAGCAGTGTGCCGATCGGAGCATAGTGTGTGAAGAGTGAAGAGCGGAGTTGTTTACAAGGGAAGAAGCTTGGAGTAACATAACTATGGAGAATATAGCAGATATACAGCACACGGAAGACCCTTTTGAGTTTGATGGTCGTCCTTATTTATTTGAACCCGAGTATACAGACAAAGAACTACCCTCACGAGAGTTGGAAAGAATGAGACAGACAGAGGGGCAACAGGCAGATGAACTTGCTGCTCCAAGTGCAAGCTAAAGCTAGCCTTCATTAACTGGAGGACATAGCAACACCACCGCCGCTCCGTGGATTGTTATTGGGATGATTATCCCAAAAGCCTGGCTGAATACACTCACCGGAGGGCAGCTAGCAGCTAGCAGCTACTACCGCACTACTGTTTTTTTTAGGGGGGAATACACTTCAAGATGTGACATGACCTGTCCTCTGGAGGACATAGCCACACCACCGCCGCTCTGTGGCTTGTTATTGGGATGATTATCACAGAAGCCTGTCTGAATACACTCACTTGACAGCAGCTAGCAGCTAATGGCTAACAGCTATTAGCTAGCAGGGCAAGCTAGCTACCGGCAGGATCGAGACAGCGACCAGGGTAGGTGAAGTTAAACAATGTCTGAGTTAAAAACGCATCTTGTTGACACGTAAGGGCCCTGTTCATGTGGCACAGACTTATTCATTGCATTTTGTGTCTGTTAAGAGGCACAAAGGCACTCTAAAACTTGCCCCGACAACTGCCGTTTTAGCTCAGGGGACGTTTGTACATGTAGCTGCACCTACTCCGTGTTCCCTGCACTGATTCGGGTCGGGGTTTTTTCTATCGAAAGTACTCGTGTAGCTATAGCGATCAAGATTAACGTAAAAATTTCCGGTTTCCGGGGACAGTCCCCGGTTTCGGTGACCTGTCCCCGGCTGGAACTGTCCCCGGAAATGTCCCCGGTTTTCACTGTGACTGCCAGACCCGAAATTGAAATGAAATAGTCATGCACCCTACACGCACAGGCTCAAGACAGCCAGAGCAAGCCCTGCTCAGAGCTCAGAGATGTTCTAGAATGCCCATTTTACGATGCTAAAATGACTGTTTATTTACATGGAGTCTGGTGGGTTTAGCGAACGCAATTTCGCGGACTTTTTGTTTTAAAAAAATGATCTTACCTTTAACAGAAAGGTCGACCTCCTTAGAAATCCTTTCCATACTTTACTGTACTACTACAATACTTTTACTCCGATACATTTTTTATGTGCTGCATCGTTACTCGTTACTGTTGTGAATTCCTCACGCTACGGAGATCGCCTGTTCAGAAGTCAGAGATGATGTAAGTTTGTACTCTTTTTATTTAGCCATTGTTGCAGCAGATTAAGCTATTCCTGAGTTGTTTCAGTCTGAAATGAGTACTGAATGTTTTCACCCTGTAATGTGAAGCTGCTATTTTATCTGTGTTTTGCTAGCTTGCTAACTTTCCACTACATCACACATTTTATTTCAGTATTTGTTAGTAAGTGATTAATAACCCACTGTTGTATCAGATAATAGTAGTTATAACAGCTGTGACATTAATGTACCTTTTTGGGTTTATTTCAGAAACTTCCTTCATATATCCAGCAATGTACAGCTTGTGACTGCCTGTAATGCACCATCTTAATACCAAGTAAAAAGTTGAACTCCAAAAATATGATATTCAAAATTTGACTGCTTTCTTTTATAACTACATAACACAATACTTGTACTTTTACTTTTAATACTTGAGTAGTACATTTTAAAATAAACTAGGCTACTTAAGTACAAAAAATGCTGAATACTTTAGTCCTTCCACTTAAGTGGGGTGCTTCCCAGGTAACAATTTTTGGTTCCCAGAACGTTCTGGGAACCAAAAACGTTTTTGGTTGCGGGAACGTTCCCTGAAGGCTAGTTTTTGGTTAGTTTTTGGTTCCCATGGAAAGTTTTCCTGGCGTTTAGGGAACGTTAGTTTTTGGTTACATCGACCGTTCTCAGAACGTTCCCAGAACGTTCGCCTAACGTTGCAACCTTTAGAGAACGTTCCCCTAACATTGCAACCTTTAGGGAACGTTCCCCTAACATTATTTTTTACATTCCCCTAACCTTTAAATAACTAACGACTGTGGTACCAATTTTTTTATTAGTTTAAATTGTCTCTGCATGAACAGGAATTAATTATTATATATTGGCAGGAATGAATGAACAGGCAACAGGCAAACTTGATCGGATTTAAAACTTTAATATAAAATTAACAAAATACAAAAAAAATAATATAACAATCAGAAACTATACAAATAAGAAAGAAAAACAATGGTGGGATATAGAGTGCAAATGTAGTGCAAATGTAGTGTGCAAAGATGCATACTGGAATGATAATGTAATGAATTATAATATATTAGCATATTAACAAATACAATTGCTTTAATAAAAAAATACAAGCTGCAAGATGGATGGAAAAAATACAAAAAAATAAATAAATAGAGCTCTATGGTTTGGCTTAGTCCTTAGCTGGCCTAAAAAGAAAGAAAAAAAAGTTTGATATGTCATACTAAGAATCAACACGTTGACAAAAGCAAAACTAATTGCCTTAGTAACAACTCTGTTTTTTCACATCATATAGAAGCATTTCAATTTACCGTCTGTGTGGGGCAAACTTCAGCGCTTGCCCGATCAAGTCCTCCACGTCTGCTGCAGTCAGCATGGGGAAGTTCTTCTGGGAGGCCGCTAGAGTAGAAGTCAAAATGAAGCAAAGTTACAAGTCAAATTAAAACCTCTTATCAGCCAAGTAAGCATAATACTGTGAACAATAAAATAACACCTGCCTGTTATAACCCTGCATATAGTCAGGTCTGGAAGGCCTTCTTTGCCTTTCTTCCCCGCAGGCTATACTCTTTCAGCACGTTATTAGTTGCCACTCGCCGTAGCATGCGTCAGACTGCAGTACCTGTGGTTGGACCTCCAAGCGTTGTCAGGAAAAGTTGCTGTAAAACATATAGAAATACAAATTATACATGTGGAACAAAGTGGCGAGCTTGTACAATCTCATTTTGTAAGAGAAGTCACTTCTGTTATGATGATATTTGAATTTATGCAATTAAATAGTGTTAATCTTTGGGCACTTAATTACCATTATTATCCTCCTCTCCGGTCAAACTCCTCCAGCTCGGTGACTGTTGAGCAGGGCAACACCAACATGTCCTCGCCTGGAGCAGAGGGAGGGGACTGCGAGGTCCTTAACAGCATGAGCAGCTCATCCATCGTCTCCTCAAATGCATCCATCCGCTGTGTATGGATGTCCTCACGGCTATGGAAATATTAATGGTTTTAGTTTTAGTTGTTATACATTATAAACTTGCATATGTGAACAACTTAAGTGAGTCTTCTTACCTCTCATTTCCGTCTCCATGGCCCCATGGTCTCCCTCTGTGTAATGACTCACCTCCCTCTGTGTGATGAGGTCTGTTTACAACAACAAAAAAAGTTATGTTACTCTCCTTCCTTATCATGAAATTGTATTTAATTGGAAATGGAAAATTCAAAGCCACTGTACCTTCAACTGGGTCCCAGGATGAAGCGGCAGGCCGAGCTTTCGTTACAATCGACCCATCCAGCTCGGGGCGACCGGCAGTTTTCCTGTACGGTGTTGACTCATCTAAAAAAGTAAATATGGATATAGGTCAGTTCATTTATGGTAGGTTTCTTGCACATGCCATTGCAAAAGATGAACCTATGTGATGACCTGAAAAAGGGCAGGAAGGGACAAACTCATCAGAACAGTCACGTGATATGCACCAGGTTGAATTTCAGTAGTTCCATGGTAGGAAATATGACTCTGGTTTCTTAAATGCATGCATAAATGTTAACTTAGGACAGGGCTTCCAGACACATGAAATAAAAGACCATACAATTTGTACTGATTGCAAAAAGAATATTTGAAGTGTAAATAATAATACATAGTCTGTACTTAAGGTCTTACCATGATTATCTGAATAAACGATGGATGTATTTAGACAACCAAGGAGGCCTGCAGTTTTGTGAATAGAGCTTCTCTTAATACATCCATGGCTTTATCTCTCATCCACGTTACAGGCTTTACAGCATACAGCCCTCGGATGTATCGTAAGATAAGTGTTAAATCCTACACCCACATCGGCTCTTAGGGACACATAATATTTTACGTTATCGTTAGCTAGCTAACTATCTCCATTGTTTAGCTTAGAGCCGATAGCCCCGGCAATTTTGGGAAACGCTAATGACGTTAAATCCATGTAACAGGCTTTACAGCATACATCCATACATCCCTCGGATGTATCCTAAGATAATACCATGGATGTATTAATAGAACACATGGTGAATTACAGCCTCCAATTTGGACGTGCATTCAGTGAGTCCGTCTGAGTTCAGCTTGACTCGCTGTATAATGCTAGCAACCATATCAGAGCTTTCTTTAAGTTGTTTACCAAAATCTCTTACCTTGTTGTCCAGGCTCCTTATGGTGGTTAAAACATCACCGAGGGAAGGCTCAGTCTCTATGGCCAACTTTGATGTATCCATGGGGCTAGCAGCGCTCGCAGCATAGCTAGCTGTGGAAAGCTAACTTGTTTCCCGCGTTAGCATACGGGCTAGCAGTCTTGAGCGGAGAAAAGTCTTTACTGTTGACCGCCGACAATGTCTTTCTTGGTATCTTCGTCCTACCTTGCGTTATAACACCATCGGTGAAGTGTAGTCAGCATATGTTTTAGTCAGTGACAGTATTTCAGTTCGAATTTGGGACCAAACGAACAGATCTTTTGTCTGCCCTTTTCGGCAGGTGTGTGTGTGGACAGGACTTGAATCGGTCACCTGAAAGCAGAGGCACTGTCTTCCCCCTTTTGGCGTGGGGGTGTAACGTTTGGATTTGTACACTGAACTGAGCCACTTGTTAGAAGTGAAATGTGATATGAAAGAAGTGAATTTTCTTAGTTGTGAAAATCGTTCTATTGATAGAGTATTGTTTTAAGTATTTTCACATAATACAGTTAAAAAAACAAAATCAAGCACAAAAATATTGTTTTTAACTAAATTGTTATCAGCCTAAAAATAAATATATTCTCTTGCTATGTTGTTTATCTTACTTACATTTTATAAGACCAATCATTTTTGAGTGAATCTAAATCAAGTGACTGCAAACCTTTTATATGCTACTTCAAAAACTTAAATGGAGCTGGTATAAATAAACATTTTCCAAACCGCACTCAGAACAACCAAGAACAACCAAAAACAACCAAACGGGAACGTTGTGTGGAGGTACAGTGCAACCACAGGAGATTGTTTCAGTTGGTTGGTTCCCTTAACGTTTAGGGAACGTTATCACCATGAATGGAACATTCCCTAAACGTTAGTTTTTGGTCTGGTTCGAACTAACCTTTAGGGAACCAGAAACTAACATTCCCCAACGTTCCCTAAACGTTCTGTGTTAGTGGGGTTAAAGAGCACTTCAACTTCTACTCAAGTCACTTTTTTGATAGAGCACTTGTACTTTTACTCAAGTATGGGTCTCTAGTACTTTATACACCTCTGTATATAATCCACTTACAAATATGAATATATATTTCTACTGGTATGCTTCCTAGTGACATTAATGCAAAAATATGAAGAAAAAAACTATTCCACCTGTGTGTGCATGGTTAAAATTCTGAAGTGCAAAATAGTTCAGGCTACAGCACAAATATTCCCATCCATAGATATATGAATAATCAAGTCTAACCTCTGAATTTCTTTTCAAAGTGCACCAGATTGATGCATTTAAACAAAAACTAAATTTTCTTACAGGGGAGCATGCCCATGGACCCCCCTAGGGGAGCTTGTGCCCCAGTGCAGCTCTAGGTCTAGTGATGCCCCTGGGGCAGTGTCCCCGTTTTAAGTTTACAAAGATAAAGAATTACCTGTTTTGGAGGTATTTACGCTTCTGAGCTGAAAATGTCTCCGGATTTTGTCTCAGAAATCTGGTCACCTTACTTTAAACTCCGGTGGATTTATGAGGACTATGGTTAACTGCTCTTCAGATCTCTGTAAGGTAAATCCAGACAGCTAGCTAGACAATCTGTCCAATCTGAGTTTTCTGTTGCACGACTAAAACAACTTTTGAACGTAGGATGCCAATGAATGGTAAGAACACAGTGTGGCTGCAGGAAACAACTAAACACACTTGGTGGGTACAGGCCCGGAGGCCCAAGAAATCAGGGAATCCCTAAACCAGAGTATTTTAACCTCAATATATTTCTAATGTGTTAATCATTCCATGAACTTTCTAATTCCTTACCTGATTATTATAATTCTAGTGGTATGTCCTGCCCACACTGCTGGCTGTGTCCTGATAGGTGGTGTGAAAGATTAAACAATGACGAAATGAACTTGAAGAGGATTTCAAAAACCTGCATATAAAATAAAGAAACCATGCATCAAGATTAGAGACAGGGGTGAAGGGAGGAGAGAAGTTATGGGGGCATTTTATGACATATACTTACTCTTTAGAGTCTATTTGATCTTTCTTTTGTTCTCTACTTCTTTTTTCTACTCTATGTCTTCCGCTCTTTCCTCATCTTGTAAATTACGGAGACAGTTTCACCTGAATGGGTTGCACAAGGCTGGCGACGTGGTTCTGGGTGGGCTGTTTGAGGTCCACTACACCTCAGTCTTCCCTGAGTGGACATTCACTTCAGAGCCAGAACAGCCTACCTGCACAGGGTGAGTTTCACACACATACATGCATGCATATGCATGCAGATATGTGTCATGCATTGTAATATGGTTAATCAGATGTTGAGATGTATTAAGTTTAAATTGCAGCTCTAAAAAGGACATATTAATACAGGATGTTTTGATAATGTGGATATGATGGTTGTATACTTAATATATATATATATATATATATATATATATATATATATATATATATATATATATACATAATATTTATAGTGGTTAATAGAGAGATTTTGTCTTTTAGCTTTGACACTCAAGGGTTCAGGCATACCATGACGATGGTCTTTGCTGTTGATGAGATCAACAGTAACTCCAACCTGCTACCCAATTTGACTCTGGGATACAGTCTTTATGATAACTGTGGTGCACTTGTTATTGGATTTCGTGCTGCTTTGGCACTCGCCAGTGGTCAAGAAGAGCAGTTCCTGCTTCAGGAAAACTGTTTTGGGACCTCTCCAGTCCTTGGGATTGTGGGCGATTCCTACTCAACATTTACTATTGCCACCTCCAATGTGCTAGGTTTATTCAGATTGCCCATGGTGAGCTTATATTTATTCTGTGCTTTTTATAGGCTGGTTAAGAATTAAGATGGGTCAAATATTTTAAATGGGTCTATTGACCTATTGATTTAGATACTGTACACTGCCTGTGTGCATATTGTCTGTCTTGTTTCAGGTGAGTCATTTTGCCACATGTTCCTGTCTGAGTGATCGGCAACGGTTTCCATCCTTCTTTAGAACAATCCCAAGTGATGCTTTCCAGGTGAAATTATTAGCAAAAATAATAACTTCAATGTTTTAAAGGGAGTACAGCAAACTTGATAATATGATGATGAAGATGATGATGAATAATTGTATTTCAGTTTATTTCCATACATGACAGAAACAATTATTTCCCACAATTTGCCAAAGTAGCTAACCCAAAAAGGAATAGGTTGAAGCCAAGGCATATTTTTGCCTATCCTATAACCCAACAAACTAAATGAAACTAAATACTTCAGTACAATCCTAGTGATTTTACAATTAAATCAAATTACTTCATAACCCGTAATTATTTCGATTTTAAAGCTTTTTTCAAACTCAACAGAGACATACACATTTTCAACTCATCATTAAGTCCATTCCATAATTTAACCCCCAAAACTGAAACACATCTATATTTTACCTCACTTTACCAGTTTCAAAGCTAGAGAACCGTCTTAAATCATAATTACCTTCTCTTAAATAATAATAAAAAAATGAATACAGACAGGAAGGCCATTGTTCACAATTCAAAAAAGTATTTCCAAAGTTTTTAAATATACATCTGGAAATTTTAAGCTCCCGGAACTTATATTTATAAAAACAAATATTAGTTAATTCATAATAACAAGCTTTATATATTATTCTAATCGCTCTTCTGAAGTTTAATTAGGATCTATATTTGTTTTCATATGCATTTCCCTATATTTCTGCACAGTATGACATATATGACATTACAAGTAAACAATACAATGTACGCAGACATCTCTTACTCAACAAATCCCTTACTTTATAAAGAACAGCAATAGATGTAGATCATTTTCTTTTAATATAATCTATATGTGGCTTCCAACAGAGTTTATAATCTATAATCAAAATAATTCTCCACAATAAAACAAAGTCCCATATTGGGCCATAAGGAAATGCATGCTTTTTGCATAGTTAATAAAAAAAGATAGATTGAGATGATAATGCAGAATATTCTCTTATCTACTCAGGTGCGTGCTATGATTCAGATTCTAAAACACTTCGGCTGGACTTGGGTTGGCCTTCTGGTCAGTGATGATGACTATGGACTCCATGTGGCTCGATCCTTCCAATCTGATCTGGTTCAGGCTGGTGGAGGTTGTTTGGCCTATGCAGAGGTTTTGCCCTGGGGCAATGACCCAGCAGAACTTAGGAGGATTGTGGATGTGATGAAGAAATCAACAGCTCGCGTGGTCATGGTGTTTGCACATGAGATCCACATTTATAAACTGATGGAGGAGGTTGGGTTCAAATTACAAAATCATTAATGAATCTATGTTGTGACTGTAAACTAAGAAATGTTGAAACAGTTTGTCAACATGTTTTGTTGTGTCTACATTTGTGTCCTCAGAGTTAGAACATAGCAGGTGCATAGATAATTAGCATAAATATGAAAAATAAATAGGTACACCTTTACAAAAGGCGTGAATTCCTTTTTTCTCCCTGCTGCTGTAGCAAAAGTAAAGACAAATGAAGTAAATAATTGTATATATTATCACAGCATTATTGTACTCAATTAAGTGCATGTCACAAAGATTATATTTGTTTTTTTAGATGTCTGAAAGAATTTTGTTTTAAAATGCAATACACAGGTGGTGATGCAGAATGTGACAGGCTTACAGTGGATGGCCAGTGAAGCTTGGGCATCAGTTGATGTACTCCAGACGCCTGACTTTATGCCGTACCTGGGTGGCACACTGGGCATTGCCATCCGTCGAGGAGAAATAGCAGGGTTCAAGGACTTCCTTTTAAGAATACACCCTAATCAACACCATAACAACTACGGAAATAGTTTAGTGAGGGTTTATTCTTACAATCTGACCGGAAATTGCAGCAGTACATATTGTCATTATTTCTGTTAACACTCAATTTTCTTTACACATTTCAGGTAAATCAGTTTTGGGAAGACATATTTCAGTGTAAATTTGCACCACCTCCAGCCGGTTGGGTGGAGGCTGGGAGAGCACTATGCACTGGACAGGAGGTTCTACATAATGTGGAGAGTGAGTTGTTTGATGTTTCAAACCTGAGGCCAGAGTACAACGTGTACAAGGCTGTGTATGCCCTGGCGTATGCCCTCGATGACATGCTGCGCTGTGTGCCAGGGAGAGGGCCTTTCAGCGGGCACAGCTGTGCTACTTTGCAAAGACTGGAGCCATGGCAGGTGGGATATCAGTTTATACTCCACCTGTTTATTTCCAAATACAGCTGCTACACCTTAAAGGACAAGTCCGACGCAAAACGAACTTAATGGTTAATAACACATGTACGGAGTCGACCGTTCTCTGGGATATGTTTTCATGCTAATCGAATGTGTTTGTAGCTTGAAACAAGCTAGCTCAAACCGCTGATTAGCTTACAACGCTTGTAATCGGGGCACTTGGAAAGTAAAAACAAATCGCTATTTCTATACCATTAACTAGTGTTAATTTCGTCAGACGAGACAAGAAAATATGTTCGTCAACGACCTTTTTTTCCATGACTAAGATGAGACAATGACGAGACTGCGCCAATGTCCAAAAACGCTGACTAAGACTAAATTCACATGCATTATTGTTGACAAAAAAAACTAGACTAAAATGTTTTGCATAAAATAAAAACTACAATCGTCTCTACTTTTTCATCATGAGATACAATATTCAGCTGTTACTAGGGTTTGGTACTGAGACCCGGTGCTAATATGGCACAGACCGGTGACTAAACGACCATTATCTACCGGACCGAATAGCAACGCGGATTTCGGTGTCACTTAAATGCCTGCGCTTCTCTCTGATGCTCCTAAACGGATGTTAGAGGCAACCGAAACATCACTGCACAGGACGCTAGTTAACACTACACTTGGCAGCAGGTAACGTTAGCCTACCGTTAGCTAGCAGGTGGATTAAACACAGTTAAAATGCTGACAGCTAAACGGTGTAAAGGTTTGTCTGTATTTCACTGTGTAGGATTCCAACACCGAGACGTACTGTAGCTGCCGTTGTCTGAAAAACAACACGTTGCGTTCACTTGAAACTCGCCTCGCCAGCCTCGTGCTGCATTCAAAGTTATTGTAAAATACCCTTTTCCCATCCAGTGGTTGTTTTTTTCTTTTAACAGGAATTTACTGGTGAAATAAGGAAGAGGCTCGATATTTATATAACTTTATATAATTTATTTTGATATAACTATTTGACTGAAATGGTTATCATAAATAACCTCAGAAATAATTTGTTATTTAAAAAAAGACTAAAATGTTTTGACTAAAACTTGACTAAGATATATTGAGTTCTCTTTTGACTAAAACTAGATTAAAATGACGAGACTTTTAGTCGACTAAAACTTGAAAAAGAGAAAACTAAATATGACTAAAACTAACAAGGACATTTGGCACAAGACTAAGACTAAGACTAAATAAAAAATAGGTGACAAAATTAACACTACCATTAACAAGGCTCAAAATAGCACCACGCTTCCACAGTAGCATAAGGAAGGGTCCCTACAAGTAAACCGAAGCATTGAGAACTTTGTTAAGTGTACAGACAGTTTATTAAAAAGATAGTTTAGAAAGACAGTAGCGTTCTCGTAAACAGGCGGCCGCCATCTTGGGAATACAGTCATGAGCAGTCGAACGACGAACGCCGTGCAACCAGTAACCAGTAACATAGCTCAAACACAGTGTTCGTGATTCGACTGCTCATGACTGTTTTCCAAGATGGCGCCCGTATGTAAACATAAACGCTACTGTCTTTATAATCTATCTTTTTAATAAACTGTGTACACTAACAAAGTTCTCAATGCTTCGGTTTACCTGCAGGGACCCTCATTATGCTACCGTTGAAGTGTGGTGCTATTTTGAGCCTTGTTAGTGGTATAAAATAGCGATTTACCATCTGCCCCGAAAGGTAGCGTTAGCAGCTAACCACCGGTTTGCGGTAGCTTGTTTAAAGCTAGAGACACATTCGATTAGCATGAAAACATGTCCCAGAGAACGTTGGACTCGGGACACATATGTTATTAACCGCTAGGTTCATTTTGTGCGGGAATTGTCCTTTAAGGTACTATCTGAATGTAGTTTTTCAGTAGGAATGTTATTCAAAATTAAGTACTGGTTGCAGTGAAGTACATGTGGACTCCAGGACCCTGTGATATCACTAACCACACCATCAGTGATGCTGGGTGTGGTCAGAGGTGAAACTTTCAACCAGAGAGGGCAGCAAAACACAGATGTTCAGCCTGGTGTTAGGTTACACTTTAAACTTGATAATTCCAGCAAAGCTAGAATAAAGAATATTTTATAATTGATAGCTATTTCTGATCTGATACATATATGGATGGAGTTTGTTAAATCTTTGTTACGTCTGTTTTATTTCTCTCACACATTTGAAGCTGGTGTATTATTTGGATAAAGTTAATTTCACCACACCGTTTGGTGATCAAGTGACATTTGATGAGAATGGTGATGCCTTACCAATTTATGACGTCATGAACTGGCTGTGGCTCCCTGATGGAAAAGCAAAGATTCAGAATGTGGGTGAGGTTAAAGAGTCAGCCAAAGGAAAAGAACTCATACTTGATGAAGCTAAAATCTTCTGGAACTTTGAATCCAAACAGGTTACTTATGCTTGTTGATTTTGTTGATTTTTGTCCAATAACAAATAACAGCATCAAATGGTGTAGATCAGTGATAACTCTTACCCATACAGCCTCCCTGGTCAGTGTGCAGCGAGAGCTGTCCTCCAGGTACCCGCATGGCCAGAAAGAAGGGGGAACCCGAGTGCTGTTTTGACTGCATCCCTTGTTCTGAGGGAAAAATCAGCAACAAAACAGGTTGGTATTTATTTTAAAATACCCAAGGTTCAGTGGTGGAATGTAACTACGTTAATTTACTCAAGTACTATACTGAAGTATAAATTTGAAGTGCTTGTACTTTACTTGAGTCTTTTCTTTTCATGCCACTTTTTACTTCTACTCCACTACATTTCAGAGAGAAATATTGTACTTTTTACTCCACTACATTAATCTGACAGCTTTAGTTACTAATTACTTTACAAATTAAGATTTTTGCACACAAGAAACATGTAGTTAATAAAATACGATGTTTTAATATACATTTAACTACCCAACAATATATAGGCCAACAGCTGAAATGATTAACCAATTAAACACATAGTTGATGAACAGAAATGTTTTAATCGTTTCCAGTTTCTAAAAAGTAAGGATTTTTCTGCATTGACTACTTTTACTTTATACTAAGTACACTTTTTCCAATGATACTTACATACTTTTACTTAAGTAACCTTTTCAATGCAGGACTTTTACTTGTAACAGACTATTTTTGCATTGTGGTATTAGTACTTAAGTAAAGGATCTGAACACTTCTTCCACCACTGCCTAGGTTTCCCTATATATCCTTTTCATATAGTGTAGATGTTTATCTTAATATTTGTTCTCTTCTTGTCAGACTCCATGGAGTGCACCAGTTGTCCAGAGGATTTCTGGTCCAGCCCCCAGCGTGACCACTGTGTTCCTAAGAAAACTGAGTTCCTCTCCTATCAAGAGCCTCTGGGTATCTGCTTGACAACCGCCTCATTGCTGGGCACATTTATCTGTGCTGTTGTCCTGGTAATATTCATCTATCATCGCAGTACACCCATGGTACGCGCTAACAATTCAGAACTGAGTTTCCTGCTTTTGGTGTCACTTAAACTATGTTTCCTGTGTTCACTGCTGTTTATCGGCCGTCCAAGTCTGTGGACTTGCCAGCTGAGACATGCAGCATTTGGGATCAGCTTTGTACTTTGTGTGTCATGCATCCTGGTTAAAACCATGGTGGTTCTGGCTGTGTTCAAGGCCTCCCAGCCAGGAGGAGGAGCCAGCCTGAAGTGGTTTGGTGCTGTGCAGCAGAGAGGGACAGTTCTGGTTCTTACTTCTATTCAAGCAACAATTTGCACTGCCTGGCTTGTCTCCTTCTCACCAGTGCCTCATAAAAACACTCAATACTACAATGATAAGATAGTGTATGAATGTGTAGTCGGTTCTACAATTGGTTTTGCAGTGTTATTGGGTTACATTAGTTTACTTGCTATCCTCAGCTTCCTGCTAGCATTTCTGGCGAGGAATCTACCAGACAACTTCAATGAGGCCAAGCTCATCACTTTTAGCATGCTGATCTTCTGTGCTGTGTGGGTTGCCTTTGTTCCTGCTTATGTCAATTCTCCGGGCAAATATGCAGATGCAGTGGAGGTATTTGCCATCCTGGCCTCAAGTTTTGGCCTTTTAGTGGCACTGTTTGGACCCAAATGTTACATAATCCTGCTGAGACCTGAGAGAAACACAAAGAAAGCAATCATGGGTCGAGGTACCACAAATTCATAAAGCAGCACTTATGATACTATCTGTACTTTACATTCCTTTAAGAGTGATCTACTTTTTATTGTTCTTTTAACTTCAGCAACTTAGGAACGTTTTTTGACATGAAAGAAACAAGCAGAATGTAATGGAAAGAAATAAAGCTATCCAAGAACAAGTCTTCCATAATTATTGACTTTTTGCCTGATTATTTATTCTTTCCTGGGATTTTAAAAAGAAACAAAAAATGTGTTCAAGTAGGTAGTTGTACTACTGTCTGTCGACATAAAAATACTTTTATTCCACATGGCCTGGCACCAGTGTTTAACTCACTTAACTTTTTGATTACTGTAATTTTTACTGTTGAGAACTTAAACCAGCTGGGTTGTAAATAAAAGAAGTGTTAGTTATCTCCTTGTTACACTTAATGAAATGATGTTGTTGTTTCCCATAGTTTCCATTAGTTCCCTCTTATTAGAGGATAACTTCTACAGGGTAGGCAGGCTGTTCTCTAAAGTAGTGTTAGTTTCCCCTTTGTAACACTTAATCACAGGATAACTACAGGGTATGAAGTAGAGGTCGACCGATATGGGTTTTCTCTGGCCGATGCCGATCTTTAGAAATCAGGGTCAGCCGATGGCCGATAAATGCTGCCGATTTATTTTGGCCGATATTTGGTCGATATGTTCTTGTTTTTAAACCTCTATTTGAAAGATAAAATGTAACACTAATATACACAGAATTTCTCAACAAAAACATTTATTGAACACTTCACCAATCTACACAAAAATGTATAATGTAAAAACATACTGTATATTGTATAAATAATGTATGAAAAATATATTAAATAAACGAAACAGGTAAGAAGAAAATAAACATTTCAATGAAAAAATAAAGTTTAGTGCGCTTAGCAGCAGTTATTAAACTTCTGAGAATACAAATCTCAAAGCTCCACAGAAAGTGACATGTTATTATTAATCTCAACACTATTTCCTCCTAACTCCTGTTGAATCACATAAGACTAGGGCTATCTAAAGTCAATTCTTGTTCACCTTGTTTGTTAGATCATTGTTCATTTGTTGAAGTGTTTTCTCTGTGTTTTGGGGATCCTACTGTTAGGCTACATGTCCTGTTGCACTCATTAGGATCTTATCTGAGCAGATTTCTGTCATTCAAACAACTCTTAGTTGTAATTTAAAACTCGTCCAGCCAATTTAATAAAATTAAGGGTTTTATTCGTGCTCGAGTCCATAGATGCAGTTAATGGATGCAGGCATGGAGAACTGAAGGCTCTGTTAGCAACGATTAGCAACGATTAGCTCCGTTAGCGGTTAGCTCCAGTTAGCTCCGTTATAGGAGTGGATGAGACTGCCACGGACAGGGGTAACAACCAGATAAATGACAATAGGGGAGCTTCCACAGCGGTGTGGTTGCAGTGTTTTGTACGGTTTTATTAGTACAGTTAATTCCAAGGCAAGAACACCAGCAATATGCTACTACTAACGGTAGTTAGCCTATTAATCGGCTTGATATGCTGGGATATTGGCCGATGCCGATTATGTTAAAAAATGCCAAAAATCGGCCGATTAATCGGTCGACCTCTAGTATGAAGCCTATCATCTGAAGCAGTGTTAGTCCCTCCTAGTAACACTTAATTAAAGGATAACTACACAGGCTGTAATCTAAAGCAGTGTTAGTTCCCCGATTGTTACAGGATAACTACAGGGCATGCATTCTCATGAACAGGTTTGTAACATATACGAAAATGTATGCACGTATAACCAGGACTCCAGCTCATTTATATAGCTCACGTTACTGTATTGTAAGTTACTGGGTTAACAGTTAACTTAATTTAATATTATATGTGGCGTTTTCTTTTTGGGGGGGAGGGGGGAAACAAGTTCCTTCCCGAGACCATTTTGAAGCGCCACACTCGCTGCGTTTGGAGTTTAGCGTTTATTGGTGTTTTAAAGGAGAATTCCGGCCAATTTTTACATTAATCTTGATCGCTATAGCTACGCGAGTACTTTCGATAGAAAAAACCCCGACCCGAATCAGTGCAGGTAACACGGAGAAGCTGCAGCTACATGTACAAGCTCTTTCCCGAGCCACATTACCCAGCTCCGACTGGGGGATCCCAAGGCATTCCCAGGCCAGGTTGGAGATATAATCCCTCCACCTAGTCCTGGGTCTTCCCCGAGGCCTCCTCCCAGCTGGACGTGCCTGGAACACCTCCCTAGGGATGCGCCCAGGGGGCATCCTTACCAGATGCCCGAACCACCTCAACTGGCTCCTTACGACGCAAAGGAGCAGGGGCTCTACTCCGAGCTCCCCACGGATAACTGAGCTTCTCACCCTATCTCTAAGGGAGACGCCAGCTACCCTCCTGAGGAAACCCATTTCGGCCGCTTGTACCCTGGATCTTGTTCTTTCGGATTCCACCTGATAGATAGAGTTAATATTTGTTTAACTGTATATTTTTTCCCTGATTGCCAAGACTTGAGAGAACAATTTTAAAAAGCCAAAAGTCTTGTTCATTATTTTTGTTCTGTGTGATTTCAATACATTTCCGTGAGATTCAGTTTTTTTCTTTTGTCTTCATAGACAACAATTCATACATTCATATGACATCCCTGCATAGTTGGGCTTCTGTGATTGGTCATGCCAGAGAGCACGTCCAATAGTTAGGCACACTATATGTAGCTTCACCTGATCTAAGGTTTAAATAAGAAGATAAAAGTGCATCATGATTTAAGGGTCATTGTTGGTAGTCTCAATTGCTGCATTTGTTACTTATTTTTTAGACCTTTAGATTGTATTTTCCACTCTGAAATTAGGTTTATTATGGCAAATATAAATTTTCCACTAAACACACATCAAAACATACACAGAAGACTAACCTGATATTGTCACAACTTCAGGAACTATACTCATAGTGTGAACATACAGTAATTATCCTTTGCTGTATTGCTTTGTTTGGGTTTATCTTCCATCTCCACAGTGCTTTCAGTGTTTTCCTTATGTCAATTTGAGGTAAAAGACGATTCATGTCATTTCATTTAGCATAATACTTTGTGTTTGACAGACAGAAACTCAAGATGAGCTCCAAATTCACAATAACAAAATAATTTAGACTTTTAACATTAAAGCAATTAACAGAAAATATATAAATGATGTAATCATGACATAGAGACACTCACATTGATATGTATAAGCACCACCCCCACATGACTGCCCGTACCGTAGGAGTGTCAGGGGGGTGTGAAACTATGACGAAAACCACCAAAGGAGATGACATAGCTCTGCATATAAAATTAAGTAACCGTGCATGAAGCTCAGAAAGAGCGTCAGGAAGAGGGCAGTTATGGCTGCATTTCTAGACACATTTTTGTTCTTGTATGTCTACCTGATCTTGATTTTATTCTCTTCCCCCTTTTTCTTGTCAGAGTCTTCCTCTCTCCTCTCATCTTGTAAATTAAGAAGGCAGTTTTATCATAATGGGATGCACAAGCCTGGTGATGTTATTCTGGGTGGGCTGTTTGAGGTCCACTACACCTCTGTCTTCCCTGAGCAGACATTCACCTCAGAACCAAATCAGCTCAACTGCCAAGGGTAAGTTTCACACACATGTAGCAGACATTATGTGCAGATGATCATAAATAATGTATTGCTTTTTAGTGGTTGATTAAGACATTTTATGTGTTAGCTTTGACCCTCCAGGGTTCAGGCATGCCATGACCATGGCCTTTGCTATTGATGAGATTAACAAAAACTCCAACCTGCTACCTAATGTGACTCTGGGATACAGTCTTTATGACAACTGTGCTACACTTGTAGTTGGATTAAGTGCTGCATTGTCATTAGCCAGTGGTCAAGAAGAGCAGTTTCTGCCTCAGGAGAACTGTTTGGGGACCCCACCAGTCCTGGGCATTGTGGGTGATTCCTTCTCAACATTTTCTATCGCCACCTCTGATGTGATAGGTTTATTCAAATTGCCCATTGTGAGTTTACATTCTTCACTACTGCTGTTTTTACTGTGCCAATTGAAGGTTGAAGGTATTTCAAATTTTTAAATGAAAATGAGGATAGGACCTATACATTAAAGCTTAGCTCCAGCTTCTCCAACAAACCTTTTTGTGGTAAGAAGTGATCTTTTTGTATTAGGTTTTATAATGGTGGATTTTTAAATAGAGGAAATTATTTGAATGTTTCAACTGATTGGCATGAGAAGTAAAATCTGTTTGTAAACTGTATGTTTCTTTATAGGTGAGTTATTTTGCTACATGTTCCTGCCTCAGTGATAGGCGAAGGTTTCCATCCTTCTTCAGAACAATCCCAAGTGATGCTTTCCAGGTAAAACTCTGTTTTAGAAATAACAACTCCAAAACATGGTTTACAGGGAGTTTAGTGAGATCTCCTGAATCTCCCTCAAGCAAATACATATTTTGCTTGTACTGTATTTGATTTGTGCATCATAAGTTTGAGTCGTGAGACATGAATAGTTATTTTTTTCACTGAAAGGTTATTTCAACCTGTGCACTAATCCCTTTGCTCTCTATTCAATTAGGTGCGTGCTATGATTCAGATTCTAAAACGCTTTGGCTGGACTTGGGCAGGTCTGCTGGTCAGTGATGATGACTACGGACGTTATGTTGCCCGATCCTTTCAATCTGACCTAGCTCAGTCTGGAGGAGGTTGTCTGGCCTACTTAGAGATATTGCCCTGGGGTGACAACCCAGCTGAACTAAGGAGGATTGTGGAAGTGATGAAGAAATCCACAGCTCGTGTGGTCATTGTGTTTGCACATCAGATCCACATGATTCAACTCATGGAAGAAGTATCTATCTATCTATCTATCTATCTATCTATCTATCTATCTATCTATCTATCTATCTATCTATCTATTCATATTTTGTTATATTGTACTGATTCAGTAGTACAAAGTAGACTAAATTATTCTACAGTATGTCAGTCTGAAAGAAATATATTAAATAAAATGCAATGAACAGGTGGTGAGGCAGAATGTGACAGGCCTGCAGTGGATGGCCAGTGAAGCCTGGACAGCAGCTGCTGTGCTGCAGACCCCCCATCTCATGCCATACCTGGGTGGCACACTGGGCATTGCCATCCGTCGAGGAGAAATACCAGGGTTAAGGGAGTTTCTGTTAAGAATAATGCCTGAACTACATGACGAAATTCATGGAAATAGCATGGTAAAAAGTGTAACATTACATTCAGATCAGTAATTGCAATTTATAATATTGATATTTCTGTTAAGACTTTTAAATACATTTCAGGTGAGGCAGTTTTGGGAATACACATTTCAGTGTAGATTTGCACCACCTCCACTAGGTTGGGTGGAGGCTGGGGAAGAACTATGTACTGGACAGGAAGATCTAGAGAATGTGGAGACTGAGTTTTTGGATGTTTCTAATCTCAGGCCTGAGTACAATATTTACAAGGCTGTGTATGCACTGGCGTATGCCATCAATGACATGCTGCGCTGTGTGCCAGGGAGAGGGCCTTTCAGTGGGCACAGCTGTGCTACTATCCAAAGACTGGAGCCATGGCAGGTATGGTATCAGTTTACACTCCACCTGCTTATTTTTTTTAAACAGCTGCTGCATCTTGAGGTTTCCTTAATACATTTTATTTTGGGAAAAGAAGAAATTATTACAATAACTATGCATGGCATTAGGTTTGAAATTTCCTGTATATCTTTGAGTAGACGATAATTAATCCTTAATCCTAGAAGCTGAGAGAGAACACAAAATTAATTTCTTGTGACAAACATAATTAATTAATGAATAGCAACCATGTTTGATCGAATTTAGAGAGCTTACATTTCATGTGTTTAGAGAACTATATTTAACATATTTGCATGACTAAATCCACAATTTATCACAAAGAACATCTGAAAGTATGCACACAATCAAGAACAAGGAATTGTTTTGAGTCTTTGACATAATCTGTATTGTACCCCTATGTAGCTGATGTTTTACTTGGAAAAGGTTAACTTCACCACACCATTTGGGGATCAAGTGTCATTTGATGAGAATGGTGATGCCTTACCAATATATGATATCATGAACTGGCTGTGGCTCCCTGATGGAAGAACTAAAGTTCAGAGTGTGGGGATTGTTAAAAAGTCAGCCACCAAAGGTGAAGAACTCACACTTGATGAAAACAAAATCTTCTGGAACTTTGACTCCAAACAGGTTACTTCTTTTTATTGTTGTATTTACCTCAGCACTGTATTACACACAAAGCAGAATCAAAAAGTGTAGAATACCTGTTATATAACTCTTACTATTCCTTCAGTCACCACAGTCAGTGTGCAGTGAGAGCTGTCCGCCAGGTACCCGCATGGCCAGAAAAAAAGGGCAGCCTGTATGCTGTTTTGACTGTGTCCCTTGCTCTGATGGAAAGTTCAGCAATGAAACTGGTTGGTATCATTATAAAACTATATGTTGAATTGTGGAATATGAATTTGTTTTCAAGAACTCCCCTTCTTGGTGCCCATGATGTAGACAAAAAAAAACACATTCCTGCCACTGCAGACACCACAAGAGCAATTCCTGGCATTGGTCGCCCATCAAACATTACTGTCAATGTTCACAGGTGAGAGGGACAATATCCTTGATGCTCTGTTCCCCTATTTCCATAGACTCCATGGAGTGCACCAGTTGTCCAGAGGACTTCTGGTCCAGTGCCCAGCGTGACCACTGTGTCCCTAAGATAACAGAGTTCCTCTCATACCATGAGCCTCTGGGTATCTGCTTGACAACCGCCTCATTGCTGGGCACATTTATCTGTGCTGTTGTCCTGGGCATCTTCATCTATCATCGCAGTACACCCATGGTACGCGCCAACAATTCAGAACTGAGTTTCCTGCTCTTGGTGTCACTTAAACTATGTTTCCTGTGTTCACTGCTGTTTATCGGCCGTCCCAGGCTGTGGACATGCCAGCTGAGACATGCAGCATTTGGGATCAGCTTTGTACTTTGTGTGTCATGCATCCTGGTTAAAACCATGGTGGTTCTGGCTGTGTTCAAGGCCTCCCAGCCAGGAGGAGGAGCCAGCCTGAAGTGGTTTGGTGTTTTGCAGCAGAGAGGGACAGTTCTGGTTCTTACTTCTATTCAGGCAGCAATCTGCACTGCCTGGCTTGTCTCTTCCTCACCAGCTCCTCATAAAAACACTCAATACCACAATGATAAGATAGTGTATGAATGTGTAGTTGGGTCCACAGTGGGGTTTGCAGTGTTACTTGGTTACATTGGCTTACTGGCTATCCTTAGCTTCCTGTTAGCATTTCTGGCGAGGAATCTTCCAGATAACTTCAATGAGGCCAAGCTCATCACTTTCAGCATGCTGATCTTCTGTGCTGTGTGGGTTGCCTTTGTTCCTGCTTATGTCAACTCCCCAGGTAAATATGCAGATGCAGTTGAGGTATTTGCCATCCTGGCCTCCAGTTTTGGCCTCTTGGTGGCACTGTTTGGACCCAAATGTTACATAATCCTGCTGAGACCCGAGCTGAACACAAAGAAAGCAATCATGGGTCGAGGCACCACCAAGACATAAAAACTAACTCTAGTAAATAAAAAAAATTAATTCAGTCTGTATTTTAAATGTATTTAACAGTGATCTGCTCATGAAATGACACAAAATAAGTAAAGCTTTCTTTACATAGAGGAATAATGCCAGAAGATACTAAAATATATAAATAAATGTTAATTAAAAATATAGTTTTCTATTGTTTTTATAATTTCCATCATTGCCTGTTTTGCCTGATTGTATTTCCTTGGAATTGAAATACTAAAAAATATGTTGACCTATCTGAACAATATGTCTGTGAATGAGTCAATCATACAATACACTACAGGTCATAACCATCAAAGATGTAAAAAGAAATATTCTTATTTGTGACTTGTGTAGCTGCTGCAAAGAAAAGCACCACGAAAACTTTTGTTATTCTTGAATTGTTTATTGAGCTCACTAGTTTATTAATAAGCTGCTTTAATTGTGATTTTTGGCCACTTGGGTACAGAAGAATAATCTCAAAACAGAACACGACCAACATAATATCAACATATATAATCAGACTGTATTCCCAAGAAGATTAACAAAAGTAATTTAAGCAAGTGCCCCATAATCAGAAATGTTTAAGTTTAGTTCAAACAGCCCTCAAGCAGTCGAAGTAGCCATGACAGGAGCAACACGTCTTTTGTTATGGGAATCCCTAAAGGTTTTGAGTATTTCACATTTGAAGAGATACATGGGCAGTGTACTTTTGCGTTCATTCATTATTCTATTTTTGGAAGTGAAATGGAAAACCAAAAACAAGTGGTATTTGCGTTTTCAAAAATCTACAGTCACTAATTGAATGAAAAGTAGATAAATAAATATTGATCCCTTTCTCGTTTCTGTGTATCAAATGAATATTACTTTGGATTAATATAAAAAGGGAAAATGCAATACTGAGAGAATGTCATTCAGATGAATTCCTAAGGATGGGCCACCTGGTGATGCTGTTGACCTGGAAGAACTAGGCTATGACCTGGCGGGGTTAATCTTTTTGATTTGAATGACTAGCATGGCTTCTCTTGAGGCGTACGCTGATATAATTAGTGATATGTTGAGAAGGCATGTGACTTTTGCTGACATTTCACAGCACCTTACAGAAATTGGCGTGGGACGTGGATGCTCTGTGATGAGTGTGCAAAGATTTTGTGACGGTCACAAACTCAAGCGGGGAAAATCTGATGTGCAATTGGAAGTAGATGTGTCGAGAGCAGTTGCCAAGGTAAGCAAGTGTCGCAGAAAAAACAAACTGCCTTCTGTGTAGATAGGCTTCTTAACTTTGTTCATCTTCTGTAGACTGGACCGACCTTCGGCAGAAAATTGATGACTGGCTATCTGGCGGCTAAAGGAGTTTTTGCTGCGGAGAATCTTGTTGGACAAATTCTGCGTGGAATTGAAAGACCCTCCCATGAAGCGAGATGCAGAGTAGGCTATACTCAACTCTAATTTGAATATTGTCTGAAATAATTAAGAAACAATGAAGCATTAAACCGAGGCTAAATAAATTTATCAAGTTGTCCTCCGTTAAGCCAGTTCACTGCCATAATGAGAATGCAAAGAGACTGCCGCAAAGTTTCCCCCTATATGGAGGCAGAGCTTTCAGATCAACTGTTTATAGTAAGAACAGTTAATTAGTTAAAGGCGATAGTCAGTAGCCTAATAGTGACAATGATTTGCCATGGGGTGTTTCCGTTTTCTTGTGTAGGCCTATTTCAGAGTATCAGTGCTCTTTGCTACTACAGTCCTTATTATATGGCCTATGTAGGACATAACATAGTCCCTAAGTGTCACTTAAGGACAGAATTACCTTGCCTTTTCAATATTAAAGGCAAAATCTCAGATGTCCCCCCCTCCCCCGGTTAACAAAATAGCCTTGCTAACATCAGAGCAGATTATTTCAACACATGAATCAAATTCATTCATAACATTAGGTCTGCCCAACATCCATGACCCCCCTGGAGTGGCTTTACAACTCCACAGGGGGGCCTGCCCCCCAGTTTGAGAACCACTGCACATGCACAACCAAATGTTTTAGCTATGTGGTGCCATGTCAAATGACAGTGGGACAGACAGTAGGTGGCAGATTATTACAGGGTCTGCGTAACTTTAACCCAGTACCCTACCATGCTGCCTACATGGGTCATAAACTCTATTTAGATCAAAACGAAAAATTTGTGATGTTTGGGGTGACACGTGTTATTGCAGCAGATGGGTACAGTAGCAAAGTCGTGGCTAACGCAACAATGCCAGTGAAGAATAACCTCACCATTTATGAGGAAGTCTACAGGTTTGTTTTGGTTCTATTACTCTACACATTTGTAGTAGTAATGTATTTTGTTTGTTCACTTGAAAGCATAAATAGTATTGTTGTTACCTTTAGTGTCATTTTGTGTCAAATGCTAAAACACAAAGTCCTCAACTCCTGATAAATTATATTCTCTTCCATATTCCTCTACAATCCAGGTCCACTGTTGTCAACCACGGGATGTGGGACCAGGTGAGAGTTGACCACGGCAAGGAATTCTACTTGTCTCTTTTTATTCAGGAAATCCTTGCTCCCCATAGGCACAATCAGGACAAACCACCATACTGCCAAACCACATCAACAAAGGTAAGAAATTGGGAGTTGTATATAGATCTTAAAATATGTCACATTTAGCAATATTAAGTCATTCACCCATATCACTTTTTGTGGACTGGATTTTGGCAGTTTCATAAGCCCCTATCTTCTTACTGACTCAAATAGATCTCTGATATTGACTAGTTCAAAACAGCTTCCCCCTGAAGCTATGGTTCACATACTGTTGTTTGTCGTTTAATAGAATCATAAAGTTGAGCAGATGTGTCCTGAAGTAAACAACAGGGTCAATTACCCACTGAAGGAGGCAGTGGCAGTTCTACATTGAATTACACCTAGGGCGAGACACCCTTTGAGCGTCCCCCCCCCCCCCCCAAAAAAAACACACACACACAAAATTGCAGAATTGTGTTCATTGTCTTTTGAATGTTGGAGGTGGAGATTGTGCAACTTAAAAAGTGTATTTCCTGTTGTAATTGCAATAGTTAAATAACTGGATTCTCTTATGTTTGTTTTTCAAACGTTCAAAAAGGATTTGTGCAATTGCGAAATATAATTTTCTCTTTCACTTATGTTGTTATAATAATAATAATAATATATATATATATGTGCCAAAAATATATACAATCATATATATAAAAAATGTAACAAAAGCAGAGAGCAACAATAATATAAAATATTAAGAATAATATGCAAATAAAATATAGAATAAATATTCTAAATAGCACAAATCCTTCATCACACAAATGTGAAAACACACTAAAGAGAATGTAATTATTACACTATAGCACTAAGAACAGAAAACACAAACTAAAACTAAAACCTGACTTTCTGGCCTTCCTTGATGCAAAATCATCAATGATGTTATCACATGAAATCTGCTCCCCTATTGAGTGATTGATACTGACGGAAAGGCCAGTGATCCGTTCCTGGGACATGGTTGACCTCAGGTATGACTTGATCAACTTTAGCTTTGCAAAGCTCCTCTCTGCTGGAGCCACAGTGACTGGCAGAGTAAGTGCAATCCTGAGAGCAGTCCAAAAGTTGGGGTAGATCTCCAATAGATCCTTATCATCCCCCGTTCCCCCCCTTGTCCGGACCGTTCCATTTGGGAGACCAAGCAACATAGGCACCGCTTTATGTTTTCCTCCGTGGGTGCTCACGGGAGCGCATGTCCTTTAAAAAAAAAAGTAGTCAAAAAATGTTAGCATTTCAGACAGCCAACACAAACACACACGCCTATCAACTCGATAATAAAGGCGTAAAGTAGGCTATGTTTCAACTCAGGATAGGATTGGAGATGAAAAGTTTAACTGACACATAACCGTGATCAGCTTGGTGGGTGCTCAGTATTAGCGGACCACCAACGGTGTCGGTGCCTGTGCCCAGCAACCCGTTCGACCCAGAGGTGAACTGTCCCCTGCTCCCCTTTTCCCTTCTCACAGCTTCTCTGTGCAGTGTGCACAGTACCTTCTCAGCAAGCAGGGGCGCCAACTTGCCAATTCCCCACATGGTGAATTGATAGATAATAAAGTAGAAAACCGCTTCAAGGATTTTTTAAGTGCTCGTGCCACCCCCCATGTGTCATGAAAAAATGCCGCCCCGGGTGGCTGTCCACTTCTGACCAAGAACTTCTTGACATGGACTGTAACATCAACAGATACTGTGTGTCTAACTTGACTGGTCAAATTTGTCGTCTTAGCATGAACAGACTTGTGGATGCCTGGAATGAATACAGAATCCATGGTATGTTAAAAACCATTAAAGAAGAACATTATATGATCCAGACACACTTTATCAGGTGTATTATACTCATTTGAACAATTCAATTACAGGAAAAGGTGTCCCCAATCCATTTGCAGGGGGTGGGTGCCCAAAAAAGGTCTCACAGGTGTTATTGCCTCAGGCACCTTAAGCAGCCAACCTTTACGCTGAGGAACTGGTGGAATAGTGGAATAGTGTGTTAGGAATGACTTTAGCAGTGTTTACACTTAAAACAAAGCATGTTTCCTCTAGAGGTACTGGGTAATATGGGTGTGTCTTTGGAGGCCTGAGGAACCTTGTTAAATGCTTTATAAAACCTGAATAGTAGACTATCATTCATGAATATGTCTGTTACATACTCTTTTCTATAACGTATTCTTGATGTCCAGTATTTGTACCTTTTAAACGATTAGACTTTGTTATGGCATTTTCACACAAATCACACAATGTTAGCAGAATTTGCCTGTTTTCAAATATTATGACCAGTGGTTCATGTAGGTGATTTTACACGCAATGTATTTTAAGTACCAAAATGACTTTGCATATAGGCTATACATTTATAATCTGAGGATTCAGCAGAAAAAAACATTAATACCATTTTGTTAACATTTGATTCGATGAAAATTATAGTTGGATCTTTAATGTGCACAATGTTGACTTTGTTCTGTGTATATGTAAGGGTTAGTTAAACAGATCGGACTGTAGATAACAGAAAACATGGGAAAGTGGAAATATTTGACTTTTTGTTTAATTAAAATACTTTTAAAAGGTTAAAGCATGGCATGGCGTGATTTCACTGGCTCTGTGGAGGTGTTTTCATTTTTATTAGCTTGTAGCAATTGTTTTCTTTATGGAATTTTAATTAGATTTGAATGAATGAAGTAACACTCTGGCCTGTATCTCCACTTTAAGGAATTGTGTTCCAGCCAATCATAGCTGCAGTTATGTAAGAGGATTCAGCAAAAAAAAAACAACATTCAAACCATTTTGATGAGCTCTATACTTGAATCTTTAATTGCGCACATGTTGTGGCAACCTGTGAAGCTTGTTGAGTTTGTTCCATGTACATGTAAGGGTTATTATACAGTATACAATATTAACAGATTGGACTGTAAATAAGAACAGAAAACATGAGCATACATGTTTAGTACTCTACACATTGTAATTCAAAACCAATGAAAAAAATTACTGTACCTCTTGTTCCTTCAGAATCAAGAATTCCATTCCCCTGTGCGTCTGTGAGGATTAACGGGTCATAGCTGCCAAGAGCATCTTGGACTTTGCTGAGTATGCCCTGCACAGTGGCCTCACTCTCCATGAAACGGATCACCACCATTCTGCTTGGTCTTAGTTTGGCATTCACCAAGTCTGCAATGAATATAGATCTAGAATATATTCAAAAGAGTGAAGAAATACAATATGACATAAAATATTGTCTTCAAATATTCTGTGCACAACTTCATAACATTTTGCAAATATTCACCCAAAAAGTATACTAAAGAAGAGAGACAATATGACAGACATCTTGGAGGAAAATATAATTTGTAGCCTTATGTTCATTTAAAACAATAAATGAAACTCAGCATACCTCTGAAAAGAGCGAGTCATTGCGGCTCTTGGAGGAAACGTTACAGCTGCAGAGGTAGCGGGTGAACCAGCAGCAGCACTTGGGCGTTAAAAAGAGAAGCGCTGGGTGGCGCCTGCGAACGGGGGTGGTGGAGGTGCTGGCGGTGGTGCTATCCTTGCATCTGCAGTTGCAACTTCTCCGTGAACTTCATAGCCATGGTAAATTCAGTGTGAAAAATCACTTTTAAATCTATCAACCTAGCTATATAAGATGTAAGCAGGATCTTCAGGAGGAGCTAGCATAACGTTATGTTAAGTTACCTAGCTCGGCTAGCTAAGTGTCTACCGGTAGCTGGAGCACGTTAGCAAAAACCAATGTTAAAAAATCTTATTTCTAAAATTACCTGGAAAATTCTTCCAATTTTGTCCTGCGTCATATCATCCTCTCTCATATTGACCCTTTTATTTTCTTTAAAGAGGATATAATGGTCCACTGTAGCAAGCTCACAACACTTCAAGCAGTTTGGCTACGATCTCACGAACGATTGAGTGCACTGCACGCGCAAGTTCAGCCACTTCTGGGTCAAAACAGATGTCAGAAAATTAAAAAGTAAGAAATACGAAGTAAATGTTTTAACATTTATTTTGTATTATAGTTTTAAACATTATATAACTACAATGTATTATGAAAGAAAAATAAAGCCTTTTCTGTTTTTTTCTTTTATTCATATGAATCAGAAAACCAAACTGACACCTTTTCCAGAATTTGATTTCACTTCCAAAAAAAGACTAATGAATGAACGCAAAAGTACACGGACCATACATCTCAACTGGGTGGTCACAGGGAGAGGCAGACAAACGTCTGCTTCAATTTAAGAATAAAGTGTCATATTGATCACAAGTTGGAAATCAGTCAATATATTGTGTATTTCAATACCTTGAATATTAAACTACAATCAAAAAAGAAATTTAAACATTGGAGAACCTTGATGTTGGACATTTTTAACTGCTTACTACTTTAAATACTTTTAGAAGTTCAAGAACAACATGAGAGGGACACTACTAAATATATATTTGTAATCAAGAAATCCTATAACAACAACGCAGATATTATTTCAGTTATGGCAACCTTTATGAAACAGCATTGAGACTAATTCATAATTTAACAATTATCTCTCAAAAAACATGTATGGTTTGGGAACTGAATTAGTGAAGATGGGAGTAACTCATTATTCACTGCATCCTGAACTACAGCAAGTAGTTCCTGTACAAACCATTATAAGTTATTATTTTAGATCCCTCCACTTTTACCAAGTTGAAAATCATTTCCCAAGGAAATAGAAATTGCTAGTGATTCCGTTCAGGTGCATTCAGGATGTCAATTTAAAGCTCGGATTTTCTCTATTTTTAGCGATACCAAATGTCATGTTTTCATCACAACTTCTTATATTTACTAAGTTCATATTTTTAAGACTTTATTGCTAAATTACTTTGTAATAAGACATAGTTTCGACAACATACAATTGGTTCATAGATTCTGAAATCTAATGTTTTGTTCTATAAATAGACAATTATGAAAAATCATTTTATTTTTAATTACACCGTGGGTTGCACCGGTACCAGAGGCTCTGGGCTTCAAGAGGTTAACAGAAACTGCAGTTGCATGCAAGCATAAACATATCCTCAAGTTTAAATAAGCAATGAGTGGTTATTATTAAATATGGGTCTAAATTAGTAATTGAATCAATTTCTTTACTTTTAGCTTTTTAAATCCTTCAAATATGTAATCTGGGATTAACCACTTCCTCTGGAGTACAATATATGTATTATATTCATAGTTCTTTCTAGTATAGAACAGTGAAAAGTATTGAACCACCTGTTGAAAGTCAACAGAATACAGGAAAGTATCTACTGTGTTCAAAATGTTCTTTTTTTTCAATTTTCATTTTAGAGACAGAGACTCAAAATAGTTTTTTGATTCGTAAAGCAAAATACCTGCTCATGTGGCATAGATTAATGGGCACAATTCCATACCGTCCCAGACTGTGGACTTGCCAGCTGAGACTGGTAGCATTTGGAATTAGCTTTGTTTTTTTGTCTCATGTATTCTTGTAAACAACATGGTGGTTTTGGCTGGAGGTGGAGACAGTCTCAAGTGGTTTGATGCTGTGCAGCAGAGAAGAAAATGTGTTGCCCTTCCCTGCATTCAGGCAGCAATCAAAAGAATAAAAGTATAATAATTAAATAAAAATAACTAACAGTAAAACTACTAATCTAAATAAGTGTGTATTCATAAATGGTTTTACTTCTAATACTAGAAGCAATAAAGACATGTTTGTATAAAAAGCATTTTTGCCTGAATACATTCCCTAGGACTTTGAAAGTTTTTCTATGTTTCCACCTAACTAAACCTCAGAGATGGAATAAACAAAAAACAAGAGTAATGTAGTTGTTTAAACAGGTTACCCACGAAGGATGGGTATCCTCCTTTCTACAAAGTAAGACAAGCAGCTGTGGGCAGCATCAGAATCAGCTTATGTTTTAGGAAAATATTGATATTTAGTTTAGTCTGACACGTTTAGGAAAACGTTTATATATACCTAAGACAATAATTAAAATACATCTTGTATTGAGATACAATTGTCTAAGCCAAGAAGCATGTCTCATCCATGTTGGTCTTATATTACCACCTGAAAAGCAAGTTTTTTTTTTATCTTTACAACATCATGTAAAGAGTTTTTGCATTTTAGACAAACAGCAAATATCATCTGCATATAATCTTTGTATTCCCAAATTGATACCTTTTGATGAATTGATATCATTTTGAGTTCTAGCTTCTCAGTAAGTGGCTTATTTGAATGAGCAAACAGTAATGGCCTTGGTGGGTTCCTCTTTTCATTGGGAAACTTGAAGAATACAAAAGTACCTAATAATAAAATCCTCTGATGCTAAAACTTGTTAAGCTTTGGATATTTGGTATGTATTTCCACTCACTTTCAAATGTTTTTAACTTAAATAGAAATGAGATTTCTTCTGAGAGGGCACATCTAGCTTGTACAGTATGATCCTTGATTCACCATTAAGCATTACAAAAGGCATTGTCAAACTCCCACACAAACATATGATACATACATAGTTCTATTGACAAAATAAAATTATTGGATATTAGTGTAATACCAAGTTAATGAAAGTAAAAGTGAAAAAATAAAAGAAGAAAAATGATATTGCTCACATTAGAAAAAGGGATGAAAACAATTGACTCCTAATCAATGTTCTCTAGTTGATTACAGACATTTCAGAAATGTATTTACATAATAAAAAAGAGTGGGCTTAATTTTCCAATAGAAAAACAAAAGAAGTAGCCTAAACATTAAAGTAATTTAAAAATGTATAATTTGGTCCAAGACTTGCTAAAGCACTTGCTCGTTTAACAGGTTAAAATAAAATAATTAATTTACTATGTATGTCCTGCCCACATAACCCTAACCCTGATGGGTGGTGTTAAAAGTTAAACAATGACGTAAAGCATGCAAAGGGAATGTCATAGCCCTGCATATAAAATTCAGTAACCTTGTATGAAGAATAGAAACTGTGTGAGGGGAGGATGGCAGTTATGGGGGCATTTCTTGACACATATATGCTCTTGTGTGTCTACCTTATCTTGTTTTCTTTCTCTTCATCTCTTCCTTCATCTTGTAAATTACGGAGAAAGTTCCATCTTAATGAAATCCACAAGCCTGGCGATGTGGTTCTTGGTGGGATGTTTGAGGTTCACTTTACCTCTGTCTTCCCTGAGCGGACATTTATCTCAGAGCCAGAACAGCCCAGCTGCGAAGGGTAAGTTTCATACACATGCAGCAGACAGCATGGGTCTGCTCAGAGTATTCATGATAATGGGGAGCGAGTAAAATCATTTTTAATGACAGTTTTAGTGATACTTTAGAAAAATAGTATCAAGATACAGCTGTGAAAAGTATAATATGACAACAGTGTAATATGTTATTAACATAGATTTAGATTTTTTTGTAAATATCTACCCAGTTCTCAGAGTGACATTACTTTGTAGTATTTAATAGTGACATTTTGTTTGTTAGCTTTGATATTCTAGGGTTCAGGCATGCCATGACCATGGCCTTTGCTATTGATGAGATCAACAAGAACTCCAACCTGCTACCTAATGTGACTCTGGGATACAGTCTTTACGATAACTGTGGTGCACTTGTTGTTGGATTCAGTGGTTCATTATCACTGGCAAGTGGTCGAGAGGAGCAGTTTCTGCTTGAGGAGAACTGTTTAGGGACCCCTCCAGTCCTAGGGATTGTGGGTGATTCTGCCTCAACGTATACTATTGCCATCTCCAATGTGCTAGGTTTATACAAAATGCCCATTGTAAGTTCCCTATCCTGTCATTTGTATTGTTGAATTTGTATATACTGTATTACAAATGATGTCATCTTTAAAAGTGACACATTGTTGAAATGAAAATATTTAGACTGGCACTGACTTGCATGAGATGGGTAACTTGAGTTTATGCTGTATGTTTCTTTACAGGTAAGTTATTTTTCCACATGTTCCTGCCTGAGTGATCGGAAACGGTTTCCATCCTTCTTTAGAACAATCCCAAGTGATGCTTTCCAGGTGAAACACTATTACCAAGTGGAGAACTGCAAACTACGTCTGTTTCTGGCAATACAGCAAGCTTGTAGAAATTGTCCCACATGAAATAAACCTTTGCTTTTATCCTAATTAACTGTGCTTCAATTGGGAAAACTATATAAATATGTAATTTATGTTACACTAACTGAAGTTAGTTGTAGATGTCATTTTAATAGAATACTAGTCTGTGCACTAATCCCTTCGCAACAATATATCCACTTAGGTGCGTGCTATGATTCAGATTCTAAAACACTTCGGCTGGTCTTGGGTCGGCCTTCTAGTCAGTGATGATGACTATGGACTCCATGTTGCCCGATCCTTTCAATCTGACCTGGCTCAGTCTGGTGGAGGTTGTCTGGCCTACTCAGAGGTTTTGCCTTGGGACAGTGACCCAAGTGAACTCAGGAGGATTGTGCATTTGATAAAGATATCAACAGCTCGTGTAGTCATGGTGTTTGCACATGAGTTCCACATGATTCATCTAATGGAAGAGGTTAGAATTAAAATATAATTTAATGTTGAAATCCATTATGTTTTTTTTTAAATGTAATATGATTCATTATTTCTATTGTTTATTTGAAACTACTGACCGAAATACTGTCAATTACCATCAAATCAAACCTATGTTTCAATCAAACACAACAATAATAATAATAATAATATTATAATAATAATAATAATAATAAAACAGTAAATTTCAGTTCCATTTGGATCCTATTCAGGTCAAACTTGTTTCCATGCCAAATAATTCATCCTGTGGAAGATTCAGCTCAACTTTTTGCTTGAAATATTGAAATATCTTTGTGAGTTTCCATCAGGGGTGAAGGCGTGAAAGGACTACTCCCTAACAGTGAAAGTAAAGCTTATGAAAAAATGAAATCTAGTTCTAAACTTCAGTTATGCATTTTGAGAAAGCTCAAATCACCCATTATGCATGACAAAACAGAGCTTATTTAAATCACTTTATAGTTACTGCTACTTTTTTTAACATTAATTGCAATATGCGTAAAGTGGGCGTCTTTCACTTATAACTTTGTAGCATCTGTGCTTATATGACAAAAAAGCCAAGACAATGGAATTGTTGTAGAAAAATCAACATTTAGTACAAAACAAACTATGTTTTCAACAAATGTGTAACCTGTTTCATATAATGCAATGCACAGGTGGCTCTGCAAAATGTGACGGACCGACAGTGGATAGCAAGTGAAGCCTGGACAGGAAGTACTGTGCTCCACACACCCCTCCTCATGCCGTACCTGAGCGGCACACTAGGAATTGCTATTCGTCGTGGAGAAATACCAGGGCTCAAAGACTTCCTCTTACAAATACATCCTGGCCAATATGACAAAAGCTATGGAAATAACATGGTATGAGTTGAATCTTATAAATTGGTCCTAAATAAATAATAATAATAATTAATAAATAATATATTGTAATTTCTGTTAATAATAACTTTTTAATATGTTTCAGGTGACACAGTATTGGGAATACACCTTTCAGTGTAAATTTGTTCCAGCAGGTTGGGTTGAAGCTGGGGGAGAACTATGCACTGGACAGGAAGATATTGAACATGTGGAGACTGAGTTTTTAGATCTATCTAACCTCAGGCCTGAGTACAACATATACAAGGCTGTGTATGCCCTGGCGTATGCCCTCGATGACATGCTGCGCTGTGTGCCAGGGAGAGGGCCTTTCAGCGGGCACAGCTGTGGTACTTTGCAAAGACTGGAGCCATGGCAGGTGTGATATCAGTTTACACTCCACCTGTTTATGTTTCCAAATACTGCTGCTACACCTTAAGGTACTTACTGACAACCCAGTCTCACGGCAGTTCGTGATGGCATCACGAAAAGAAATCTATTAGATCGTGATACCATCACGATATTGTGAAGATTTACGTGATGTCATGGGTCATGTTTTTTAAACTAATCTATTTCTATGGGAAGCATCTTTCATGATCACAGCACAAATCTTTCTGCCAGTCTGGCTGCAGCAGAGAAGCTGGATACAGCTTTGCTATTATTGGTATTTTTAAAACTATAAATCTACATCTATCAACATTTATTTAGATGTTGTCATGGTATCCCTTTCTTTATTTTAATAATATTATTTCGGTCTTATTACCGGTGAAATATTACAGTAAATAATACAGAACAGTAGGCTACAATATGAGCCCAGCTGGGCGCATTCAAAGCCGATATCCCACAATGCAACGCAGGCCATTCATTTCAGAGAATCAGACAGCAATCAGCGGGTCTTTAACGCCAGGATCGCTTCAATGTACATATTTAATCAGTGGTTATGTCATCAGCAACAACACGTTGCTCAGCTTTGTTCCAGTAAGTTATGCACCGTAATAACGTTTTAAAAAATCAACTGAAGACTCCAGAAGTGACGTAGAAATTACCGCTCCGCGTCTGTGAAAGATTGCTGCACGTTGTACGTGAGAATTTAAACAATAAAAATACCAATAATGATAAAATAGTGTTTTATGCTAAGCACTTTGATTTGTCTTGTCACAGAAAAATACTAGGCCTATATAAAAAACCTACAGTTCAGTGTTTAGAAATACAGCCTAATGGTTTGTTTGACTACTGTGCATTTTTTTTTACTTGTAAGCTACTGTTTTTTATTTATTTAGGCCTACAAAGAGAAGCATTTTTTATTTTATTTTCCATGCATCGTTATTTAAAAACGCAATTTTCTAATTTTGCAGTTGATGAATGTTAATAGCAAAGACTAAAGAGAAAAAAACATGAGCATATTTATGTGTGGGACTTAGTTTGATTTAACATCACACTGCATTATTAGTTCTTTTAAATAAATGACTTTTTTGAAATAACAATTTATGGTAGGCCTAACATATTAATAATTATATTCAGAAGATGATCCTCATATCAATCACCGTGGTTACAGCTTGTAGCCATCCTAACCTTTGTAGCCTTTACTGAGACTACCTTTTCAAAATTAAGAAGGGACTAGTTTTAGGAAGCATTTTCAGGAAATTAAAAGGATAAGCAGATTGTTACCGAGGTTTTTGTTCACAGAGTAAGATGTATATAGCTTTGTTTGGGTATGTGCATACACAACATGTGTTTTGGCATTTTTGGCACACTTCTACCTCAGCCTATACTGCACACAAACACAAGTACTTTTGCATATTCTGCTGAAATAGAGACCCATGTGCAGCGATGCCATGCCAACAATCTCATTCAACCATTTCACAAACTGAGGAAAGGGTCGTGACATGGGTCAGAGGGTATCAGAGGTCATGAATGATGAACCAATCAATCGGCTCTGCTCCTATAGGCACCTTGGTGTTCATATGGACAACACCTTTGGCTGGAAGGCCCGTGTTGAAAGTGTGTGTTATCATTTAGAGCTGACACTCACGGTGAATCAGAGAGTTTATGTTATACAAGGCTGCATTACAGAGCATTTTAATATGTCAGCATGGCAATATCTAAAAACATCTCATTTAAAGCTTGCTTGTCAGGGGACTGTTTCTCCAGGCAAGCACAGAGAATATGGTCTGATCCATCTTTATTCTCCATGCCAAGTAGCTCTTATCCTCTGGCAGAAGAAATAGGGTACCCCAATGTAAACTAAATATTTCTAAACTATAGCCCTAATTTGGACCTACCTCAATTAAAACGTTAAGGCTGCAAAGGTTTTGCAATAGCTTCTTGATATAGGGTTGTGTGTTGCTCTTGTCACTGTTTGTGAAAAATGAGCAATAGATTGTGGCTGTGTGATGTGCTTCAGTCTGGCTACATATCACTTTATGTTTTTTTTTATTGTAAGTATATGTCAGCTGTATGATAAAACAATATGTCAAGTGTTATGTGTGAAGCATTTGAACTCAAGGCAGATATCCCTCTGGGGACAATAAAGTATCGCTTGCAACCTGGTCTCCATGATATGTGAAAATTAAAACGTTGTCGTAGGACTATATCAAAGACATCGTTGGAAAGGTCTCAACCTCGACAGTAACATATGTCCGTCTGAAGAGGATACATTACTCCTGCTTTCAAATATTGACCTCTGAACCTTGAACCCAGTACATGTTTGAAGGCATTTAGCAACAGAAGGTGCTACACACATAGGACCAGCTGTTATAGAAAGCTCTTGACCTCAGCTGTCATGTAGATATGGTCTCCAAAGTTTACCCACTGTAAGCACTGTCAAATATGGTAATAAGCTATTTTTACCTATTTAACAATTTTATTTTTAAAGTTGATGACACCAGGGTGTATCCAACATTCTACACTGCCAACTTCTACTTATGAGAAATATACCAATATATTTAAAAACTACAACTCCCACTTTATATGTGGCCCAGAACCTGTTACAAAGCTAATGTACTTGTAGTTCTTCTGGGGTGGGTGGCTGGATTTGTGCGGCTCCTGTGTTTCTGCTGTCTGCCGTGAATAGGCTTCATTCCATTTCAGATTGCCACCACCCGCCGGCCAACTGAGTAAACAGTACACGAGACAAATACATGAAACTGTATTTTATTATTATTGTTATCTTTATTGTTTAAATCCTCAAATACAACGTTAGACAAAAACATCAATATTACGAATATTATGTATTTGTATCTTTCCTATCCACTGAGCGTTAATTACTACGTCACTTCCGGAGTGTTCCGCAGATTTTTTTAAACGTTATTACGGTGCATAACTTACTGGAACAAATCTGAGCAACGTGTTGTTGCTGGTGACAAAACCATTGATTATATATGCGTACATTGAAGCGATACTGGCGTTAAAGACCTGCTGATCGCTGTCCGAGTCTCTGAAATGAATGCCTGCATTGCATTGTGGGATATTGGCTTTGAATGCGCCCAGCTCGGCTCATATTGTAACCTACTGTTCTGTCTTATTTACTGTAATATTTCATCAGTAATAAGACCGAAATAATATTATTAAAATAAAGAAATGCATACCATGATAACATCTAAATAAATGTTGATAAATGTAGTGTTATAGTTTTAAAAATATCAAATAACAAAGCAATCCAGCATCCCTGGCCAAAATAGACCGAAATAATAACAAGAAATACATATAAACCATGATAAGATCTGGTGAATGAATGTTGATTAAAACAGCGGTTATTGGGCTAAAAATACCAATACTAGCAAAGCTGTATCCAGCTTCTCTGCTGCAGCCAGGCTGGCAGAAAGATTTGTGCTGTGATCACGAAAGATGCTTCCCATAGAAATAGATTAGTTTAAAAAACATGACCCCATCACGTAAATCTTCACAATATCGTGATGGTATCACGATCTAATAGATTTCTCTTTCGTGATGCCATCACGAACTGACATGAGTCTGGGTTGTTAATGAATGTGATATTGTGAGTATAGAATAATAGAATATATGAAAAAAGAGACATTATATAAATAATGACTAATGAGTTTGGTACACTGGCTATTATTGTCATTTGTTTCTTTTGCAAGTAAATATGTATTACTAGACATCGCAGGTTAAAACACATTCCCATTTTCTATTGTGGCAGTAATGACTGACTAATGCTATTAATCCAGTAGAAAAAACAACGGCCTGACCTTCAGGTGTGTCTGAAAATGTAGATGAAAAATTATTTTGCTCCAAATTATTTGAGTATGATTCACTTTTGCACTTTAATGTTTTTTTGTTTGTTTGTTTGTTTTTTTGCAGCTTGTACATTATTTGCAAAAAGTCAACTTCACGACAACATTTGGTGATCAAGTGTCATTTGATGAGAATGGTGATGTCTTACCAATATATGATATCATGAACTGGCTGTGGCTCCCCAATGGAAGAACTGAAGTTCAGAATGTCGGTGCAGTTAAAGAGTCAGCCAATGGAGAAGAACTCACAATTGATGAAGACAAAATCTTCTGGAACTTTGAATCCAAACAGGTTACTTCAGATTTTTCAGTCACCTATTTTGTGTTTTATGGGTAAGTCATTATAGTAGTGTAAAGTGGTGTAGAATAACAGATATTTGTTTTTCTGCCTACAGTCACCCCAGTCTGTTTGCAGTGAGAGCTGTCCTCCAGGTACCCGCATGGCCAGAAGGAAGGGGGAACCCGAGTGCTGTTTTGACTGCATCCCTTGTTCTGAGGGAAAGATCAGCAATAAGACTGGTAGGTATTCAGTTTTAAAGGGCTCATATTATGCTTTTTGGCTTTTTCCCTTTACTTTATTGTGTTATATATCTTTTTTGTGCATGTTATAGGTTTACAAAGTGAAAAAGCCCAAAGTCCACCCCAAAGGGACTTGCTATCTCCAACAGAAAACACTGTTCACAAACTGCTCCAAACAGCTCTATTGTAGTCCAGCCTTTACTTCCGTGACGAACGTGCGTCACTTTGTAACACACGGTATAATGCTCACCTAGCTGCTAGCGTGGCACGTCCTCATACTCTGCTTCTGACTGGCTTGTAGTGCTGACCTAGGCACTGCTCATGTATGACTCCCAACAAAGATGGAATAGAAGTGTGATGCCTCACTCGGTAGCTTAAACAGAGAGCTCAACACACAGGGTGAAAAGAGCAGCTGCAGCAATGTGTAGTACAACAAAAATATGGTGCCATGTAAAACTATTCTGATATAACCTCTAAATACAATTATGAACATGAAAATGAGCATAATATGAACACTTTAAATATTGTAGTTTGGAGATAAACATGTACCTCAATACTTTTCCTATTTTCTTAGACTCCATGGAGTGCACCAGTTGTCCAGAGGATTTCTGGTCGAGCCCCCAGGGTGACCACTGTGTTCCTAAGAAAATAGAGTTTCTCTCCTATCAAGAGCCTCTGGGTATCTGCTTGACAACCACCTCGTTGCTGGGCACATTTATCTGTGCTGTTGTCCTGGTAATATTCATCTATCATCGCAATACACCCATGGTACGCGCCAACAATTCAGAACTCAGTTTCCTAATATTAGCATCACTTAAGCTATGTTTCCTGTGTTCACTGCTATTTATCGGTCGTCCAAGGCTGTGGACATGCCAGCTAAGACATGCAGCATTTGGGATCAGCTTTGTACTTTGTGTCTCATGCATCCTGGTAAAAACCATGGTGGTTCTGGCTGTGTTCAAGGCCTCCAAGCCAGGAGGAGGAGCCAGTCTCAAGTGGTTTGGTATTGTTCAGCAGAGAGGGACAGTTCTGGTTCTTACTTCTATTCAGGCAGCAATCTGCACTGCCTGGCTTGTCTCTTCTTCACCAGTGCCTTATAAAAACACTAAATACCACAATGACAAGATAGTGTATGAATGTGTAGTCGGGTCCACAGTTGGTTTTGCAGTGTTACTTGGCTATATTGGCTTACTGGCTATTCTCAGCTTCCTGCTAGCATTTCTGGCAAGGAATCTTCCAGATAACTTTAATGAAGCCAAACTCATCACTTTCAGCATGCTGATCTTCTGTGCTGTGTGGGTTGCCTTTGTCCCTGCCTATGTCAACTCTCCAGGCAAATATGCAGATGCAGTGGAGGTATTTGCCATCTTGGCCTCCAGTTTTGGCCTCTTGGTGGCACTGTTTGGACCCAAATGTTACATAATAGTGCTCAGACCAGAGAGGAACACAAAAAAAGCAATCATGGGTCGAGGTACCACCAAGTCATAAAAGTTGCAGTTACAGTAAAATGATTAATTAGTCTGAACCAGTATGTATTTGCATTCATTCAGGAGTGAGCGGCCCTTGATAAGGCCAACGTATAACAAATGAGTAAGCTTGTTTTATTGTAATGAATAATTGAAAGGAAACTGGAAATAATAAAGAAATGTTTGTGTGAGAAAGATTATTTTCCTTTTTTACCTCATTTTGCTTTTGGTCCTGTTCCCTAGTATTTGAGAGACTTTAAAAACCTTTGTCTCATTTTCCACCTGACTAAGATTCAAAGATCAAATAAAACCACTATACATATGACTGTTGTAGTTGTTCTAGTATGTAACCCACATAGTATTTTTAAAATTTGGAGGAAGCTACTTTTCTTAAAGTAAGCGAAACAGCAGCGATCATCAACACGACCGAACAACTTGAATCATACAGTACATAATACAAATACATAAAACAATATTTTTTATATTTTTTATTTTATTTATTATTGTTATTTTTATTGTATAAATCCTCACATACGTGTGACAAACATCAAAATGTTGTTATGTATATTGAAGTGATATTGGTGGTACAGAGCTGACTGCTTGCTCTCCGATTGTCTGATATGAATGACCGCATTGGATTGTGGGATATAAATACAGCATACTGTAATATTTCACTAGTAATAAGACCAACATAACAACATTAAAATAAAGAAATTAAAACCATGATACCTGAATGAATGTTGAATAATGTAGGGGTTATAGTTTTGAAATATCAAAATCAACAAAGCAATACAGCTTATCTGCTGCAGTCCAGATTGATAGAAGAAATTCATGGTGATGGTCAAGGATAGGCTACTTCTAATTGATATACATTGATTGAATTCAATTTTATTCATAGTCCATCCATCCATCCATCTTCATCCGCTTATCCGGGGTCGGGTCACGGGGGCAGCAGCTCCAGCAGGGGACCCCAAACTTCCCTTTCCCGGGCCACATTAACCAGCTCCGACTGGGGGATCCCGAGGTGTTCCCAGGCCAGGTTAGAGATATAATCCCTCCACCTAGTCCTGGGTCTCCCCAGAGGCCTCCTCCCAGCTGGACGTGCCTGGAACACCTCCCTAGGGAGGCGCCCAGGGGGCAGCCTTACCAGATGCCCGAACCACCTCAACTGGCTCCTTTCGACGCAAAGGAGCAGCGGCTCTACTCCGAGCTCCTCACGGATAACTGAGCTTCTCACCCTATCTCTAAGGGAGACGCCAGCTACCCTCCTGAGGAAACCCATTTCGGCCGCTTGTACCCTGGATCTTGTTCTTTCGGTCACGACCCAGCCTTCATGACCATAGGTGAGGGTAGGAACAAAAACTGACCGGTAGATTGAGAGCTTTGCCTTCTGGCTCAGCTCTCTTTTCGTCACAACGGTGCGATAAATTGAATGTAATACCACACCTGCTGTGCCGATTCTCCGACCAATCTCCCGCTCCATTGTCCCCTCACTCGCGAACAAGACCCCAAGGTACTTGAACTCCTTCACTTGGGGTAAGGACTCATTCCCTACCTGGAGAAGGCACTCCATCGGTTTCCTGCTGAGAACCATGGCCTCCGATTTAGAGGTGCTGATCCTCATCCCAGCCGCTTCACACTCGGCTGCGAACCGATCCAGTGAGTGCAAGGTCACAGGCTGATGATGCCATCAGGACCACATCATCTGCAAAAAGCAGCGATGAGATCCCCCAGCCCACCGAACTGCAACCCCTCACTCCCAGATGGGGGACAGTTCAGCCATGGCGGAGGCCAACTCTCACCTGAAACAAGTCCGACTTACTGCCGAGAACCCAGACACAGCTCTCGCTTTGGTTGTACAGAGATTGGATGGCCCTGAGAAGGGACCCCCTCACCCCGTACTCCCGCAGCACCTCCCACAGTATCTCCCGGGGCACCCGGTCATACGCCTTCTCCAGATCCACAAAACACATGTAGACTGGTTGGGCATACTCCCAGGCTCCCTCCAGGATCCTTGCGAGAGTAAAGATCTGGTCTGTTGTTCCACGACCAGGACGGAATCCGCATTGTTCCTCTTCAACCTGAGATTCGACTATCGACCGAACCCTCCTTTCCAGCACCTTGGAGTAGACTTTACCGGGAGGCTGAGAAGTGTGATACCCCTGTAATTGGCACACACCCTCTGGTCCCCCTTTTTTAAAAGGGGAACCACCACCCCGGTCTGCCACTCCTTAGGCACCGTCCCAGACTTCCACGCAATGTTGAAGAGGCGTGTTAACCAAGACAACCCCTCCACACCCAGAGCTTTAAGCATTTCTGGACGGATCTCATCAATTCCTGGGGCTTTGCCACTGTGGAGTTGTTTAACTACCTCAGCAACCTCCACCAGGGAAATTGATGCCAATCCCCCCTCATCCTCCAGCTCTGCCTCTACTATAGAGGGCGTATTAGTCGGATTTAGGAGTTCCTCAAAGTGCTCCTTCCACCGCCCTATTACCTCCTCAGTTGAGGTCAACAGCATCCCATCCTTACTGTACACAGCTTGGATGGTTCCCCGCTTCCCCCTCCTGAGGTGGCGAACGGTTTTCCAGAAGCACCTTGGTGCTGACCGAAAGTCCTTCTCCATGTCTTCTCCAAACTTCTCCCACACACGCTGCTTTGCCTCTTTCACGGCAGAGGCTGCAGCCCTTCAGCTAAGTTAGTAATAAGCATTTCTGGGACAAGAGAGAGGAGAGAGGATCTCAGTGTGTCAAAGGAAGTCCCCTGGCAGTCTAAAACTATAACAGCATAACTAAGAGCTGGTCCAAGGCATACCTGAACCAGCTCTATAAGGGTTGAAGTTCGTGCTGAGCATCACGAAAAAAAATCGATTTTATAGGATATAACCTAAAATAATGGAGTCCAATGCAACCCTTTTCAGGGCATATTACATTTTACATTACAGTTCTTCTCTAGCATCCCAAATGGACATTTGTTTCTTAAAACTGTAGCAGAATGTACCTGACGGTATACTGTACATATTTGTGGTGCTGCAAAAAAGTGGCGTAAGTATATCCCTTGAAACCAAAAAAAACATCAGCGTGGCCTCCATCACCAGGTTCAAACTCCTCTGAGACATTTCAGCTGAGTTATGAGTCACTTCCTGTTTGGAAAGTTAATAAAAAGGTTTTTCCTCTTCATCTAAGAAGAAGACAGAAACATGTTGGCACTGATTTCTTCCTCTGAAACATTTTAATGAGTTTAGGCACAGGCTTTTAACCATAAGAGACTTCTTTATGAAAGAGAAAAACAGAAATGGCAAAGGTGGGATTTGAATTCATAACCTTCAGACTGTGGAGCATGTCGAAAAAAGTGATAAAAAAGTCATAGTATAGTATGTCGAAAAAGCGGAAGAGCTATGCAGTAGATGGACGGCAAGCTAAACTTGTATGTTTTCGTTCGTGTTTGTGTTCTCACATTCACAATCTGCAGAGTAATCCTCACCAACACAAGCATGCAGAGTAATCCTCACCAACACAAGCATGTGTATGTTTTGCCTTTCTGTTTTAAATGAGTGATAAATACAATTATTTAATTATTTAATCAACCAGCTAGCTGCCATGCTAACCAGCTGTCCTGCTAACAGGTCCAAGCCGATGATGACCCACTTAACTAGCTAACATCGGTTATTCACTGACCTAGCTACAAATCCAAAAAAGAATGGCACGGAAACTAGCTTCAAAAAGGCCAAAAAAACTAGTTAATTGCGGGTCTGCGGAGCTCCTACCCCAGCTAGCTGATAAGCTAGCTGCAGCTAACTTTGGACTGCTCGCTAGCTGCTGCCCATCGCATCATAATATCCACCGGTCAAATCTAAACATAGGCTACACAGCGAATATAATCACAGATAAGAAGATGGCTAGATGTTACAATTATGTGTGGTTACTACTGATCATATACACTCCGTGATTTACTGCATGGATTAACGTGTGATCGATAATTAATGACTGCACTTCCCAGAGCTGGGATGTATTCAGGCATCCATTAGAAAGTTGCATTGGCACACCCAGTGAACAACGGTATGTGGGTAGCCACGACCGACCATGTCCTCTAAAAACATGGGCTACGTGTTATATAAATCTTTACTTAAGTAAAGAATAGATGTTAATACAAAATAAACCCTAGATTGATGTCTTATATTTGCCATTATGAGGGACTTCCCCCCGCTGTTAGCATAGCATCGCGTACCTGTAACCCAGCCAGCTACAAAGAACTGGTAAGGGACTGTTCGGTATTTATGGAATGGACCACCGGAGGAAAATAGGGGAGGGTCATGTCTTTTTATTCTTTGTTGAGGGGCGGGTCATCCAACATTTTTTTGTCTAGGAGGGGGGGGTCACTGCCCCCCTGGTGGCTGAAACGGGTAATTGCATTGTTTAAAAAATGAGTGGAATAATTATATCTGGCATGACCAGATATTTTATAAATATCTTAAATAACACAAAACAACTAAATGGTGGTAGGTAATACATCAGATTCCATATACTGCTTTAGTAAAAAAAATATTACCTGGCTGACGATGGGAGCAGCAGGACGCAAAAAACAAAAGTTACTGTTGCACTAGTCTGGACATCTTGCCATGCCAACGTTGCAATAAAGGTTTCCTAAATGCCATGTATATAAATTCATGAAAAAGTCATGCTATAGTATGTCAAAAAAAGTCATAGTATAGCATGTCGAAAAAAGTGATAAAAAACCCACAGTATAGTATGTGGAAAAAAGTGATAAAAAGGCATAGTATAGTATGTTAAAAAAGTGGTGAAAAAACCCATAGTATAGTATGTCGAAAAAAGTGATGAAAAAAGTCATAGTATAGTATATTGAAAAAGTTAATGAAAAAAGTCATGCTATAGTATGTCCAAAAAAGTCATAGTATAGTATGTCGAAAAAAAGGTCATGGTATATATATAGCATGCCGAAAAAAAGTGATAATAAAGCCATAGTATAGTATGTCGAAAAAAGGTCATAGTATAGTATGTCAATAAAAAGTGATAAAAAAGTCATAGTATAGTATGTCGAAAAAAAGTGATAAAAAAAGCCATAGTAGTTGTATGTCGAAAAAAGAAGTGATACAAAAGTCATAGTATAGTATGTCAAAGAATGTCATAGTATAGTATGTCAAAGAAAGTCTGAAAGAACATGAACACTCCACAAAAAAATGACCAGCCTTGACTGGAATTCAAACCTGTATCACAGTCTAAAGTGTCTACTTGGTGGTGCTAATTGAGCAGCGCAAACCACTGAGCCACTGTGCCACCCATTGAACTGTGTTGAAAACAGTCATAGCATAGCATGTTGAAAAAAGTGATTAAAAAAGTCATAGTATAGTATGTCGAAAAAAGTCATAGTATGGTATCTTGAAAAAAGTGATAGTATAGTATGTCAAAGAAACTCTGGAAGAGAATGCAAACTCCACAAAAGGAAGTCTGCCCAGACTGGGAATCAAAGCTGGGTTAGGGTCTGCAAGGCCCATTTGCTAGTGTTAGTAAGAGCAGTATAAACCACTGAGCCACTGTGCTCAACAATTAAATTATGTTAAAAGCAGTCATAGCATAGTATGTTGAAAATGGCATTTAAAAGTCATAGTATAGTATGTCAAAGAATGTCTGGAAGAACATGCAAACTCCACAAAAAAATAACCAACCCAGACTGGGAATAAAACCTGTGTCACAGTCCACTGTGTATACTTGCTGGTGCTAATGGAGCAGTGCAAACTACTGAGCAACTGTGCTACCAAATAAAATGTGTTGAAAACAGTCATAGCATGTTATTTTGAAAAAAGTGATGAAAAAAGTCATAGTATAGAATGTCGATAAAAGCCATAGTATAGTATGTCGAAAAAAGTCATAAAAAAGCCATAGTATAGTAAGTCAAAAAAAGTGATTAAAAAGGCATAGAATAGTATGTTGAAAAAAGTGATAAAAAGCAATCACATAGAATAAGACATAATCATGAACAAGGTTTGAGAAACCTGGGATTGAACCACAATACTTGTGTTTATGAATTGAGTTATGTCGAAAAAAGTGATGAAAAAAGTCATAGTATAGAATGTCGATAAAAGCCATAGTATAGTATGTCAAAAAAAGTCATAGTATAGTATGTTGAAAAAGTAAATGAAAAAGTCATGCTATAGTATGTCAAAAAAAGTCATAGTATAGTATGTTGAAAAAGGTCATGGTATATATATAGCATGTCGAAAAAAGTGATAAAAAAGCCACAGTATAGTATGTGGAAAAAGGTCATAGTATAGTATATCAAAAAAAGTGATAAAAAGCCATAAAAGTCATAGTATAGAATGTCGAAAAAAGTCATAAAAAAGCCATAGTATAGTAAGTCAAAAAAAGTGATTAAAAAGGCATAGAATAGTATGTTGAAAAAAGTGATAAAAAGCAATCACATAGAATAAGACATAATCATGAACAAGGTTTGAGAATCCTGGGATTGAACCACAATACTTGTGTTTATGAATTGAGTTATGTCGAAAAAAGTTATGAAAAAAGTCATAGTATAGAATGTCGATAAAAGCCATAGTATAGTATGTCAAAAAAGTCATAGTATAGTATGTTGAAAAAGTAAATGAAAAAGTCATGCTATAGTATGTCAAAAAAAGTCATAGTATAACATTTCGAAAAAAAAGATAAAAAAGCTATAGTATAGTATGTCGAAAAAAGGTCATGGTATATATAGCATGTCGATAAAAAGTGATAAAAAAGCCACAGTATAGTATGTGGAAAAAGGTCATAGTATAGTATATCAAAAAAAGTGATAAAAAAGCCATAGTATAGTATGTCAAAAAAGGTCATGGTATATAGCATGTCGAAAAAAGTGCTAAAAAAGCCATAGTATAGTATGTCAAAAAAGTCATAGTATACTATGTCGAAATAGTGATAAAAAAGTAATAGTATAGTATGTTGAAAAAGTAAATGAAAAAGTCATGCTATAGTATGTCAAAAAAAGTCATAGTATAGTATGTCGAAAAAGGTCATGGTATATATATATATAGCATGCCGAAAAAAGTGATAAAAAAGCCACAGTATAGTATGTCAAAAAAGGTCATAGTATAGTATGTCGATAAAAAGTGATAAAAAAAAAAGTCCTAGTATAGTAAGTCGAAAAAAAAATGATAAAAAAGCCATAATATAGTATGTTGAAAAAAAGTGATGAAAAAAAGCCATAGTAGTGGTATGTCGAAAAAAGTGATGAAAAAAGTCATAGTATAGAATGTCGATAAAAGCCATATTATAGTATGTCGAAAAAAGCCATAGTATATTATCTCGAAAAAAGCCATAGTATAGTATGTTGAAAAAGTAAATGAAAAAGTCATGCTATAGTATGTCAAAAAAATTCATAGTATAGTATGTCGAAAAAGGTCATGGTATATATATATATAGCATGCCAAAAAAAGTGATAAAAAAGCCACAGTATAGTATGTCAAAAAAGGTCATAGTATAGTATGTCGATAAAAAGTGATAAAAAAAAAAGTCCTAGTATAGTAAGTCGAAAAAAAAATGATAAAAAAGCCATAATATAGTATGTTGAAAAAAAGTGGTGAAAAAAGCCATAGTAGTGGTATGTCGAAAAAAGTGATGAAAAAAGTCATAGTATAGAATGTCGATAAAAGCCATATTATAGTATGTCGAAAAAAGCCATAGTATATTATCTCGAAAAAAGCCATATTATAGTATGTCGAAAATAGTCATAGTATATTATCTCGAAAAAAGCCATAGTATAGTATGTCGAAAATAGTCATAGTATAGTGTGATGAAAAAAGTGATAAAAAAGCCATAGTATAGTATGTCGAAAAAGTCATAGTATAGTATGTCGAAAAAGTGATAAAAAAGTAATAGTATAGTATGTCAAAAAAAGTCATAGTATAGTATGTTGAAAGGAGTGATAAAAAAGTCATAGTATAGTATGTTGAAAAAGTAAATGAAAAAGTCATGCTATAGTATGACTAGTAAAAAAGTCATAGTATAGCATTTCGAAAAAAAAGTCATAGTATAGTATCTCGAAAAAAGTGATAGTATGTCAAAGAAACTCTAGAAGAACATGCAAACTCCACATAAGTGGGTTAGCCCAGAATGGGAATCGAATGTGGGTCAGAGTCCGCAGTGCCTATTTGCTGGTTTTAGTAGAAACGGTGCAAACCACTGAGCCTCTGTGCACACTGAATAAAGTATGTTAAAAACAGTCATAGCATAGTATGTTGAAAGCGGCATTAAAAAGTAATAGTATAATATGTTAAAAGAAGTGATACAAAGTCATAGTATAGTATGTCAAAGAATGTCATAGTATAGTATGTCAAAGAAAGTCTGAAAGAACATGAACACTCCACAAAAAAATGACCAGCCCTGACTGGAATTCAAACCTGTATCACAGTCTAAAGTGTCTACTTGGTGGTGCTAATTGAGCAGCGCAAACCACTGAGCCACTGTGCCACCCATTGAACTGTGTTGAAAACAGTCATAGCATAGTATGTTGAAAGAAGTGATTAAAAAAGTCATAGTATAGTATGTCGAAAAAAGTCATAGTATGGTATCTCGAAAAAAGTCATAGTATAGTATGTCAAAGAAACTCTGGAAGAGCATGCAAACTCCACAAAAGGAAGTCTGCCCAGACTGGGAATCAAAGCTGGGTCAGGGTCTGCAGTGCTTATTTGCAAGTGTTAGTAAGAGCAGTATAAACCACTGAGCCACTGTGCTCAACAATTAAATTATGTTAAAAGCAGTCATAGCATAGCATGTTGAAAATGGCATTTAAAAGTCATAGTATAGTATGTCAAAGAATGTCTGGAAGAACATGCAAACTCCACAAAAAAATAACCAACCCAGACTGGGAATAAAACCTGTGTCACAGTCCACTGTGTATACTTGCTGGTGCTAATGGAGCAGTGCAAACTACTGAGCAACTGTGCTACCAAATAAAATGTGTTGAAAACAGTCATAGCATGTTATTTTGAAAAAAGTGATGTTTTTCGACATACTATAGTATGTCGAAAAAAGTGATGAAAAAAGCCATAGTATAGTATGTCGAAAAAAGCCATAGTATAGTAAGTCAAAAAAAGTGATTAAAAAGGCATTGAATAGTATGTTGAAAAAAGTGATAAAAAGCAATCACATAGAATAAGACATAATCATGAACAAGGTTTGAGAAACCTGGGATTGAACCACAATACTTGTGTTTATGAATCAAACATTCTAACTCCCAGCCACATGCCACACAATGTGATATGTGGAAAAAGTCATAGTCTAGCATATCAAAAAAAGTGATTTAAAAAAAGCCATAGTATAGTATGACAAAAAAGTGATGAAAAAAGCCATAGTATGTCGATAAAAGTGATAAAAATGCCGTAGTATAGCATGTTGGAAAAAGTGATGAAAAAGCCATAGTATAGCATGTCGAAAAAAGTCATAGTATAGTATGTCGAAAAAAGTGATGAAGAAACCATAGTATTGTGTGTCGAAAAAAGTGATGAAAGAAGCCATAGTATAGTATGTCAAAAAATGCCATAGTATAGTATTTCAGAAAAAGTGATACAAAAGTCATAGTATAGTATGATGAAAAAAGTGATGAAAAAAGCCATAGTATAGTATATATCGATAAAAGCCATAGTATGTCAAAAAAAGTGATAAAAAAGCCATACTATTGTGTGATGGTTATGGACATGTCTGTTATGGTTTCTGTATTTTGCTTTGTGTTTTGGACTTTTCTGTTGCCTGTATTATGATTTCTGTATGTTTCCTGTTTTTGTATATTTATTCTGTATATTTCTGTTCTGTTGTGTGTATTGATCCTGTTTTGTGCATTCTGTTCTGTGTGTAATTCTGTTTCCTGTTTTATTTTGATAGTCTGGTTTTCTGTCTTGTCCAGTTTACTTCCCGCCTTTGTTGATTACCCTGTCTCTCCTAATGTGTTTCACCTGCTGTGTCACCTGCCCCTCGTTACCTCATTGCCCAGTGTATTTAGCCCTTGTGTCTCCCTTGCCTCTTGTCAGATTGTTTTGTATCCGTTTGCGTCTGTTTGTGTCTGTGTCCTGCCAGTAGTGTGAGTTTATATCCTGTTCAGCATGTTAGAGCCTGTTGCCTTAGTTAAGTATTCTTCCCTGCATTATTTTGTGAGTTCTTCCCTGTGAGTTTTTCCAGTCTCTGCGCTGCCGTTTTTTGTTCCCAATAAATCCTCGTGTTCAAACCTTCTGCCTGCCTGCCCTCTTCCTACATTTGGGTCCACTATCCCCCACTCACCACGACGGTATTGTGTGTCGAAAAAAGTGATGAAAGAAGTCATAGTATAGTATGTCAATAAAAGTCATAATATATCATGTCGAAAAAAGTGATGAAAAAAGCCGTAGTATAGTATGTCTCAAAAAGTAATGAAAAAACCATAGTATTATGTGTTGAAAAAAGTGATGAAAGAAGCCATAGTATAATAGGGCGAAATATTTCATTGTATAGTATGTCAGAAAAAGTGATAAAAAAGCCATAGTATACCAACTCGAAAAAAGCAATTGCATAGTATGTCAAAGAAACTCTGGAAGAACATACAGTAAGTGGGTTACCCCAGACTGGGAGTCGAAACTGGGTGAGAGCCTGCAGTGCTTATTTGTTTGTGTTAGTAGTATCAATGCAAGCCACTGTGCACACTAAATGAGGTACGTTAAAAACAGTAATAGCATTGTATGTTGAAAACGGCATTAAAAAGTCGTAGTATAGTATGTCAAAGAAAGTCTGGAAGAATATGCAAACTCCACAAAATAATCCACAGCTCACTCTGGGAATCAAATCTGGGTCACAGTCTATATTGTCTACATGCTGGTACTATTGGAGGGGTGAAAACCACTGAGCTACTGTGCTATCAAATAAAGTGTGTTGAAAACAGTCATAGGATAGTATTGAAAAAAATCATTAAAAGAAATCATTGTATAGTAGGTCGAAAAAAGTAATAGTATAGTATGTCAAAAAAAGTCTGGAAGAACATGTAAACTCCACATTAAAGGGTCAATCCGGACTGGGAATCATTACATGTGAGTCTGCAGTGCCTATTTGTTGATGCTAATAGGAGCAGTGCAAACCACTGAGGCACTGTGCACACCAAATGTTAAAAACAGTCAAAGCATAGTATGTTGAAAACGGCATTAAAAAGTCATAGTAAAGTATGTTAAAAGAAGTGATAAAAAGTCATAGTATAGTATGTCGACAAAAGTCATAGTATAGTATGTAAAATAAAGTCTGGAAGAACATGCAAACACTATAAAAAAAAATGACCTGCCGGGACTGGGAATGAAACATGGGTCAGAGTCTGTGGTGTCTACTTGCTGGTGTTACTTGAAGCAGTGCAAACCACTGAGCCACTGTGCTAACAAATGAGGTGGGTTGAAAACAGTCATAGCGTAATATGTTGAAAAGACTAATTAAAAAAAACTCTTAGTATAGTATGTCGAAAAAAGTCATAGAATAGTATGTCGAAAAAAGTCATAGTATAGTATGTCAAAGAAAGTCTGGAAGAACATGCAAACTCCACAAAACAATGACCCACCTAGACTGGGAACTGAACCTGGGTCAAAGTCTGAAGTGCTTACTTGCTGGTGGTGGTTGGAGATATGCAAACCACTGAGCCCCTGTGCTAGCAAATAAAATGTGTCCAAAACAGTCGTAGCATAGCATGTTAAAAAAGGTGATTAAAAAGTCACAATATAGGATGTTGAAAAGAGTAAAAGCATAGTTTGTCAAAGAAAGTCTGGAAGAAAATGCAAACTCCAAAAAAAGTGCCACCCTGGACTGTGAATCAAATCTGAGAGAGTCTGCAGTGGCCATTTGCTATTGCTGGAGGAGCAGTGCAACCCATTGAGCCAGTGAACACAACAAATGAAGTATGTTGAAAACAGTTATAGCATAGTATGTTAAACAAACTGCATTAACAATTAATAGTATAGTATGTTAACAGAAGTGATAAAAAAGTCATAGTATAGTATGTCGACAAAAGTAATAATATAGTATGTCAAATTCATATTGGGGCTTCTGGGAAATGCATGGAGTTGCCTTAATTTATTTAGAGTGAATAAGCTCGTGAAACAGAGAAGTATATATAATAGTATCTGAATACCAACTATTTAAATTGTAACTGTAACGGAATACAGTTACTCATAATTTCTATTCTGAATACATAACGCCGGTACATGTATTCCTTACTCCCCAACATTGGTCATTGTATAGGATGTTGAAAAAAGAAATATCATAGTTTGTCAAAGAAAATCTGGAAGAATATGCAAACTCCACAAAAAAGTCTAATATAGTATGTTGAAAACAGTCATAGCATAGCATTTTGTAAAACAGCATTAAAAAGCCAAAGTATAGTATGTTAATAAAGAAGTGATAAAAAAGTCATAGTATAGTATGTGGAAAAAAAGTCATAGTGATAAAAAAGTCATAGTATAGCATGTTAAAAATAGTCATAGTATAATATGTGGAAAAAGTAATGAAGAATTCCTGGTATATAAATGTAAAAAAAAAGTCATAGTATAGTATGTCGAAAAAAGGTGATACAAAAAATCATGGTATAGTATGTCAAAAATAGTCACAGTATATTATATCGAAAAAGTCATAAAAAAGTCAAATAGTATGCCAGAGAAAGTCTGGAAGAACCTGCAAACTCCACAAAAAAAGGGCCAGCCCACACTAAGAATCAAATCTGGGTGAGAGTCTGCAGTGCTTACTTTCTGGTGCTAGCCACCATCCCACCAAATAACATGTTCAAAACAGTCATAGTCATTGCTCCATTGACTTACAAAGTAAAAAAAGAAAAGCTTAATATTTTAAAAGTATAAATGGTGGAGAAAAGTATGCAGAATTAGTAGGGGACTGAAAATTGTACGGAAGAATCAGATAACAATACTGTGATTGCTGCTAAATTAGCATTAACACAATGAAAAAAAAATAATAATAAACTAAAGTGATTTCAAAAATATATATATTATGGTTCATGGCTTATATTTTCTGAAACATAGTTTTACATTAGTATTTACATTGTGTTTAACATGTTACATTAACATGATTAAGTTGATTTGGGTTATGTCCTGTCCCCATAGCCCTGATGGGTGTTGTTAATGATTAAACAGTGACGTAAGGCATGCAAGGGGGATGACATAGCCCTCGATATAACATTAAGCAACCTCGTACAAAGAATAGAAACAGGTGTGAAGGGAAGAGGGTAGTTATGGGGGCTTTTCTTAACATATATTTGCTCTTGTGTATCTACCTTTTCATGCTTTTTATCTCTTGCTCTGCTTTAAGTTCCATGTCTTCCTCTCTTCCCTCATCTTGTAAATTATGGAGAAAGTTTCATCTTAATGCAATGCACAAGCCTGGCGACGTGGTCCTGGGTGGGCTGTTTGAGGTCCACTACACCTCTGTCTTCCCTGAGCAGACATTTACGTCACAGCCAAATCAGCCCAGCTGCCAAGGGTAAGTCTCATAAACATGTAGCAGACAAGATGCACGGATGACTATAAATAATGTAATACGTTTTAGTGGTTAATAGTGACATTTTGTTTGTTAGCTTTGACCCTCCAGGGTTCAGGCATGCCATGACCATGGCCTTTGCTATTGATGAGATCAACAAAAACTCCAACCTGCTACCTAATGTGACTCTGGGATACAGTCTTTATGACAACTGTGCTACACTTGCTATTGGGTTCAGTGCTGCAATGTCATTGGCAAGTGGTCGAGAAGAGCAGTTTCTGCTTCAGGAGAACTGTTTGGGGACCCCTCCAGTCCTGGGGATTGTGGGCGATCCCTTCTCAACATTTTCTATTGCAATCTCCAATGTTCTAGGTTTATTTAAACTGCCAATTGTAAGTGTTTTTGTATTTAATTTATTGTGTCCTTTTGACGTGCTGTATTTGAATTAATAAAAAATTTTTATAATGAGTAAAATGTTTTGAATGTGTCTACTAACTTGCACGAGATGCACAACCTGTGTGCATTATGTGTGTTTCATTATAGGTGAGTTATTTTGCCACATGTTCCTGCCTGAGTGATCGACGAAGGTTTCCATCCTTCTTTAGAATGATCCCAAGTGATGCTTTCCAGGTAAAACACTATTAGCAAAATAAAAACTGCATACATGTCTAAGTAAAGTATAGCAAACTTGAAAATAAGCCTTGTCAATTAAAGAAATCTTGTGTGCATAAAATATATTTGCTCTGTGTATTACTGAAAATACTATATGTAAATAGATGAAAAGCATAATGGATAAATTTCCACTAAATAAATATTCCAGCATATACACTATCCCTCCATTTTGTATTCACTCAGGTGCGTGCAATGATTCAGATTCTAAAACGCTTTGGCTGGACTTGGGCAGGTCTGCTGGTCAGTGATGATGACTACGGACTCCACGCTGCCCAATCCTTTCAATCTGACCTGGCACGGTCCGGTGGAGGTTGTCTGGCCTACTCAGAGATTTTGCCCTGGGGTGACAACCCAGCTGAACTAAAGAGGATTGTGGAAGTGATGACAAAATCCACAGCTCGTGTGGTCATCGTGTTTGCACATCAGATCCATATGATTCAACTCATGGAAGAGGTTGGGGGATGAAAATACATTGATATTTATGAATCCATAGCATGACTCCATAAAATATTTTTTATTTTCCTGTTAATGTTAATTCACCTGTTTACACCTCATTCTGTGGTTCATTATTTGTTTATTTTTTTAATTAATAAAATTAGCATTAGAAAACAGAGAATCATTTGTAATTGAGATTTAAGAACTTTGGAGGGGCATATGTATTCTTGCCCATTGCAAAATACGGCAACATTTGTGCAGATATTTATGCTCGTCTGTATACCTATTTTATACATTTACTAATCCTATATGTTATGTACGGTTTACTGCATTGACTATTACTCAGCTATTTTTGAACATAGATCAAAATTAGCATTCAGGTTAGTTTTATGCAATGCACAGGTGGTGAAGCAGAATGTGACAACCCTCCAGTGGATTGCCAGTGAAGCTTGGGCATTACTTGACGGACTCCATACACCGGCCTTCATGCCACACCTGCGTGGCACACTGGGCATCGCTATCCGTCGTGGAAAAATACCAGGACTCAGGGACTTCCTATTAAGGATTAATCCTTTCCAACACCTCAACAACAGCTATGATAATAGCATGGTGATAGTTTTAACCTTACAATCTGATGAGGAACTGCAAGAATTATATATTGATATTATTTCTGTTAACATATGTTTTCTTAATGCATTTTAGGTGAAGCAATTTTGGGAGTACACATTTCAGTGTAGATTTGCACCACTTCCAGCAGGTTGGGTGGAGGCTGGGGGAGAGGTATGTACTGGACTGGAAGATCTAGAGAATGTGGAGACTGAGGTTTTGGATGTTTCTAATCTCAGGCCTGAGTACAATATTTACAAGGCTGTGTATGCACTGGCGTATGCCCTTGATGACATGCTGCGCTGTGTGCCAGGGAGAGGGCCTTTCGGCGGGCACAGCTGTGCTACTTTGCAAAGACTGGAGCCATGGCAGGTGTGATATCAGTTTACACTCCACCTGTTTATCTTTTGAAAACAGCTGCTACACCTTGAGGTACTTACTGAACACACTTTTGTGAGAGCAGAATATAATACATTTAGCAAAAGCTATGCCAGCTATTAACCTTAACCCTCGTGTTGTCTTCCCGTCGACCTGCAACTTTTTGTTTTTCTGAGTCAAAATTTTAAATGAAAAACCTTTATCAATGTTTTCTTTTTCGACACTTTTGTGGCTTTCCCACTGACGTTTTTGTCACTTTTTTCAACATTTGTCGACTTTTTCTGAGCCTTTTGAAGTTTTTGCCCAAGTTTTTAAAGCATTTTTCTTTTTACATTTTTTTTTGTCACTTTTTCTGACATTTTTGTCACTTTTGTGTCACTTTTTTGTCACTTTTTTTTGACGTGTCACTTTTTTCAAAGTTCTTTTATCAATAGCTTTTTCTTCAAATGCTATGAAATTGACTAAAACACCCAAATTCAATGTAGTGAACTGATCATTTATTTAACTTGTTAAGAGTGTTGTAGTGAACCATTCATGTTATTTGTTTTGACAATTTGGTTGACAGAAACCCAAATTTCGGATATAGAAACTTTCTGAAAAAACAGGAGGGTTAATGATTTTTTTTTTTTTAAATGAAAGGACATATGGAATCCCAGCAGGAAAAATAGTTTTTGTTTGTTTTAACAATGTTAATTAACCTGTGTTTATATATTGATTAAAGAAAAAAACATACTAGAATTCATGGTGCTTCAATATTTACTGTAGATTAAATTTAGAAAGTTTATTTTTCATGTTTTTCATACACTTCATTTACACATCCAATCAAGACCATTGTACATTATAAGCCTGTCATTAAATGTATCTCTCTGGTTTGTAGCTTGTGTATTATTTGGAAAAGGTCAACTTCACCACAACATTTGGTGATCAAGTATCATTTGATGAAAATGGTGATGCCTTACCAATATATGATATCATGAACTGGCTGTGGCTCCCTGATGGAAGAACTAAAGTTCAGAGTGTAGGATTTGTTAAAATTTCAGCCTCCAAAGGTGAAGAACTCACACTTGATGAAGACAAAATCTTCTGGAACTTTGAATCCAAAGAGGTTGATTCTCCTTATTGTTGTGTTTCCTTTAGTATCACATACAATGAGTGACCAGCATCCCATTGTGTAGAATAACAGTGATTTCACTCTTAATTTCCTGTAGCCACCCATGTCAGTGTGCAGTGAGAGCTGCCCCCCAGGTACCCGTATGGCCAGGAAGAGGGGAATGCCTGTGTGCTGTTTCGACTGCATCCATTGTTCTGAGGGAATGATCAGCAATGAAACGGGTTGGTATTCATTTTAAAGTGTATGATTTGTTATGGAGTATTAATTTGCATTCAGGAATGTAACCCCTTATGGGTGCCCATTTGGTGTTGAGGGAAAAGCACTACAGAAACTTGGGTTCCGTCCCCGGCAGTGGTGCCCTATTGTACATCAATAACAGTGTTCTCAGGTAAGAGGGATAATGTCCTATATGCTGCAATAGTGACCCGGACTAGTTGAAATAGGGGGAAAAAAATTGGCAAAAGCAGAAAACTATTTGAATCTTCCCCTTTTTTTCAGACTCAATGGAGTGCACTAGTTGTCCAGAGGACTATTGGTCCAGCCCCCAGCGTGACCACTGTATTCCTAAGAAGATGGAATTCCTCTCCTACTATGAGCCTCTGGGTATCTGTTTGACAACCGCATCATTGCTGGGCACATTTATCTGTGCTGTTGTCCTGGGCATCTTCACCTATCATCGCAGTACACCCATGGTACGCGCCAACAATTCAGAACTGAGTTTCCTGCTTTTGGTGTCACTAAAGCTATGTTTCCTGTGTTCCTTGCTGTTTATTGGCCGTCCCAAACTGTGGACTTGCCAGCTGAGACATGCAGCATTTGGGATTAGCTTTGTACTTTGTGTCTCATGCATCCTGGTAAAAACTATGGTGGTTCTGGCAGTGTTCAAGGCATCCAAGCCAGGAGGTGGAGACAGTCTGAAGTGGTTTGGTGTTTTGCAGCAGAGAGGGACAGTTATGGTTCTGACCTCTATTCAGGCAGCAATATGCACTGCCTGGCTTGCCTCTGCCTCACCAGCTCCTTATAAAAACACTCAATACCACAATGACATGATAGTTTATGAGTGTGTAGTTGGTTCCACAGTTGGTTTTGCAGTGTTACTGGGGTATATTGGCTTACTGGCTATCCTTAGCTTCCTCTTAGCCTTCCTGGCAAGGAATCTCCCAGACAACTTTAATGAGGCCAAGCTGATCACTTTCAGCATGTTGATATTCTGTGCTGTGTGGGTGGCCTTTGTCCCTGCCTATGTCAACTCTCCAGGCAAATATGCAGATGCAGTGGAGGTATTTGCCATCCTGGCCTCCAGTTTTGGCCTCTTGGTGGCACTGTTTGGACCCAAATGTTACATAATACTGCTGAGACCAGAGAGGAACACAAAAAAAGCAATCATGGGTCGAGGCACTACCAAGTCATAAAAGCAGCAGTTACGGTTAAATGATTAACTAGTCTGAACCAGTATGTATTTTGCATTCCCTCAGTAGTGATTTGCCCTTGATATGGCCAATGTATAACAAATAAGTAAGCTTGTTTTTCTGTAAAGAATACATTTAGAGGAAACTGGAAGCAATAAAGAATGTTTTTCTGGGACAGATTATTCATTATTACCCTTTTTTGCTTCTTCTTGTTCCCCAGCATTTGAGGGACTTTGATAGGCTTAGCCTCAGTTTCCAGCTGACTAAGATTCAAAGATTAAATCAAACCACTTTTTATGTGACTGTTGTAGTTGTTCTAGTACAGTGGTTCACAACCTTTTTTCCTTGGCTCCCCCCCTACTTATGTCTAAGAAAAGCTGATTTCCCCCCCCCGAAACTGAAGTGGAGGTAACTCTCGAGATGGAGCCTTACTTTCTTTTTTGATAGAGAGCAGTTATCAGCACTTTTACGTTTCTCCGCCATGTTTCGTTCATGAAACAGTGATGCCGTGGCGGCATGATAGCAGCTAGCAGCTGATGACAGCAAGGGTCACAGGTTTGGCCTACTAAGTAGCCTGCCTTTTAAGCGAGAACAAAAATATATAGTTGTTATACCGACTTTTGTATACATTATATATTCTAGTGTATTATCATAATTTGTTTAACATGCAAATATTTTTTTTTACCTCAACCTCAAACCAGATAAAGACTTGCATCCCCGGACCCCAGGTTGGGAACCACTGTTCTAGTAGGTAACCCACAAAAGATTATTTAAAATTTCGGGAAGCTACTTTTCTCAAAGTAAGCGAAACAGCAGCGGTCATCAACAAACTAAATATCATCTGCATACACTGTGATTTTGTGAGTTTTGGTTCCCAGTATCTATTCAATTAAATTACATTTTATTTATAGTTTCAAGTCATAACAAAAATTATCTTGGCACCCTATACAATAAGAGTAGGTTTAATCCACACTCACTAAATTTACAGGCCCAACAATTCAACCAAGAGCATGCATTTGGTGTTCTTCGGGCAGAAACCTTGAACACTACCTGGCGGCTGCAGAGATGAGTCATTTGTAGTGACAGCCCTAAGTTTTGGGATATTCATTAATTATCTGCAGGTATTTCCTGGGCAGTTATACATATTTATGTTGCTTGGAAATGTATCCCTCCCTTGAAGCTGCAAGTTAAGAGTGTTCAGGTGATGGATGATGCCAGTCAAAAAGGCCAGATGTTCCCAACTCTTGATCAGGTTTCCCCTTGCTGTCTGGGAAAGTGCAAATCGTGGACAGGAGGCCCAGGAACCATTTGAGCACTTTTCCGTGGGACAACCATCTCACTGTGTATTACTAAATTGTGGTACTGAGTCTGTCTCATAGTCTCCAGTTAACTGCCGGAACTGTCCGTGGTTTAGTGCTTTAGAAACAATGACATTTACAACATGCACAACCCTTTGCATCACGTTTTGGAATTTGTTAAGACACCTGGGTGATCACCCTCCGCAGTTTGGCCTTGTTAGTCTCTAAGAGCCCCCCATACTAAGCCAGAAAAGAAAAGGTGATGACGCTCTCTATATGGCAGATGTGTGTGAAGGAAACATTGTAGATTGTAGCTAATTACATTATTGAGTTTGATGAAGTCTGAGGGATTTTAGTTGAGAGACAGAAGATCAAAGTGTCATATTATCAAAGAATCATGTTTTCCTGACAAATGGTTAAGAGACAACACCAGGGTGCAGTTCTTCTACAAAACAAAGGGATGTGTGGAGTACATTAACATGAAGTGTGATTTCATGAAAAGAGCTCAGGAAATGCACTGTATGTTGTAAAATGCAAGACTCAAAAAATCTCCTGTCCTGAGGACAGCAACTGTTGTGCTTTTGATGACTTGAAGATACTGGATTGTATATAAGAGGAGTTACTCTGAAGAGAGGGGGGAGAACACTTTCAGGTCTTCTACCGTGCGCACGTATTAAAGAATTTGATTCATCCCACCAGCGACTCTGTACTTTTTAAGAGAACAAGAAGAATTTCCACGAAAGATGTAAAAGCTGCAGAAGATGGGAGGAGCAACGTCCAGGTGTACCAGGTATAGTGTCAGAAGAACACCATTCCTGTCTATAACATGGTTAAGTACGTTAGTTATGTATTGTAACTCCAGATTCTATGAGTATAGGCATAGCCCTCTAGGAGCTGTTGCTATTGGGTTTATCCCTCGCGCATGCGCAGTCATGGTGATTTCTTTCGCGCCCTTGTGCCCTACACGGGCCTCTCTTATGTCTGCAATTACTGTATATTACAGCTGCGAGACCAGAGATCTGCTCCCAACATCAGTATTTTTCTTCAGCCAATGTTAGTGAAGCAGGTGGCCTGGTTCTTATAGGGCTATGCCTATACTCATAGAATCTGGAGTTACAATATGTAACTATTGTTCTATTTCGTATAGGCTTCGCACTCTAAGAGCTGTTGCTATTGGGTTAAGGGTGAAGCCAAGTCAATGCCACTTGTGACACCAAAATCCACAAGCAGGTAGCATAGACTAGCTCCTCTTCCTTCTCACACTGTACAGGTTTTTATATGTAACAAAATTATATTGTTTGCTTAAAAACCTGATAGGCTATCTCCATGACTGGCCTGCTTAATGTTGTGAGGCCCTGCCGCATGGATTCTAAAGATGCTTCATAATTAAGATTAAAAGCATCATTAATTAATGCAAAGCACATTCCTACCGGCACTCTGGTGCAGGAGGATGGAGACATGGCATAACAGATCTAATAGCGCATCACATGCAGTTAAGTGCGGATAAGAGTGAATCATGGAGACACATCGCACAATGAAAGCAGATGAAAAAAGGCACGGAGATGCCCATGACGCCGTTGTGCAGATGTCAGCCACTGTCATACCTCTGAGGAGTGCCTTGGGTGCTGATAACGCACTCCTGGAGTGTGCCCGGATGCCACTCCCTTTACACTAAAGGCGTGGGTGGTAACCTCACACAGCCGGTGAGACAGCCGCTGTTTTGAAAGAGCTGTGTGAGTGTTATATAGGCTAGTGAATGAACAACTGCTCCCCCCCTCTGCTGTGCGTAAAACATACTGAGATAACGCATGCACTGGGCTGGCTCGGTGAGACGATTATTCCACTTCTCTGTTATGAGGCGGAAGGAAGAAAGATAAGAAATTCTCGGCCGAAAATAGTTTGTTTTGACTTTCGCCATGAATGAAGGATTTAGCTGTAAAGTAGCCGCGCTCCCGTCCTCTCTAATAGAAAAGCAGGACGGTGAGACCGACAGCACCCATAAGTCACTCACTCTCCTAGCTGACATCAAGGCTATGAGGAGCACTGTTGTCAGGAACAACATTCTGAGAGAGATTTGTGCCAGAGGCTCTAAAGGGGAACCTCTGAGCCCGGAGCACTAGGATTAAATCCCATAAAGGTGCTAGAGAAAGCACAACAGGTTTCTGTCATCTGATCCCCTTCAACAAACGCTTCACTAAGGGATGCACAAAAACCCCATCTCTCTCCACAGTCCTTGTGGCACGACGAAAAAAGGCCACAACAAAAAAAAAAAACTTCAAATCATTATCCAGCAGTGTCTGAGGGTAGGTTGCCACGAGGTGGTGTCCGAGCCTTCCTCCACACACCATTGCAAGTGTAACATGCTGAATGAATAATGCCGCTAGTCATTCTGTGACTTAAGATCTGTGTATTCACATACAGCATATTGGCCCACACAGTGGGCTCTGCTTGTACAGAGCAACATACCTGATTTAACCACAGGGTGGAGCTGTTGCCTAAGTAGCGCAAAGAAACACCCTAATCTCTCCAAGCGCTCCCGTTCAGCGGCCAGGGCAACAGCCGTTGGCTTATCACTGCGGTGTGGGAGATCGCACAGTCCAGCTGCGACAGTGCGTCCCTGTGCAATATGGCAGCTGTCATGATAATGACGTCCCCCCACGTCTGGGAAACATGGTGCGCTCGTGTGTTCTAGTGCCACTAGAATGACAGCCAGGCTCTCTTCCTGAATGCGAGCCAGGAGACGAGGAGTCAGGGGGACAGGGGGAAAAGCAAGATCAGTCTTGCGCCTTCATAGAGAACCACAGTGCGCACTGTGCATTCTCTCGTGAGGCGAACAGATCCACTTTCGCCCTCCCAACCTGTTCCACAGCTTCTGAACGAGAGTGGGATCTAATTTCCGCTCGTTGTGAGAGGGACCCCCCCGTGACATCAGGTCTGCCGCGTGGTTTAGTAAAGTGTATGCAGCTCTGATTAAGAGCAAGTGTCTGTGTGACCACAGCAGCAGGGTCCTGGCTATAATAGCCGGGCTGAGTGTACCTGTCGCTGTCATGATTGTCTGTTCTTATCGACACGTCTACCTGACAGACTCAGAGCAAAATGTTTCAGCACTTTAGCACCGTGGCAGGCTCCAGGCAATGTGGAGAGATGGAGGATTTCCCCATCTCCCCTCCACAACCTGGGACACGGATTTGCCCTGCCATCCAACGAGAGATGTGTCTGTGTCTGTTACGTGTGACGTCACCCTCCCAGGGGGAAACCCCGACAATAGAGCACAGGGGGTTTCCACTAAGTCAGGTTGGACTGTAGAGAGGAAGATATGGTCAGCATGCGCCTCTTGTGCCGTGATGGGTCGAGGCACAGGCAGCCGAACCATTTCTGAATTTTTTCTCATGTGCAACGTGTTTGTTTACTCATGTCCTAAAGGACAACACCAGCAGACGCATCACTGACAGCGCTGACCCCACCATGTGAGGCGCAATGTGTGACAGCGAAGAGTTTAATGCATCCAGCTTGGTTTTCATAGTGACAAAGTTTATGTCCACACCAGATAAACTACCGCCTGTGAGGGGATCGGCAAACACTTTGTCAGTTTATGGCGAATTCAGTGTTTGTAGATGTTGCACAGCCTCCACTATGTAGAGTACAGCTCTCCCTGAGGTGTGTCATTAGGATTAGGTTGTCCAACAGAACCATGATCCCCTCTGCGTAATGGCTGAAAAATCCATTTGGAGGGCGTACGATGGGCTCCCAGGAAGGAGAAGCACAGGAATTTTCTGTGTTTGGGGATGACCGGAATGTGAACGTGCCCTCAGTTTGATGGAGGTGAACCAATCATCGGGCGCACACACTGCAACTCAGGACTCTCAATAATCCGCATAATCAGCTGCAAGATGGAGCATAACTGAGTAGGCTATCAACACTTTGAATGGGTGTTTGCACCTGTTAATTCTGACACAGTGTGGCTGGGCTTCACCTGCGTTACTGCATATGAGCGTGGCGGCAAGCCTGTCTGTGTGTGTGAGGGGAACGTGTGTCTTAGTGGCCGCAAGATGCTCAGAAGGGACAAAATTGGACGGACTGAAAGGAAACTGCTCTTTAGGAGAAACTGTGTGGCCCTTAAAAGGCGCCGTTATGTTTCCAACTATCAGCTGGAGTGATACATGCGTTCCTGGCGCCCCGTCACTGTCACTGTCACAGACGCCGCTGTTTGCGAGTCAGCTCAGGGGTGGATTGGAGCAGGTAGATGCTGCCCACTGGGCCTTATGGCCGTGTCGGTTTGATGTTTGGTGGGGGGTACCGCCGTTGGGGAGGAGGGCAGTACAGAGGAGCTGGAACCAGGGCTTGGGGAGGCGGAGCCGCAGCAAGCGGGGCACCGACTCCTCGAGCTGACATCTTGGTGCCGCGTTAGTGGCCTAGGCGCCGTTTTCCAGGAGGTGTGTTTCCGCATACCCTCTATAGTTCGTGGTTGTCCAAGGTGCAGTCCAAACAACCTACTAGGGTCAATGGGACCGTCCAAGAGCAGATGTCTGCTATTGGCTGGGAGTTGTGACCTGTGCAGGCAGATGTTCCGCTGTGAAATGTGCAGCCAGATATCGATATAACTCCGGGGGACAGCCAAAAGGCTTAGCAGTCATGGCGGAGACAGAATAGCGGTGTTGTTCTGCGCTGCGGTCACCTAGGCGGTACGCAGGTGTGTGCGGTCAGTGAAGCAAGCATGGACCTGGTCCCGGGGAGATGGCGGTGTGGGCTTCCATCGGCCAAAAAAAGGCCTTCAAAAGCAAGATGGAGGCCAGGCTTTGCGGCAGTGGCGGGACTGCAGGGAACTCCGTGTCCGTGTCACCTTGGACCCTGGTGAACGGTGCATAACTAGACATTGGTGCCGTCAGTCTCACGGGTTCGGAGAATGCTTACTCAGCATTCACACAGGTCGAGAACAAAAACCTCAGCGGTGGGCAGGAGGCCCACCTGATGCGGAGGAGAAAGCCGCTGATGTGGTGCTCCCCTTCTGGGAAGCTGCAGTGGCGAGGCTCCGTAATCCTCTTCTGTTTCGAGCTCCAGTTCTCCCAACGTGGAGGACGGAGAGCCGGTGCTGGCTAGAGAATCAAACTGGGGTGATCCAAGTCAGCGGACTCTTGCCCACCAAAGAGATCCCCTTCCGGGATGTATAGGTTTCGCCGCTGGTGGTATCCTTACCTTACCCGACTGGCCGCCCGGCTGCCATTGTCTGCCGCTTCAGTTCCTCCGTCGGTAAGCGGGTGCAGAACTGCTGGTGGCCGGTGGGGTGACAGCCCAGCGAATGGGGCCAAGGCACGCCTCGCAGCTCGGGTGGAGATCTGGCGGCAGGATGTAGCCGGTCCGTCAATCGGTACACAGGCAGATACCGCTGTTCTTTGAAGTCTTCAAACTGCTTGTCACTGAAGAAAAATAGGGAGCAGATCTCTGGTCTCGCAGCTGTAATATACAGTAACTGCAGAAGTAAGAGAAGCCCGTGCAGGGCACAAGGGCGCGAAAGAAATCTTCATGACCGCGAGGGATAAACCAAATAGCAACAGCTTTTAGAGGGCGAAGCCTATACAAAATAGAACAGCATGATCCTTAATTCGCCTTTAAAGATAGTGCACAACTATTTTATATTAATGGATGCCCGTTACATTCAAGCCATTGCCAAATTAGTTGATAGAAAGCTAAATAATCTTATCAGTTCAAAAAACTCTCTCTGTATTTCTCAGTATGGCTTTGTTCAGAAAATGGTGTAGTCCGCCCACATTCGCACACAGAAGCTCGAGTGAAGATAACTACCTCTTCTGAAGAGTCCATCATGTTTTTTTAATCCTCCATGTCCTTGGCTACAAGCAACTGCTTGGAGGAGGGGTGGGGGTGGTGCGCTATCACCCAAGGCTTGCATCAAGTGGATGCAACAACAGTGTTGTTGCCATTACTTATAATTCCTCAGGGGGGAGACAGAAACTACACACTATAGCGTTAAGCATTACAAAAAGGCACTGTCAAACTACCACACAAAGACATAATACATATACAATACAACATACTTTATTGTCCCCTTAGGGAAATTTGTCTGGGACTCAAAAGCTGCACACATAAATAAATGACGTTAAGTTGTATTGACAAAATCAAATCATGGGATGTGTATTTGCAAAATGTATTTAAATAATAAGCAAGATGGACTTTCATTTTGCAATAATAAAACAAAAACAAAAGGCAAACATTGAATATTTGCTGAAATACTTGCTGATCATTTACTTTATATTAAATTAAGTTGATGTGTGTTACGTCCTGCCCCTATAGCCCTGATGGGTGGTGTTAAAGATTAATCAATTACGTAAAGCATGCAAAGGGGACCAAATAGTCCTGCATATAAAATGAAGTACACTAGTATGAAGCATAGAAACGGGTGTGAAAGGAGGAGGGCAGTTATGGGGGCATTTCTTGACACATATATGCTCTTGTGTGTGTACCTTATTTTGTTTTCTTTCTCTTCCTGTCTTCCTTCATCTTGTAAATTACGGAGAAAGTTTCATCTTAATGAAATGCACAAGCCTGGCGATGTGGTTCTTGGTGGGCTGTTTGAGGTCCACTACACCTCTGTCTTCCCTGAGCGGACATTTATCTCAGAGCCAGAACAGCCCAGATGCAAAGGGTAAGTTTCACACACATGCAGCAGACAGCATGGATCTGTGCAAACTACACTCTGTTCAAGCTGTTTTGTGTATTCATGGTAAGTGGTGATTGATACATGTTTTTATGACAGTTTCAGTGATACTTTTGGAACATCAAGATGCAGCCGTAAAAAGTATATTATTACACAGATTTAGATTTTTTTTGTAAATATATACCCAGTTCTCAGGGTGACATATTTATTTTTAGTGGTTAACAGTGACATTTTGTGTGTTAGCTTTGACACTCTAGGGTTCAGGCATGCCATGACCATGGCCTTTGCTATTGATGAGATCAACAAGCACTCCAACCTGCTACCTAATGTGACTCTGGGATACAGTCTTTACGATAACTGCGGGGCACTTATTGTTGGATTCAGAGGTGCATTATCACTGGCAAGTGGTCGAGAGGAGCAGTTTCTGCTTGAGGAGAACTGTTTAGGTACCCCTCCAGTCCTCGGGATTGTGGGTGACCACTATTCAACATTTTCTATTGCCATCTCTAATGTGCTAGGTTTATACAGAATGCCCATTGTAAGTTCCCTATCCTGTCATTTGTATTTATACTGTAACTGAATTGATGTCATTTTTAAAAGTGACACATTGTTGATATATGAAAATATTTAGACTGGGTCTGAATTTTAAGAGATGGGTAACTTGAGTTAATCTGTATGTTTCTTTACAGGTAAGTTATTTTGCGACATGTTCCTGTCTGAGTGATCGGAAACGGTTCCCATCCTTCTTTAGAACAATCCCAAGTGATGCTTTCCAGGTGAAACTTGATTAGCAAGATTAAGAACTGCAAAAATATGTTTGAAAAGCAGTACAGAAAGCTTGTGAAAGCTTGTGGAAATCAGTTAAATACTTACCTTTTAAACAGGGTTTTAGTTGACCTGTCTGCACTTTATTCTTTATGTATTACTTTGTAATTTAAATGGTGTATTGTGTTTTTAACGTGTATCATCTTGTATGTTTTATGTAAAGCACTTTGTGATTTCTATCTGTGATAAACGCTGTATAAATACATTTTACTTACTTACTTTCTTACTTAAGATTAACTGTGATTACATTGTGAAACTCAAATAAATAATACAATGAGTTACATTAACTAAAGTTAGTTGTGTATTTTATGTTAAAGTGCTCATATTGTGCTTTTTGGCTTTTTCCCTTTCATTTATTGTGTTATATATCTTTTTTGTGCATGTAATAGGTTTACAAAGTGAAAAAGCCCAAAGTCCACCCCAAAGGGACTTACCATCTCCAACAGAAAACACTGTTTACAAATGGCTCCAAACAGCTCTATTGTAGTCCAGCCTTTACTTCCTTGACAAACGTGCGTCATTTTGTAACATACGTTATAATACGCCCTCATACTCTGCTTCTGACTGGCTTGTAGTGCTGACCTAGGTACTGCACATGTGCAACTCCCAACAAAGATGGAACAGAAGTGTGATACCCCGGTAGCTAAAACGGAGAGCTCAACACACAGAGTGAAAAGAGGAGCTGCAGCAATGTGCAGTACAACAAAAATATGGTGTTTTTTGAAAATGAAACCATGTAAACCTATTCTGATATAACCTCTAAATACAAGCATGAACCTGAAAATGAGCATAATATGAGCACTTTAAAACAATATATTAGTCTCTCCTCTAAGCCCTCTCGTTCCATATATCCATTCAGGTGCGTGCTATGATTCAGATTCTAAAACACTTCGGCTGGTCTTGGGTCGGCCTTCTAGTCAGTGATGATGACTATGGACGTCATGTTGCCCGATCCTTTCAATCTGACCTGGCTCAGTCTGGTGGAGGTTGTCTGGCCTACTTAGAGGTTTTGCCTTGGGACAGTGACCCGAATGAACTCATGAGGATTGTAAATTTAATAAAGATATCAACAGCTCGTGTGGTCATAGTGTTTGCTCATGAAATCCACATGATTCAACTAATGGAAGAGGTTCAGATCGATTTTACATTTCTTACATTTGTGCTTAGTGTTCTCATATTGCTGTAGAAAAAATACTATTTGCTACAAAATGCACTGTATTTTTTAACAGAAGTCTAATATATATATATATATATATATATATATACATTTTGTATATAAATATTATATTATATTTTCACATAATGCAATACACAGGTGGCGAGGCAGAATGTGACAGGCCGGCAGTGGATGGCAAGTGAAACCTGGACAACAGCTTCTGTACTCCAGACCCCCCATCTAATGCCGTACTTGAGTAGCACACTGGGCATTGCTATCCGTCGAGGAGAAATACCAGGGCTCAGGGACTTCCTGTTACAAATACGTCCTGACCAACATGACGACAACATCTATGGAAATAACATGGTATGAGTTTAATCTTACAAATTGTTCTAAAGTTGCTAGAGTAATATATTGTAATTTTTTTTAAGAATACATTTTTATACATTTCAGGTGAGACAGTTTTGGGAATATACATTTCAGTGTAGATTTGCACCACCTCCAGCAGGTTGGGTTGAAGCTGGGGGAGAACTATGCACTGGACAGGAAGATATTGAACATGTGGAGACTGAGTTTTTAGATCTATCTAACCTCAGGCCTGAGTACAATGTTTACAAGGCTGTGTATGCCCTGGCGTATGCCCTTGATGACATGCTGCGCTGTGTGCCAGGGAGAGGGCCTTTCAGCGGGCACAGCTGTGCTACTTTGCAAAGACTGGAGCCATGGCAGGTGTGATATCAGTTTATACTCCACCTGTTTATGTTTTGAAAACAGCTGCTACACCTTGAGGTACTTACTTAATGTAGGTTTGTGAGTATAGAATATTATGAAAAAAAAGTATGCAATCATTACATTGGTAAGCTTCATTTCAGATTCATTCTTTCCAAAGTAAAATATTTTATACAAAAAATAGGAGAAAACACATTCCCATTTTGTTTTGTGCCAGCAATGTGCAAAAAAAGTTACAAATAAACAACAGTCTGATTTTCAGATAGTATTTAGAAATGTTGAGATTGTGTTGCAAATGATTTGAATACTAGGATAAAGCTCTGATTTTTTTTCAGCTTGTACATTATGTGCAAAACGTCAACTTTACCACACCATTTGGTGATCAAGTGTCATTTGATGAGAATGGTGATGTCTTACCAAGATATGATATCATGAACTGGCTGTGGCTCCCTGACGGAAGAACTAAAGTTCAGAATGTGGGTGAGGTTAAAGAGTCAGCCAAAGGTGAAGAACTCATACTTGATGAAGACAAAATCTTCTGGAGCTTTGAATCCAGAAAGGTAATTTCTCCTTTACTGGCATTTTTTCTTCTTCTTATTTGGACTGGACATCTCAACAGTCTTTAATGATATAGGATGACAGATTTATTTTTCTCCCTACAGCCACAGCAGTCAGTTTGCAGTGAGAGCTGTCCTCCAGGTACCCGCATGGCCAGAAAGAAGGGGGAACCCGAGTGCTGTTTCGACTGCATCCCTTGTTCTGAGGGAAAGATAAGCAACAAAACAGGTTGGTATTCAGATTTACACATTGTATTTTGGAGACATAAAATGAATATGTATTCATTCATTCATGACATTCATAAGTCACCTTCCCCTTTTTATCAGACTCCATGGAGTGCACCAGTTGTCCAGAGGATTTCTGGTCTAGCCCCCAGCGTGACCACTGTGTTCCTAAGAAAACTGAGTTCCTCTCCTACTATGAGCCTCTTGGTATCTTTTTGACAACCACCTCGTTGCTGGGCACATTTATCTGTGCTGTTGTCCTGGTAATCTTCACCTATCATCGCAGTACACCCATGGTGCGCGCCAACAATTCAGAGCTGAGTTTCCTGCTCTTGGTGTCACTTAAACTATGTTTCCTGTGTTCACTGCTGTTTATGGGACGTCCAAGTCTGTGGACATGCCAGTTAAGACATGCAGCATTTGGGATCAGCTTTGTGCTTTGCGTCTCATGTATTTTGGTGAAAACCATGGTGGTTCTGGCTGTGTTCAAGGCCTCCAAGCCAGGAGGAGGAGCCAGTCTCAAGTGGTTTGGTGCTGTGCAGCAGAGAGGAACAGTTTTAGCTCTTACCTGCATTCAGGCAGCAATCTGCACTGCTTGGATTGTCTCTGCCTCACCAGCTCCTCATAAAAACACTCAATACCACAATGACAAGATAGTTTATGAGTGTGTAGTTGGGTCCACAGTTGGTTTTGCAGTGTTAATGGGCTATATTGGCTTACTGGCTATCCTTAGCTTCCTGTTAGCATTTCTGGCAAGGAATCTTCCAGACAACTTCAATGAGGCCAAACTCATCACTTTCAGCATGCTGATCTTCTGTGCTGTCTGGGTTGCCTTTGTCCCTGCTTACATTAACTCCCCTGGCAAATATGCAGATGCAGTTGAGGTATTTGCCATCCTGGCCTCCAGTTTTGGCCTCTTGGTGGCACTGTTTGGACCCAAATGTTACACAATCCTGCAGTTTAATCTTACAAATTGTTCTAAAGTTGCTAGAGTAATATATTGTAATTTTTTTTAAGAATACATTTTTATATATTTCAGGTGAGACAGTTTTGGGAATATACATTTCAGTGTAGATTTGCACCACCTCCAGCAGGTTGGGTTGAAGCTGGGGGGAGAACTATGCACTGGACAGGAAGATATTGAACATGTGGAGACTGAGTTTTTAGATCTATCTAACCTCAGGCCTGAGTACAATGTTTACAAGGCTGTGTATGCCCTGGCGTATGCCCTCGATGACATGCTGCGCTGTGTGCCAGGGAGAGGGCCTTTCAGCGGGCACAGCTGTGCTACTTTGCAAAGACTGGAGCCATGGCAGGTGTGATATCAGTTTATACTCCACCTGTTTATGTTTTGAAAACAGCTGCTACACCTTGAGGTACTTACTTAATGTAGGTTTGTGAGTATAGAATATTATGAAAAAAAAGTATGCAATCATTACATTGGTAAGCTTCATTTCAGATTCATTCTTTCCAAAGTAAAATATTTTATACAAAAAATAGGAGAAAACACATTCCCATTTTGTTTTGTGCCAGCAATGTGCAAAAAAGTTACAAATAAACAACAGCCTGATTTTCAGATAGTATTTAGAAATGTTGAGATTGTGTTGCAAATGATTTGAATACTAGGATAAAGCTCTGATTTTTTTCAGCTTGTACATTATGTGCAAAACGTCAACTTTACCACACCATTTGGTGATCAAGTGTCATTTGATGAGAATGGTGATGTCTTACCAAGATATGATATCATGAACTGGCTGTGGCTCCCTGACGGAAGAACTAAAGTTCAGAATGTGGGTGAGGTTAAAGAGTCAGCCAAAGGTGAAGAACTCATACTTGATGAAGACAAAATCTTCTGGAGCTTTGAATCCAGAAAGGTAATTTCTCCTTTACTGGCATTTTTTCTTCTTCTTATTTGGACTGGACATCTCAGCAGTCTTTAATGATATAGGATGACAGATTTAGTTTTCTCCCTACAGCCACAGCAGTCAGTTTGCAGTGAGAGCTGTCCTCCAGGTACCCGCATGGCCAGAAAGAAGGGGGAACCCGAGTGCTGTTTCGACTGCATCCCTTGTTCTGAGGGAAAGATAAGCAACAAAACAGGTTGGTATTCAGATTTACACATTGTATTTTGGAGACATAAAATGAATATGTATTCATTCATTCATGACATTCATAAGTCACCTTCCCCTTTTTATCAGACTCCATGGAGTGCACCAGTTGTCCAGAGGATTTCTGGTCTAGCCCCCAGCGTGACCACTGTGTTCCTAAGAAAACCGAGTTCCTTTCCTACTATGAGCCTCTTGGTATCTGTTTGACAACCACCTCGTTGCTAGGCACAATTATCTGTGCTGTTGTCCTTGTAATCTTTACCTATCATCGCAGTACACCCATGGTACGCGCCAACAATTCAGAACTTAGTTTCCTGCTCTTGGTGTCACTTAAACTATGTTTCCTGTGTTCACTGCTGTTTATGGGACGTCCAAGTCTGTGGACATGTCAACTGAGACATGTAGCATTTGGGATCAGCTTCGTGCTTTGCGTCTCATGTATTTTGGTGAAAACCATGGTGGTTCTGGCTGTGTTCAAGGCCTCCAAGCCAGGAGGAGGAAGCAGTCTCAAGTGGTTTGGTGCTGTGCAGCAGAGAGGAACAGTTTTAGCTCTTACCTGCATTCAGGCAGCAATCTGCACTGCTTGGATTGTCTCTGCCTCACCAGCTCCTCATAAAAACACTCAATACTACAATGACAAAATATTTTATGAGTGTGTAGTTGGGTCCACAGTTGGTTTTGCAGTGTTAATGGGCTATATTGGCTTACTGGCTATCCTTAGCTTCCTGTTAGCATTTCTGGCAAGGAATCTTCCAGACAACTTCAATGAGGCCAAACTCATCACTTTCAGCATGCTGATCTTCTGTGCTGTCTGGGTTGCCTTTGTCCCTGCTTACATTAACTCCCCTGGCAAATATGCAGATGCAGTTGAGGTATTTGCCATCCTGGCCTCCAGTTTTGGCCTCTTGGTGGCACTGTTTGGACCCAAATGTTACACAATCCTGCTGAGACCAGAGAGAAACACAAAGAAAGCAATCATGGGTCGAGGAACCACCAATTCATAAAACCAGCACTCAAAGTAAATGTATCAATGTATCTGATCCACTCTGTATTTTGCTTTCAATAAATCAAAAAAGAAGCAATGAAGAAATGTTAATAAAAATGAGTTACAATATTGTTGCAGTTTTTGCCTGATCTTTTATTTAAAATTCCCTAGGAACGAGAAATGAAAAAACATGATGTAAGTGTTTCCTTCCTCCGCTCTTTACAAACTGCATTTTCATCACATCCCTACTTTGGGGGCATATATGGTCCCAAAAGGTCATCCTTACCCTGACAAAAAAACAACGTGAAATGCAATCTTTCACATGTGAAAAGCTTGATTTTGTGAAGTGAAACATTTAACATGTGAAACAAAATGTCACCTTTGGAAATTACATGTTTATCTTAAAATACACACGTAAAAAAGAGACTACACGTTTTTAACTTTACATGTGAATGCAAAGCTTAAAGAGCACCTATTATACTCATTGTCAGCATCATAAACAAATGAAACTAAATTTCACATTTGGAAATGATGTGTTTCTAACTAACTATTAACAAACTAGTAACTATTAAACTATTAACTGACAAACGATTAACTAAGTTTTAACTAACTATTGACCATCTTTAATCTAAGTTACTATTAATTAATAACTACTTATAAAGATGCTTTGCTGCTTTCAATCCAGCTCGGTGTCATGCCAGAGTGTTTAGATAAACGGTATATGACTCAATTATAATGGTCTCATGAAAGCCAATGTAAAGACCAACTACATATGACATTTTAATGTAATGTTAACAAATAAAGCTTTATGTTTTTTTAAGTTTTATAATTAGGCGATGACATATTTATGACAGGTTATGATGTTGTCTAGGTTAATGTCAAGTTGTCATAACATAAGCATTGACAGATTATATTGTCTTGCTCAATGTCAAGTTGTCATGACCCAGACATGGTTCTCTAGGTTAATGTCAAGTTTTCTTAATAAAAACATCTCAAACAATGCTAACTTTGTATCAAAGGTGTCATCATTTACAAAATTACACTAAATGACAACAGTCATAAGCATTCATAAAGACTCTATCATGTTCATTACATGTTTCATGTCAGGGTTACAATGGTGTCATGTACACCCCTTCAAGTAAAGTGTTACTAATTCTTTTTTGGGTTTGGGTCTGACAATGCTAATGTTTTAACAGATGCAAAATGTATTATGTTTTAAGAGATGCAATATTTTTGCTACATTTAAGGTAAGGGGAAATATAGCTGAGTAAATGAATCCTGCCTGGAAAATGAATTGCATGCACTCACTATTAATGCGTTTTATAAATAAGTAAATAAAGCACCATTAGAGGTTTCTGCCTGCCAGTTACAGTTACCAAAGCTATAACAATGCAAATGGGACAGACTAAGGTCTAACAGGGAAACCTGTCTTACACACATGTTTCTGCAGAACTGATCATATCTAATAGCTGTCAAGTTACTGTAGGTGCCAAACTCAGACTCAGTGCAAGGGAAGATGTCTTATTTCTCCAAATGTCTTGGTATGCTGCCACCATCTAGTGGACATTCTCAGGGCTGATTTGAGCATGTGGTGAGTTTGATTTAGTAGGATTGGCACATAAGAATTTGGGATTATACTTACACTATAAAGTGGTTTGATTAAAGTAATTTGGAAGAACACTTGTATGTTACAAAAAGGCAAGTAGATGTTTTACTGGAAGGTAAAACAGTCTTTATCGACAACTTAATATTAAAGTCCATTTTATGACATAAAAAAATAAATAAAGATATAATACAATGTGACTATATGAGTTATTTAAATTTCAGTAGACATCCATCATAGTGCTTATCCGCAACTTCAATTTGGTTTGGAAAGGCTGCTAAAATGGCTTTGGTGAGATATTATTAAAAGTGCACAAATTAATCAAGCCTAAAGAAAAACCTATCTCAAATTAAATGCATATTCAGCCCTGCCCCTGCTCCTTCTTATGCCCTGATAGGTGGTGTACACGATCAAACAATACTGCAAGTCAATAAAAGGCGATGACACTGGGTCAGAAAAGGGGTAAGCAGGAGGAAAGTCATGTGGGCATTTTGTAATACCAACTTGCTCGTGTACTTCATGTTGTTGTATTCCTACTTTTCTTCTGCTGCGCCCTCTCCTCTTTATTCCACTTCCTGCCAGTTACAGCGACAGTTTCACCTAAATGGGATGCACAAGGCTGGAGATGTGGTTCTGGGTGGGGTGTTTCAGATCCACTTCTTTTCTGTTTTTCCTGACCAGTCTTTTATCTCAGAGCCACAACAGCCTACCTGCCATGGGTGAGTATGTCAGGGAAACAGCAAAAAGCAGAAACTAGGGGAAATCAATCACATTAGTACACTGTATTTAATATAATAGGATATTACTCTGACAGAATTACAATGGGCATTTATGCCATTTTAGACGTATCACTTTTTCAGTATCCTTTATCTTTAATTCAAATAGACTATTGCAATAATTGTTGCTATTCAACTGGCTTAATTGTTTGCAAATATCTATAATTGTGCAACATGTACAACAACAACAACATGTTCCAACAGTGGTATTTTTGTGTTAGTTTTGATGTTCTAGGATTCAGGCAGGCCCAGACCATGGCCTTTGCTATTGATGAGATCAACAGAAACTCCAACCTGCTACCTAATGTGACTCTTGGATACAGTCTTTATGATAACTGCCTCAAACTAGGAATTGGATTACGTGCAGCGTTGTCATTAGCCAGTGGTCAAGAAGAGAAGGTTGTATTAGACGAGACCTGTGTAGGAACCCCTCCAATCCTAGGGATTGTGGGTGATTCTTCCTCTTCGAGTTCTATTGCCATCTCCACTGTCTATGGTTTGTACAGAGTACCTCTGGTAAGTTTTCTGCCATCATTCTTTTGGATCATGTTGATTTATTTTAAAAATGTAAATGTCACTTGCCAACATGGACTAATCACTCTTGAAAAGTTGAAAAAAACTGGAAAAAGGCTTTGAATGCTTTTAATATGCACAGTCTATGTCTGTTACAGGTGAGTTATTTTGCCACATGTTCATGCATGAGTGACCGGCAAAAGTTTCCATCCTTCTTTAGGACCATTCCAAGTGATGCTTTCCAGGTGATCTATCAATCAGCAAAATTAAAATGGATTAAAACAAGCATCTGCACTCAAACATTCCCTAGAAAGAACATAGGCTATTGCAATACAAACATTTTTTAATACCTGTCACATTTTGTGTGCCAGTGATTGAGCTGTTTGTTCTCAGCTAACAAAGCTGAAATGCTAATTAAACATGGTTTAGTGTGGAACCTGTTTAGCATGTTCCCAATGAAAGAGTATTCCAGCCTGTGCACTGATTCCTTTACTCTGTATTTACTTAGGTGCGTGCTATGATTCAGATTCTCAGTCTCTTTGGCTGGACTTGGACAGGTCTGCTGGTCAGTGATGATGACTATGGACTCCACGCTGCCCAATCCTTCCAATCTGACCTGGTTCAGTCTGGTGGAGGTTGTCTGGCCTACTTAGAGGTTTTGCCTTGGGGCAATGACCAAGCTGAACTAAGGAGGATTGTGGATGTGATGAGGAAATCTACAGCTCGTGTGGTCATTGTGTTCGCACATGAGAGTCACATGATTAACCTCATGGAAGAGGTTGGGCTTCATGAACTTCATAGAATTATACAACTTAATGTTTTAATTGTCAAACTGAAAGATTTAAGTTGTAATAATAATAAAATGTTGTCTTGTAACAAAAATATTTTTAATTAAATAATTACCGTACTCCTTATGACAGTATGAATTTATATATTTCATATACATTTTGCTTTAAAAAAAAATTATAATTTATATAACGCAATGCACAGGTGGTGAAGCAGAATGTGACAGGCCTGCAGTGGATGGCCAGTGAAGCCTGGACAGCAGCTGCTGTGCTGCAGACCCCCCACCTAATGCCATACCTGGGTGGCACTCTGGGCATTGCCATCCGTCGAGGAGAAATACCAGGGTTAAGGGACTTCCTGTTACAAATACGTCCTGACCTACAACACAACAACAGCTATGGAAATAGCATTGTGAGTTAAACCTTGCAATCCAATCTGTTATTTGTAAAAAATAAAATAAAAAAATAAAACAGTATATTGTCATTATTTATAACACATAACTTTTGAATACATTTCAGGTAAATCAGTTTTGGGAAGACACATTTCAGTGTAGATTTGCACCACCTCCTCTAGGTTGGGTGGAAGCTGGGGGAGCACTATGCACTGGAAATGAAGATCTAGAGAACGTGGAGAGTGAGTTGTTGGACATTTCCAGACCTCAGGTCAGAGTATAACGTGTACAAGGCTGTATATTCCCTGGCGTATGCTGTTGATAACATGCTGCAGTGCGAGCCTGGGAGAGGGCCTTTCAGCGGACACAGCTGTGGCACTTTGCAAAGACTGGAGCCATGGCAGGTGTGATATCAGTTTACACTCCACCTGTTTATGTGACTATATCATATTATTTAGTATTTATTGCAGAGTAGCATTTAGGATATAGGATTTTAAAGCTATGTGATTAATAATCTTAAAGTGCACAGTAGATAGCTAAAAGGATGTTTCGGCAGTGGATAGTATTATCAGGTCAGAGACAACAATGTCTTGTCACTGGGTATACAGTATTATTAGTGATTTGACTTCACTAAAAATGCTTTGTTGGAATTGTTAATATTTTCACATGTTCATACAGTAAGTGTAGTATGCAGTCTGATTAATGAATGTGCTGCTGTTTTCACTGTGGTCATGTCGATGGTCATATTTTCTCTGTCCTCATTGGTTTTTCTCTATCCCTTATTCTGATATTCACAGCTTGTGTATTACTTGGAAAAAGTCAACTTCACGACACCATTTGGTGATCAAGTGTCATTTGATGAGAATGGTGATGCCTTACCAATATATGATATCATGAACTGGCTGTGGCTCCCTGATGGAAGAACTAAAGTTCAGAATGTGGGTGCAATTAAAGAGTCATTCAAAGGTGAAGAACTCATACTTGATGAAGACAAAATCTTCTGGAACTTTGAATCCAAACAGGTTACTTCTGATTTTTCAGACATTTTGTGTGCCAACCTATATTGAGTCATCATGATAACAGACAAAATGATTTGGCGTTGAAGAAATAGTAAAAAGTAATAGACCTGGTTATTTAATGAAATACGGAGGTGAATGTGGGAGCCCTAGTCTCTTGCAAGCATCGCGGGTGCTGTTCACGTGACCTCCCCCTTCAGACATCTTTTTTGTGTCCCAAAGATAAGTCATTTTAGCAGTGTGAAATAGTGTAAAATAAAAGATTTTTATTTTTCTCCCTACAGCCACCCCAGTCAGTTTGCAGTGAGAGCTGTCCTCCAGGTACCCGCATGGCCAGAAAGAAGGGGGAACCCGAGTGCTGCTTCGAATGCATCCCTTGTTCTGAGGGAAAGATCAGCAATAAGACTGGTTGGTATTCATTTTTATACATTGTACTTTGGAGATATAATACAAGCATTAATGATAAAACTGTTCCTATTTTCATAGACTCCATGGAGTGCACCAGTTGTCCAGAGGATTTCTGGTCGAGCCCCCAGCGTGACCACTGTGTTCCTAAGAAAACTGAGTTCCTCTCCTATCAAGAGCCTCTGGGTATCTGCTTGACAATGGCCTCGTTGCTGGGCACATTTATCTGTGCTGTTGTCCTGGGGATCTTTATCTATTATCGCAGTACACCCATGGTACGCGCCAACAATTCAGAACTGAGTTTCCATCTATTGTTGTCACTTAAACTATGTTTCCTGTGTTCACTGCTATTTATCGGCCATCCCAGGCTGTGGACATGCCAGCTGAGACATGCAGCATTTGGGATCAGCTTTGTACTTAGTGTCTCATGCATCCTGGTAAAAACTATGGTGGTTCTGGCGGTGTTTAGGGCCTCTAAGCCAGGAGGTGGAGACAGTCTGAAGTGGTTTGGTGTTTTGCAGCAGAGAGGGACAGTTCTGGTTCTTACTTCTATTCAGGCAGCAATCTGCACTGCCTGGCTTGTCTCTTCCTCACCAGCTCCTCATAAAAACACTCAATACTACAATGACATGATAGTGTATGAATGTGTAGTTGGGTCCACAGTGGGGTTTGCTGTGTTACTTGGCTATATTGGCTTGCTGGCTATTCTCAGCTTCCTGTTAGCATTTCTGGCGAGGAATCTTCCAGATAACTTCAATGAGGCCAAACTCATCACTTTCAGCATGTTGATCTTCTGTGCTGTGTGGGTTGCCTTTGTTCCTGCTTATATCAGCTCACCAGGCAAATATGCAGATGTATTGGAGGTATTTGCCATCCTGGCCTCCAGTTTTGGCCTTTTAGTGGCACTGTTTGGACCCAAATGTTACATAATCCTGCTGAGACCTGAGAGAAACACAAAGAAAGCAATCATGGGTCGGGGCATTTAGTCATAAAACCTGCACTTAGTTTCATATGACAGAATTAAAAAACAGTTTGTACTAAACAAAAATACAGGTAAAAAAAATAGGTTGATAGTAATTGAGAAAACAGGGCTGATGACAAATAACTTGGATCGTATTTGTGAGAATGCTTAAAGCAACACTATGTAACTTTTAGCTGCAGCTGTAGTTCCAATGTGACAACTTGTAGGGGGACCGACATGGGAAAAGTTACATAGTGTTGCTTTAAGTACAACAATGCATTTGCATATTCTGACTATGCAGAGCCTCAAACTACAATTACTAAAGTCACCAAGTTAGTGACTTTAGTAATTGCACTGTTACAAGGTTAGAAGGCTCTTTTTAACACCATAGAACTAGGGTTATAATGTATGAACTTTGCTCTTTAACACCAGCTATGCTGTTTCTACAAACATTAAATAATGCTAGTTATTTTATCTTTTTAATATTATCAATATTATATTATCAGTTATTAGGCTTGTTATCCATATCATAGAACTTCACAATCAGTTTAAAGCATCAAAAAGCATAAAAGCGCACACATGGTGATCAACAGTGGGAGAATATTCCATAATTTCCACAAACATAGCCACTATACTTTTTATTCTCAAATAACTCAATGACTGCATTGTTATCTCTGAAGAGTTGCTTTGCAGATGTATGAAACAATTATCATGCAAGAACAAATTAAGTAGCTGGGGGTGACGGAGCAAATGTTGCTCCCTTAGAAGGCTTATATCCTTCCACCAGCATTTGAATTTTAATGTGAACTGCCACTGCCAGCAACTTAGTGGTATAAAACGAATGCACTGGGAGAGGTTAAAAACAGGAAAAGCTGCACTGTTCTGGATGAAATCCCATTTTTAATTAATAAAATATTGTCATCAAATGAGCTGCTTGAAAAATTTAAATAATTCAAAACCGCACTGCATTTAATTATTTTCTTTTGTTGCAGTTCATTGAGCCCACATGGCTACTGTACTACCTAGTATTTGTCTTCCTGATATTGATCGCATGTAATCACTTCATAACATGTCTGCAGGTATCTGGTACAGATACTGATACTTTACACTGATACAAACCTGGAATGTACATTCATTGTACAATCTCAAAAATCACAACCCAGCCCAGTACAAACAACATTTAACACAAAACAAGAGCCTGATTTCACCCTGGGATTTCTAGAATTTACGACACAGACAACAGGGGCGGGGCTAGAAGGAGGACATGGGGTGGCACCGACCCTCCTGAAATATGATTGCCCCCCCCCCCCAACCTGACATGACCAATTAATGTTTCCATGACTATCCAAAATTCAGATAAAATGGAACCAGCCCTGGAATCGTTTTTTATAGAAGTGGCAGACTGAGCCTACAGAAAATGGGTCTTGTATTCGGATATACAATTTATTTAAATGAAAACACGTGAAACTAATAATGAATGTATTGTTTTATTTAGCAGAATTACATTATGTTGTTCTATTCTATCCAATATTTCAAAGCATATTTTCTATGCTGTATTTTGATAAAGATGTACCCCTGGAATTGCCCTTGACAGACAAGAATTCAAAATAAATTTTTTGATTCCGTCAAAGGTTTAATATATTCATTAGTTATAGATAGGGCCTTCAGGCAATGTACAGATACAATATTAACAACAATATTTACTGGGCCATTATATATTTCCTATTTTTGGAAAATCTAAACTATAAAGTAACTTTTTTATTTCCATGATACAATACCGAATAAATATAAAATACATGCATGCAAATTGAAAAGGAAGGAAAACTAAGAGGACCTAAACAATGGATGTATAGTGATTAACTAACATTTTCATTTATCTATTTTATCTGGCCATCAGGTGTTTCTTGCTGTTTTTCTCAGGCCTCAAGAGAATGATGAAACATTTGGGGGCAAAAATGCAGAGCAGTAAACTATAGCTAGAGGCCAGGATTGCAAAAACCTCCACAGCAACAGCGTATTTCCCAGGAGAGCTAACGTAAGCAGGGACAAAGGCCACCCAGACAGCACAGAATATCAGCATGCTGAAGGTGATCAGTTTGGCCTCATTGAAGTTGTCAGGGAGTTTCCGAGCAAAAAAGGCCAAGAGAAGGCAGGTGCAGGCCAACAAACCAATGTAACCTAGAACCAGAGAGAAGCCCACCACAGAGGACATGGTACACTCCAGGGTGACCTTTGACCCCTGAAAACCCAGATCACGTTGAAGCACAGGGGGGCTGAGGGACAGCCATGTGGCACAAATGATAATCTGGATAAAAATAAAATGTAATTAATTTGATGGGAAATATAGTATACCATAAGTTATGTAACTATTTATAAAATGAAAAGTGCATCTGTACCTGTATACAAGTAAGAAGAAAAACATTTCCTCTCTGTTGGCCTGGACCAAACCACTTCATCAAGGTTTCAGCACCAGGCCGAGCTGAGCGGAAAGCTGCCAGAACTACTATGGTCTTCACTTGGAGGCAGGAAACACAAAGTACAAAGCTGATCCCAAAAGCTGCCTGCTGGAACCGACAAGCCCAGACTGATGGACGACCAATGAACACCAGTGAGCACAGTAAGCAGAGTTTCAGCGACAGGAGAAGCAGGAAGCTCAGTTCTGAATTGTTGGCTCGAACCTGAATATTAAATTCAAATTAAAAGTTGTATGAATAATAAAGACAAGCACATTGACAGCCATATAGGAAATGATTCAGATTAATCTAATATGTTATTCACTTGTGTTGTAGTTAGGGCTGTCAAACGATTCATTTTTTTTAATCACGATTAATCGCTGAATTTCTATAGTTAATCGTGATTAATCGCATATTAAAATTATATTATTTTGCATTTCAGAACAGTTTTTAAGTACATATAAACAATGGAAAGCAATTATTACCAGTGTATCTTGATTGGGAATCAAATGAATGCAAAGAAAGTTACTTTATGAACTTGATTTTAAGATTTCTAATTATTTATTTACTGTAAACAAAAGAAAAATGTGTGAATCTGTCATTATTGCACAATTTCTCCAAGTACCTAACTAAAAAACTAAAAATCCCTATCCTTATTAGAGTCAATATAGTGTTTAGTAACTCCTAAATAATGTTGATTACTCACTGACGTCCAGTGATCACCGGTTAATGAGACAGCGTTTGCAGCACCTTGCAGCTGTTCCAGTGTGGCTGCTTTCTCCGTGTCATAGAGGCTGTGTGTGGGGCTGCTGTCCCCCTCGACGGCAACGAGACGGGTCAGAACATGCCAACCGTAGTACGTCTTTAAGACCCGAGTCCTCTACGATGCTGACAGGTCTGCAGTTAGTTGCCACCCGTTTTGGAAGAGCTGTAGTAATTTTTTGGGATTTGGTTTCATCCACAGGTCGGCAAGTAGCACTCTCCAAAATAGTGCATTGCCTGAGTGGGTAGCATGCTAGTGGGTAGCATCACGTTAACTGTACTACTATGCTTAGCTCCGTAGGTGGTAGCTCAAGCTTGACGTGCTTCGGTGATATTTTAATTTGGCTTTACACAATGTGCATATGGCTTTCGACTTGTCTACGAGCCGTCCGGTAGTTTTGGAAAATAAAAAGCGCCATTCAGGATTTCATTGCTGCTGTCTTTCTCCATCATGCCTGCAGCCTGCAACAGCAGGATGTGTTACGAGGAAGTGGCAGCTTGATGATAAGTAATGGTGCTGCAAAGGGTCAAAATAGTAGTCTGTTAGGCATGACGCAAAGCCGAGTGAAGTGTAAAATAAATTAATAAATGCCGGGATGCGATTAATGCGAAAATAATATTAATCGCATCGCGTCGGCCCTTAATCGCATCACGATTAACGCGTTAACGCTGACAGATAGTTGTAGTCCATTTAAAAATTCATGGTAGGGAATCAAATGAAACCGTTTCAACCATAAACATCTGCAACTGTGTACAACAATGAGAATGTACAGTATTGGTTTGTTTGCAATACAGGTATACTAGATTCTCACCATAGGTGTTTGACGGTAGCAGAGAAACACCACAAATACAGCTGTTGTCACCACAGTATCAGACACAGCTGCTGTAGTCAGGGTAATGCCCAAAGTTTCATTGAAGGAAAGGAAGTCCAGCTGGCGAGGGATGCAGGCAGTTCGTTTAGCATTGGACCAAAACTCTAATGGACAACGCTCACAGTGAAGGGAACCTGGGAGAAGAAAAGATGGGACAGGAAAGGAGAGTGAAAAGAAAGGGGGCTTAAAGCAGACAGATTCAGGAGTCAGGGTTACTGCATTGTGGTGGCTAGGGAAATGAGTTTCAGATGTTTTAGATTGTAATTTCCTCACCAGTTTGATTGCTAATCTCCCCATCAACACTGCCCCCCTGGTGGCTGAAATTCGGAAATTGCACCGTTTCAAAAATGAGTGGAATAATTACGTCTGGCATGACCAGATCTTTTATAAATATTTTAAATAACACAAAACAACCAAATGGTGGTAGGTAATACATCTGATTTCATATACTGCTTTATTAAAAAAAAAATTTTTTCAGGGCTCTGCCTCTCACCTAAGACCATTGTCGACGCATATGCAGGACGCAGAAAACGAAAATTACTGTTGCACTAGTCTGGACATCTTGCCGTGCCAACGTTGCAATAAAGGTTGCCTAAATATAGGCAGCCTATATAAATTTGCTGTCAGTTTACTAATTGATTGTGCGTTTTGCGTAGATTTGGACTTTTATAGCCTATGTTTTATTCCACTTTGTTTAAACGGCGAAGTGGAGAAGCCTCTTTCACCTGTTTGGAGCTGGCTGGTGAATGTGACGCTCGTATCGGCCTTGCTGGATACACTGTGACCCTTTTTGTGGATCTACTGATCGCTGTAGATTACTTTTTTTCCGTGTCAATGGATTACGGCAAAATACGGATCTTTTTTCTCGACATGTCTTAGCGTTTTATGGTGTGACTGCGCTTGGTTTCTGCGTTTGGAGAGGCATCTCAACAGACTGTAGGTCGAACACTGATTGCTCACTGTTACATTTTAGTTTAGGCATTCCGCCATCGTCTGTCTATTGTGTTCCAAGACAGCCGTGCCGTGATTGGATTTCATAAGGGCAGATTGTTAAATTGTTACAATGTAATTTAAAATCTGCTTTAAAAAATAAACATATGTGTTTATTTAGCATGTTTGTTTTGTCCATATGTGCTCGTGCTGTGTCCCCCTATGTGGTAGGCCAGGTCTCAGCTGCTACAATGAGTTGGTTTTTTTTTGCCCCCCCTGGCTCGAATGTCAAACTCCGCCTATGGTGCAGATATATAACAACTAGATCTCTGTCATGATATTGGGACATTAGCTCAGTGGAAAATGACTTGCATTCAAAACTACTAATGATCAGTTTCAGCCCATATCCTTGTTTACAGTTGTAGAGGGACACGCCAAGTCTGTCTGAATCATTGGCACAAGCCTTTCTGCATAATCCAGATATCTTCCCCATTGCTAATAAAAACACTATTTGTATAATGAGGACATCCATCTAACAGGGCTTTTAGAGTTTAATATTTTAGCTCTTTTTTTGGTCAATATCGGTTTTTATGGCTCTCACAAAACAGCTACTCAGTCTTTGCCAATTCCCTCAGATCAAATTAAATTCAGTTCAGTTCAATCTTTATTGTCCTGCATGGGAAATTTGACTTGCAGGGTGGCAAAAACAGACAACTTACATTACAGGTATTACCTATTTAGAATAAAACCTTTTTAGTAAGGCCAGTTTGTTTAAAACATGAGCATGTTGTTGCCCTTTAAGCAAGACTTTCACTAATAAAGATGAATAGAGTTACTTGGATACATTTTCTTCCCGTTCCTCATTCTTTGTATAAATTCAAAGAAATGGATCATTTGGAGAGGAAAAAGCCAAAGACCAGGGTTTGTTTTCTATAACAACAAGACATCATGGTAGTTTACTGTTTTAAAATGTTTGATTTATTTTGATGTGCATTTTAAATGAGAGGTTAAAGTCCTCAAAACCATCCTTCTCTTCCCTAGGTATTTCCTCAAATGTTGTAATATTTCCAAAATTAATTAAATGAGTCAGCATTAGTACTAATAATGAAATGATAGAGTTCCATGGAATCTCTCGTGCTCTGACCACCATTTTATTACTCTCCCTAGTACTTCACTTTTGTGATTCTAAGCTGATCTCCTCAAAATGGCATTTCTGTAAATCATTTTGAAGTGCATCACTGAAAACTCAACTCAAAGTAAATGTTCATGGCACAACCTGTGATACAAATAGTTGCATTACCATAAACAAAACAGAAACACAACTTTAACATGTTTTTATTTATGTTTAATAATGTTTCTGTGTACCAGGTTTGTTACATTAGTAATAGTTGTAAGTATTGAAGTAAAATATGTTTTCAGTTCTATTTGAACTATTCAGTTGTTTGTGTGACTACACCTGACATTTTTGGTCAAACAAACTAATAAAATAGTAGCTAGTCTTATTAAATTACATAAATGCAGGCAGATTGATAAGGAAATAATGAATTAGGTGCATTGTTAAAATTTCCCGCTACCTAGCCATCAGGTGTTTCCTAGTATTTTTATCAGGCCTCAAAAGAATGATGAAACACTTCGGAGCAAAGATACAGAAAAGTAAACCGTAGCTAGAGGCGAGAATTGCAAAAATCTCCACAGCAACAGCATATTTTCCAGGAGAGCTAACATAAGCAGGAACAAAAGCTATCCAGACAGCACAGAATATCAGCATGCTGAAGGTGATCAGTTTGGCCTCATTGAAGTTGTCAGGGAGTTTCCGTGCAAGAAAGGCCAAGAGAAGGCAGGTGCAGGCCAGCAGGCCAATGTAACCTAGAACCAGAGAGAAGCCCACCACAGAGGACATGGCACACTCTAGGGTGACCTTTAACCCTGGGATATCCAAGTCAGCTTGAGGCACAGGGGGGCTGAGCGATAGCCAAATAAGACAAATGAAAACCTTGATGAAAAAAAGCATTAAAAAATGTCAGTTTAGTGTAAGTAAATGCTGTATTAATTTTGTTATTAAAAAGTGATTCTGCAACTCTGACCTGTAAACAGGAAAAGAGGCAAACGCTTCCTCTCTGTTGGCCTGGACCAAACCACTTCATCAAGGTTTCAGCACCAGGCCGAGCTGAGCGGAAAGCTGCCAGAACTACTATGGTCTTCACTTGGAGGCAGGAAACACAAAGTACAAAGCTGATCCCAAAAGCTGCCTGCTGGAACCGACAAGCCCAGACTGATGGACGACCAATGAACACCAGTGAGCACAGGAAGCAGAGCTTCAGCGACAGGAGAAGCAGGAAGCTCAGTTCTGAATTGTTGGCTCGTACCTGCAAATGAGAATTGGGATTTAATTGGTATTAAAACGACAAGCACAATAACAACTCAATATGGATTCATTCTGATTATTTTCAACAAATATAATTTTATATGCTCTAATGCAGAATTATATTTTGTCCGAGTAATTAACCTAAACAACTACAAACAAAAAATGAGAGTTATAGAAAATGAACACTGTAGTTTTAAATTACATTACTCTGGGTTCTTACCATAGGTGTTTGACGGTAGTAAAGAAACACCACAAATACAGCTGTTGTCACCACAGTACCAGACACAGCTGCTGTAGTCAGGGCAATGCCCAAAGTTTCATTGAAGGAAAGGAAGTCCAGCTGGCGAGGGATGCAGGCAGTTCGTTTTGCATTGGACCAAAACTCTAATGGACAACGCTCACAGTGAAGGGAACCTGGGAGAGGAAGACATACCAAAAAGGGCTGTAGGAAAAAACTGGGGACACTGTAGATGATCTGAAAGTTATACAAGTCAGTCATATCTTATGTGGTAATTTCCTCACCAGTTTGATTGCTAATCTCCCCATCAGCACATGGGATACAGTCAAAGCAGCAGAGAGGTTCTCCTTTCCTGCTGGCCTTTCGGGTGCCTGGGGGGCAGCTCTCACTGCACACTGAAGTAGGCACCTAAACAACAAGTAAAACCATATTCTCAAGTAGATAACGTCTTGTGAATCACAGTAAATATTTAATTCAATAGACCTTTTGGCATTGAAATAAATCAATACTGTTTCTTTTTATCCACCTGATTGGATCCTGTGCTCCACTGAATAGCTGACTCGTTTAGGTGGAGGTCAAACCCATCCACACGACCAATCAAAACAAGTTTGAGTGACCCCTCAGGGGTGTTCTGCCAGTTGACAAGGTCGTACTTTGCTGGAGTGTCATCGTCTTGAAAATAAAACATTTCACCCTGTGGCGTGGTGAAGTTCACGTTGTTTAAGTGCTGCAACAGCTAAGAAGATCAACATTGTAGTACATCATTTTTAAATCTAAATGTAGATTTGTCACATAACAAATTGCACTAGTACTGTTAACGTCCCCATTAAATTGTGTGGTGTTGAAATAGACATACTGGTGTTTACCTCTATGGGTTTGATGTGTTTTGGAGAAGAGCAGGTGGGGCTGTTGTTTCCAGGTGAGCTGTCTCTGACAGGGCAGAGAAGGCTGTGAAGGGCGTGGGCTGCAGCATAAACAGCAAGGTAGACATTATATGTCACCCTGAGCTGAGAGGTATCAGTGAAGTGATTCTGCACTCCCTCCAGGGACTCTGTGCCACTGCAGGGTGGTTGAGAAGCATTTTGAAGCAACCTGTCTGCTTGAGACAGTAGTGAGGAGGCATATGTGGAGAACTGTGTGGCCCCAGGACTACAACTAAACATCTTTTCCCAGAATTCTCTTAAGAACGTATTGTCGAGACGACGAGATGGGTTCAAACTTCTGATATAATTTTCAAATCCAGGTATAGCTCTACTTCGAATGGCCACACCAAGCACACCCCTTGCCACTACAGAAGTGACAGGATCTTGGAGAAGATCACCACTTGTGCTCCACGCCTCACTGGCCACAAACTGTTTGTCAGTCACCTAGTGATAGCAACACAACAAAATTAAAAGATAACTTTAAAAAGCTATTATGTTTTTTTGAATAAGATCAGTTTGGTTATTATTTATAGATTAAATGCCCAATTGTGTTCCATTTACTCACATTTATCTTGGAGAGTTGCAGGAACAGTTCCTTCACATCTGTGTACCAGGTAAAGATCAGAATCACTTTTGCAGTCGAAGCCTGAATTGTGAGGGCTGCTCGTCTGGCATCACTCACAATGTTTTCCCTTTGGAGAGTCTCTAAAAAATCCAGACACACCCCTGCCTCCTGAGTCTCCTCCTGAAATAACTGACATTAAAAGTTGAAAGGAGCAAAAAGTTTAGCTGAATGAAAAATATTCAAATAATGTATTCATGTATATCTTGTATAGAGTCCATAGCAATGCAGTGCAAATGGAAACACCTTTATTGCCACATGGCCATAATCGTTGTTTACTACCACAGCCCCAATCCAGGTCCAATTGAATCGTATGGCAAGCTGGGCAATTGCCCACGCTTGGTAAATATCACTGGGCATGGTCCTGAAGAAGTTAGGATACTGGCGCCGGTCACTCAGACAGGGACAGCTAGCTGTGTAGCTCATCTACAGTAAAAGGCAAAAAAACACATAAATACTTGGATATTCTAAAATCGCATACTTGTTCTGAAATCTCATACACATTTTCACCCAGGGATTGTTTTTTTGTTCCTTTTACAGCAAAATGAAGGTGAGAAAACATAAATGTGCCATATGCACCAAAGTCCATCAATAGGTTAAAAAAAAAAAAAACGTGTTTCATAGTGTTTCACATTATGAGTGAAAATCTGAAAGTTATTTTGAGATTTTACTTCCAATTTTTATTTAAATTTGTTTTATATATTCAAAATAAACACCAATATAATTTGGGGTTTTAATGGAACCTTACTAAAGGTACAGAGAGTGGCCCCAGGGATCTGGAGAGTATCTTGGCTTCGTCGGATGAGGAACCACCAATGATCAAAGGAACAGGCTGATCACCTGATGACATTATAAGATATAATGAAATAGTCATTTGTTAGGGCTTTGTTCTGTTTCAAACACAACATTGCAGTGTTTAGGCTGTCATCAATGTATTTGCTTGGTATTAATACACAAAGTATGAACCATGCGGTTTGATATAGTACCATTTTTTTCTCCGATTCCCTCTCCATACCCAGCAGAATAGTCTGGAGGGTCTGTTGAATTACAGCTGGCACTGTCTCCTCCAACCAGTGACAGTGCCCCCTGCATAGCCCACAGGGGTATGCCACAGCTATCATGAATATAGTAGCCCAGCTTCACCCCTGGCAGCAAGGTTGTACTGTGATTGATTTCCTCCAGCGCAAACACCATAGCATAAATATACTGTAATGGAAGATTTTCCAAACTGATACCACAGGAGAGAAGGAATGAGAAAAATATCAGTCAAAATGCTGTCAAAGTGACTGTGAAGATCTGTAATAATCCTTAAATAATATGGGTAATAATCTTTGGTCATCATTAAATAAGCAATTATAACAAAATATTTTGGACAAGAAAATGAACATTTTTTAGTTTTACCCAGTGCAAGGCTTGAAGTGAGGCAGCCGAGTGAAGTCGTTGTCTATAGCTGGAGGCTTGGAATGAAGATTAAAGAGCCCGCCAATAACTACATCTCCATCCTGAAACAGACCCTGGTTGCTGGGTGTACCCCAACGAGAACAAGACACCGTCTGAACCACCTGTAACCCCATCCTGAGCCCCAGCTGTCTGCCCACAAGCCCAACAAGGAGCAGGGATGGGGCTGAGCTTAGCCTCAGAGTGAAGAGCCAGAAAAACCAAGACATGGATGGAGCTGTTCTGGACACTTTAAATATGTACAATATACCAAGTTAGATGGCTTCCCATTGGCACAAAAGAGGTGTAATATAGTAAACAGATAAAAGTTCCTGAAATGAAAAAAGTAATATTATCTTGAATCCTTCTTAATATATCCGTAAGACATCCACCTGTAAATCAAAATAAATTCCAGTGACAAAATGTATATTACAACAGATACAACATGCACTGACAACTGACGATGTATGACATACTCCCCCCCTCCAGTTCTGCACAACATAGATGTTGTTCTGTGTATTTATAACAGCTGTAAAGCCCATGGCGGAATGATAGTAAACAGGATGACACTGCACTAAATCACTTCTCTCAAAGGTGAGAGCAAAACAAGAAGAAAATAACTGACAGCTGTGTGATACAGAAACTACAGTACTAACCTGGAGGGCAGTGACCACAGATATCCCCATAGAGTTACATTTTCTCAACATTTAGTTGATAAATTAATCCACCGTGGCTCATAAATACTAGGCCACACCTCTCAGATCTTTTGAAAAAATGTTTTTTAAAAGATATATAAATATAAAAGATATATATATATATATATATATATATATACACACACATATATATATACATACATATATATATATATATATATATATATACACACACACACACACATATGTATGTATGTATGTATATATATATATATACATACATACATATATGGACAATGGACAACTACAAAGGAGGCGGCCATGGCCTTGCCAGTCACCACTATTTGCCCTTCCAGCTTACAGTAGATAGAAACAAGGACATCTGCTACATCTCAGCAAGTATTGTTCTGAGCCCTCATACACTACTTTTTTGCAAAATGTCACTTATACAAGGCTATAGGATAGTCCCTCCCCCTGTATTGCCACATTGTTCTGGTAAACTTGACATCCATCAGCCTCTGCAACACAGACCTGGAGGGCGACACCAGTGGTCCACAACCAATCATCTCTCAACCATGCATGTTAGCTGTCCACATACACCTAACCAGCTATCGCCTTCTGTGGTTTAACATACTGTTTAAGCACCGGCTCGTCCAGAACTGTTCCACCAGAAATTAAAAGTATGTATGAAAGTACGTCAGAAATGAATGCAACATGTATATAAGCACATGAACATCAGGGGGCAATGATTAAGGTCAGCATCAAACAACAACAATGGAAGAATGTTTGGAAAAGAGACTACCCAAGCTTTTTGTTGCTTTTACCTTCTGTGCCCATGATCTTAAAATTCCAATAAAGTAACCTAAAGTAACCTAAAGTAACAGTCATCATATTCAGTTGTTTATGTTATGCAAAATCAGGCGTTCTCAAGGAAGATATTCAACAGCAGTCCACCAGCAATGACTGTATATACATATATATATGTATATATATATATATACAAATATACAATATATTTTTTGCAGTCTGTATCAAAGCAATTACAAAAATAAAAACCTTTAAACTCCAAATCTTTACAATTTACAATCATGTTTTCAAATTTTACAAATCATAGAGCATCAAGTCCAAGCACGGAAGTTGATGTACATCCATACATTCGGGAATTGTCGTTTGTTTATTCAAAGTCAAAGACAGTCCAAAGTAGTGCAACTTTGCACATTTTTGTGGGTCTGAGGTGTATGTCACATTTTAGCTGCCAAAGCTCCGCTGCTCTTTGGGTCTTTGGTCCTCAGTGTGAGAAGGTGAGTGGCCAGCGGCTAGACCGGCAAAAGCAAATGTGTGCTTGATTTACCTATATATTTAACGATATCTTTTGCATTTCTAATCCAAACAACGTCAACTTCTCGTGCCCGTAGCAAGACACCTGTCAAGTTTATAATCCATCGGACTAACGGTTCGAGAGATATGCGCATAACACACAGACAGACAGGTCAAAGTGAACGTGAGTCAAGTGAAGTGACTCGCTGAGAAGCAAGCAGGCTGAGGCTAGTTGACTGGAACGTTAGTTGTAGAAAAAAATATGTCGCAGAAAAGGATACAAGATTTTTTCTTCCGGCATAGTAATGCAGCAAGATTTCATCTGTAGATGTTACAGTTATGTTTCCTCGTCCTCCGCAAGAGTCTGAAATAACATAAGCAAGCAACTTGGCTAACTTTAGCAGCACCATCATAGCATCTAACATTAACTTTACAGAAGAAGCAACTTCAGTTATCCTGGCACTGTTGTTGTCGTTAAGCTTGCTGATCTGGCAGAAAGTCAGCGGCGGTTCGGGATCAGATCATGGGGATCAGACCTCCGGTGCTGGGTCTAATGTTATAATGTTCGCTGCTGCCGCTGCAGCTAGCTAGCAGCTAGCCACCAGCCCTATGACCTGGGTCCCTGGTTCGCTCTATGTTCGCTCCCCGGTGCTGACTTCTCTGGTCCGTCTGCAGAGCTAGCGTTACCCGCTCTAGCTAAGCTGGGAATCAGACGAATCTGCCGCGCTCGTGTTTTATTCATATTTTCTTTTCTTTGCAGAATATGAAAGAAAAAGGCATTTCTTCATTTCTGTTTTCTAGTGATTTAATTTTTTGTTTAATGAAATAGGAAATGAAAATCGAAGCATGTTTAAAATGTTCACATTCCCTTTTGACAAGGAAAAAAACGCCTTGTATTTCAATTTTAAATTTTGTATTTTAAAACAAAAATCAAATAGCCATTCGTTTTTTTTGTTTTTTAATATCTGTTAATGAAATGAAAATCGAATGACCAAAACATACACTGACCAGATTTCCTGAGGATGGATAACAAGGATCTGCACACACAAGAATACAAAAATAAACATGTTACACTCTTTCCAATACTCCTTTTTATTTTTATAGTCTATATTGTTTTCACACTTCACTGGGACATTACTGCAAATACAATTGCTTATCAGCAAGGCGAGAGGGCATGAGACGGGAGGCTGCAGGTTGCAGCCATAGAATGAATTTTTTTGTTTGCCTATAATCTGCATTTATTTTATAGACAGACATATATTTTTAAGTATTTTATTCATTTGTATGATTGCCGTTACTGTTTAGTTAAAAAAAACATCAAATATATCAAGTATTTTATTCATTAGCATGATAGTCGACGCAAGCTTTTACTTTGAAAAGTAGAAGCTCGGGGAAGCTTTTACTTTGAAAAGTAAGAGAGATATTTTTTAAAGTATTTTATTCCAGATATGAGCTTTTATTTTGAAAAGTAGAAGCTTGGGGACAGCAACAGGCGGGATGGCATGACACGGGACGCTCCAGGTTGCAGCCATACAGTCTTGGAAATTGTTGGCGAGGTCATTGCAGCCTGATTATTAGCATATATGTTCAAGCCAAACATCTCTGGTTTGGTTTTGACAATCAGAAAAGTAATTTACCTTAGCTATACTGAAATAGGCTAATGGTGTCAAGTGCGCTTCTGTGAGGGTTGGGGTGCACACAGTGGAGTTGAAGTGGCGAGTGCTGTCGCATAATTGTGGAACAGTGGAATTTGTGGCTGCCCAGGACTTTTCTAAAACTTCTCATCACTCTCACCAATACACTGCGCTAAAATACGCATGAGCTGTCAACATCCGAAAACATTTCCTGGGGGGAGAAATCGTCAGACATCTATTATTTTGTTATTCAGCACCCCTGGTCATAAAATAGGTTCCCGCGCCTGCAGGTGGCCTGGATCTTAGAGGGTTATGCCTATACTCAGAGAATCTGGAGTTACAATACATAACTATCATTCTATTTCGTATAGGCTTCAACCTCTAAAAGTTGTTGCTACTGGGTTAAAGGCGAAGCTGATGTAGTCAATGCCACCTGTGACACCAAAATCCACAAGCAGATAGCATAGACTAGACATAGACTCTGGTGCAGGAGGATGGAAACGTGGCATACCAGATCTAATAGCGCATCACATGCCGTTAAGTGCGGATAAGACCGAGTGAATCATGGAGACACATCGCGCAATGAAAGCGGATGAAAAAAGGCACGGAGATGCCCATGACGCCGTTGCGCAGATGTCAGCCACTGTCATACCTCTGAGGAGTGCCTTGGGTGCTGATAACGCACTCCTGGAGTGTGCCCGGATGCCACTCCCTTTACACTAAAAGCATAGGTAATAACCTCACACAGCTGGTGAGACAGCCGCTGTTTCGAAAGAGCCACGTGAATGTTACATAGTGAAAGAACGGCTGCTCTGCCTGATGTCTGCTGTGCGTAAAACATACTGAGATAACGCGCGCACTTATTCCACTTCTCTGTTATGAGGACAAAGAAGAAACACTCAAGGTAAGAAATTCTCGGCCGGAAATAGTTTGTTTTGACTTTCGGCATGAATGAAGGATTTGGCTGTAAAGTAGCCGCACTCCCGTCCTCTCTAATAGAAAAGCAGGACAGTGAGACAAACAGCGCGCATAACTCATTCACTCTCCTAGCTGACGTCAAGGCTATGAGGAGCGCTGTTGTCAGGAACAACATTTTGAGAGAGATTTGTGCCAGAGGCTCAAAAGGGGAACCTCTGAGCCCGGAGCACTGGGATTAAATCCCATAAAGGTGCTAGAGAACACACAACAGGTTTCTGTGGCCTGATCCCCTTCAACAAACCCATCTCTCTCCACAGTCCTTGTGGACCCAACGAAAAAGGCCGCAACATAGGCTTTAGCCAAATCATTATCCAGCAGTGTCTGAGGGTAGGTTACCACGAGAGGCAGAGGACACAAGGTGGTGTCCAAGCCTTTCTCCACACACCAGCGCTCGAAAGGGGACCGCCGTCAAGCGTAACACGCTGAATTAATAAGGCTGCTAGTCATTCTGTGACTTAAGATCCGTGTATTCACATGCAGCATATCGGCTCACACAGTGGGCTCTGCTGTTACAGATCAACATACCCGATGTAACCACAGAGTGGAGCTGTTGCCTAAGTAGCGCAACGAGACACCCTAACCTCTCCATGCGCTCCCGTTCAGCGGCCAGGGCAACAGCCGTTGGCTTATCACTGCAGGGTCTCGTCCTGAATGCGAGCCAGGAGACGAGGAGTCAGGGGGACAAGGGGAAAAGCGAGACCAGTTTCGCGCCTTCATAGAGAACCACAGCACGCACTGTGCATTATCTCGTGAGGCGAACAGATCCACTTTCGCCCTCCCAACCTGTTCAACAGCATCGGAACGAGAGTTGGATTTAATTTCCGCTCGTTGTGAGAGGGACCCCCGCAACATCAAGTCTGACGCACGGTTTAGTGTGCGCCACTCTGATTAAGAGCAGGTGTCTGTGTGACCACACCAGCAGGTTCTTGGCTATTTCTAATAGCCGGCCTGAGTGTACTCGCCGCTGTCATGTTGTCTGTTCTTATCAAAACGTCCACCTGACAGACTCAGAGCAAAGTGTTGCCACACTTGCTGACAGTGTCAGCACTGTGGCAAGCTCCAGGCAATGTGGCGAGATGGAGGATTTCCCCATCTCCCTCCCACAACCTGGGACTCGGACTTGCCCTGCCATCCTACGAGAGATGCGTCTGCGTCTGTTACGTGTGACGTCACCCTCTCAAGGGGCCAGAGAGTAGCCGAATGCAAATAGCAATCTATTGAAGTCTATGGAACTCCAGGAAGGAGAAGCACAGGAATGTTCTGTGTTTGGAGATGACCGGAATTTGAACGTGCCCTCAGGTCGATGGAAGTGAACCAACTGCCGGGCGCACACACTGCGACGCATGTACAGCAGTCAACATGTGAACGGTCGCTCCAGGATGCACTGGTTGAACAAAGACAGGTCCAGCATCGGTCTCATCTCTCCCGTTTGCGCCTGTTTGAGGAAATAACCGGAGTAAAACCCATCGCTCTCCTCCTCTGGAGGGACGCGGGAGATTAGGCTATAGCATATTTTTCCAGCAGCTTCGCCAGCTCTGACATCAGAGCCATTATCTGATCTTGAGATAGCATGATAGTTTTTACCACGCCGGTAAGAACCGGGGGAGGGCTGGCGAATTGAAGCATATAGCCGTTTGTGATTAGCTTCAACATCCATGTGTTCATCATGGATAATATACTTTTCCCTACAGCACAGCATTTTGAGAATGGGCACGCACATGTCTGTGTGTTGTCTACATAGCAGTGAGTATCGTGCCCTCACCACTGCTGTGTGAAGCAATTTGTTCATTTCTCACAAGCCGTGGTAGGCAGAGTTGAAAGTGTGGCTGCTGCCCAATATATGCTGGGGATGCATGGTGGGGTCAGTCTTGTCTCCTGTTAATTCTGTGTGGTTGTCTGTGTGTGTGAGGGAAACATGTGTCTCAGTGGCCGCGAGATGCTCAGAAGGGACAAAAGCGAACTGACTGAGAGAAAACTGCTCTTTAAGAGAAACTGTGTGGCCCTTAAAAGCATCATTATGTATGAGATATGCATTCCCAGCACCCCGTCACTGTCACTGACGCCTCTGTTTGCAACTTGGCTCGCTGGTGGATTGGACCAGGTGGGAGCTGCCCGCAGGGCCTTATGGCCGCGTCGGTTTGATGTTTGGCAGAGGATACCACCGCGGGGGAGGAGAACGGTACAGTGGACCTTGATCCAGGGCTTGGGGAGGCACGGCTGCAGCCTGCGGTGCGCCGTTTCCTCGAGCTGACATCTTTGTGCCGCTGTTCTGGCCGAGGTGCCCGTCTCTATGAGGTGTGTTTCTGCATCTCCTCCACTACCTATAGCTTATGGCTGTCCAAGGTGTGGTCCAAACAACCCATCAGGGGCAATGGGACCATCCAAGAGCACACATATGCTATTGGCAGGGAGTTGTGACCTGTGCAGGCAGATGTTCTGCTGTGACATGTGCAGCCAAATGTCGATATAACTCCAGGGAACAGCCAAAGGCTTAGTGGTCATAGCGGAGACAGCAGAGCGATGTTGTTCTGCGCCGCAGTCATCAGGCATGGACCTGGTCCCAGGAAGATGGCGGTGTGGGCTTCCGTCCGCCGAAAAAAGTGGCCCTCGGAAGCAGGATGGAGGCCAGGCTCTGCCACAGTGGTGGGACCACTGGGAACTCTGTTTCTGTGTTGCCTTGGACCCTGGTGAACGGTGCATAGCGGGACACTGGTGCTGTCCATCTCCCGGGTTCGGAGAATGCTTACTCAAATAGAATTCCATTTCCATAACATAATGATGTACAAGCTCCTTCAGGAAGTCCCCTGTCCTCCAGCTGACTAAGGTAGCCTGCTATGTAAGAACCAGTAGAGTGTCTGTTAGCTGGTGGATTCTGTGAGGCAGGTTTATTCCTCAATACCACCCCACCAATGCTGGCTGTACTATTGATCACCACACCTGCCCTAGGCTTTAGAGCATCTTGCTGTCTTTCGCGGGCTTGGCTGTTGATGTGACGCACTCGGCTTTGGCTCCGAGAAGATAGGCGACGGGTAAGGAGAGGGGGGGAATTATCTACATTCCTGGAAACAACAGGAGCTACACTTGTTGCATGTGGCTGTGACAGCGGGGATTTTGCTTCCTGGCACAACTGAGGAGGATGGGGTCCATCTCTTTCACTTTCATCCCCCTCTAGCGAGACCAGCTTACGTAGCTGTTCAGTAAGAGGATCACATGACTGTGATTGGAAAGTTACTTCCCCCATGGTACCCATCCTCTTTTGCATTCTCATATGGGGAGTGATGAAACTGAGACTAATAATGTGGTACTTGCTCTGGAAGTTGGATGATATGTCTTCAGAGGTCAGGTCTCCCAGGGACTTAGACTTAGATGGGCTGGGAGCTGTCTATTATGCTATAATTAACACTGCTGTGAGCCACTGGAGCTGTGTGATAACATGATATGTGATTCCTCTAGTCTTCAACACATACAGCACTGATGTGAGCAGGAAGTCATGATATAGCTGCAAGGCTCACAGAGTGAACACAGCCTAGCATTCCTTCTGTCCTTCATTTACTGTAAATGTGTTAAAGGTGATACATAAAAAAAAAGAATGAATCAAAACCAATCAGGCTTCCCTTTCTTTGCCATTATTGTTTCCATCACATATAAAAAAAAAACTGCAGAAACTGTAGTGGTTTGCATAGCATTACTCTTCAATACACCCAGCAGTCAGCAACTATCAAACCTCCCCGGAATTTATAATTACTGGTAAAATACCACTGTCAATGATTCAGTATCTGTATAATAGAAATCAAAAAATGCATTGCAAAGAAGGTTAAAAGAAGAAGAGAAAGAAAGGTTGCTTCTACCTCTGCACTTTGTGACACCATCATTACCAAGCCATTGTCACATTAAACTGCGACCCATGATTTCTTGACATAAATGAATCAATATGGAAGTGGAATCCTCTACACAGAGATATGGCATTATATAATGCATGAGAATTGTATGCCAAGTAATTAAAATGAAAATGACATGTAGGTTTCATCTCCAAAACTGACACATGAAGAAGCAGGAACCTGTTCAGGAGAGAGCACACAGCCCTTTCATGCTTCTTCAGCACTGGCAATGGTAAAATATAGGCCACACTTAACACACCCGGGTTGGCATTAAAACAAGTGAAGTAGGCAAGGAACTCTTCCCCACACCCATCTGGTGTATATGTGTAATAGGTGTGCCGGATGGGCCTTTGGCATTTGACTAGCATGTCCAACAAGGAACAAACCTTGTTGAGAGATGAGGAAAGAAGCATCATTCCATTAGATGGTATGATACTTCCATCTAGTGGTCTTTATTTGGTACATGCATCAAAATGATGATGTCAGTGAACTATATAAAGCTAGAACATACTGTACAATATTGGCCCACTGTGAAAGTAATGCATTTATTTACTTCTATCAATTATTGCATGAAAAAAGTTTCATAAAAAATGCACAGGATGGTACACAAGCTACATAATCTTTCTTGAATAAATTAATGACATCTGTTTCAAAAATCCATTAATGTAGTGTAATTTTAATCAAAATGTTTTAGTTTTCTGAGGGACTGGTGGAGAGTTTTATACCGTTGAGTATTTTTTTTTTAAATACAGAAAAGGAGAACACCCACATTACTGCAAAATACATCAATTATTTTTTAGTGAGCAGCATTTAATTTAAATGTGTATTTTTCTTTAATGATTGAGATCAAGTGTTATATTAGCATTTAATGATCTCTAAGAACAGCAGAAATATTCTTACTCAGTTACCAATGAAAGCCATAACTATGTGTGGTTGAAAGACGCTTTTTTTTATTTCATATAAGCACATTTACATTTAACATTATTTAGATGACATCCAGTAGAAAGATTATTGACAAAACACATGAAAAGTGCATGCTACCAGGCTGGGAAACGTTTTGGGGCATTTCAGCCAGAAAAACTACCTGGCCATCAGGTGTTTCTTAGTGTTTTTCTCAGGCCTCAAGAGAATGATGAAACATTTGGGGGCAAAAATGCAGAGCAATAAACCATAGCTAGAGGCCAGGATTGCAAAGATTTCCACAGCGACAACATACTTCCCAGGAGAGCTAACGTAAGCAGGGACAAAGGCCACCCAGACAGCACAGAATATCAGCATGCTGAAGGTGATCAGTTTGGCCTCATTGAAGTTGTCAGGGAGTTTCCGTGCAAAAAAGGCCAAGAGAAGGCAGGTGCAGGCCAACAAACCAATGTAACCTAGAACCAGAGAGAAGCCCACCACAGAGGACATGGCACACTCCAGGGTGACCTTTGACCCCTGAAAACCCAGATCACGTTGAGGCACAGGGGGGCTGAGGGACAGCCATGTGGCACAAATGATAATCTGTATGAAATGTAAACACATGTAAGTGTTATGTTTTTGTATAAGTCTAACAATGATATTTATCATTGTTTAGTCAATAACAAATATTCACACCTGTATAGATGTAAAGAGGCAAACACTTCCTCTCTGTTGGCCTGGACCAAACCACTTCATCAATGCTTCAGCACCAGGCCGAGCTGAGCGGAAAACAGCAAGAACTACTATGGTTTTGACCAGGAGGCAGGAAACACAAAGTACAAAGCTGATCCCAAAAGCTGCCTGCTGGAACCGACAAGCCCAGACTGATGGACGACCAATGAACACCAGTGAGCACAGGAAGCAGAGCTTCAGCGACAGGAGAAGCAGGAAGCTCAGTTCTGAATTGTTGGCTCGTACCTTGATGTGAATCAGATTAACAGACAAATATGTGGCCATTTAAACAGTACACAACAGTTCTATAAAGAAGAAAAAAAATGAAAGGAAAAAAGTGAAATTATTTTAAATGCATACAACAAAGTCTCTGTTACATTATTTAAGATTCTCACCATAGGTGTTTGACGGTAGCAGAGAAACACCACAAATACAGCTGTTGTCACCACAGTACCAGACACAGCTGCTGTAGTCAGGGTAATGCCCAAAGTTTCATTGAAGGAAAGGAAGTCCAGCTGGCGAGGGATGCAGGCAGTTCGTTTAGCATTGGACCAAAACTCTAATGGACAACGCTCACAGTGAAGGGAACCTGGGAGAGGAAAAAATAGGAGAGGGAAGGAAAATAAAACACAAAGGGGAAAATTAAAGTTGTCTTTATGGAATAATTTCCTCACCAGGTTGTTTGCTGATCTCCCCATCAGCACATGGGATACAGTCAAAGCAGCAGAGAGGTTTTCCTTTCCTATTGGTCTTACGGGTGCCTGGGGGGCAGCTCTCACTGCACACTGAAGTAGGCACCTAAACAACAAGCCAAATAATATTCTCAACGACATAATATTGTGAATCGAAACAGGCGTTTATTTCAACAGCAAATTTGTTTGTAGCCTTGACACCACTTGTTGACGTGATCACCTGATTGGATCCTGTGCTCCACTGAACAGCTGACTGGTTGAGGTGGAGGTCAAACCCATCCACACGACCAATCAAAACAAGTTTGAGTGACCCCTCAGGGGTGTTCTGCCAGTTGACAAGGTCGTACTTTGCTGGAGCGTCACCGCCTTGAAAGTAAAACATTTCCCCCTGTGGCGTGGTGAAATGCAGGTTGTTCAAGTGCTGCAACAGCTGAAAGCAACAAATGTTGAAGAGACCAATGATATTTAAAAAAAAAATCTTTCTACAAAACATGCATTTACAATATAAATATTACAATATTTAGTTCAACATTTTTTTAAGAACTATGACTCTTGTGGATGAGATAACACAGGGATAATTATGTTTACCTTCATGGATTTGATGTTTTTTGGAGAAGAGCAGGTGGAGCTGTTGTTTCCGTGTGAGCTGTCTGTGTCCGGGCAGGAGAGAAGGCTGTGAAGGGCGTGGGCTGCAGCATAAACAGCAAGGTAAACATTATATGTCACCCTTAACTGAGAGGTATCAGTGATGGGATTATGCAGGCCCTCCAGGGACTCTGTGCCACTGCAGGGTGATAGAGAAGCTTTCTGAAAGGACGCCCTGGCAGTAGATGAAGATGAAACATTTGCCGGATGGTCAGACCTTGTTTTGAGTGGTGAAGAGAGAGGTGCTGCATGTAATTGCAAAGCTCCAGGACTGCATCCAAACTCAGTTTCCCAGAATTCTCGTAAGAAGTCATCATCAGGATTACGAATTGGGTGCAAACTTCTGAGATAATGTTCAAATCCGGGTATTGTTGAACTTCGAATGGCCACACCGAGAACACCACTTGCCACTTTAGAGATGGCAAGATTTCGGAGAAGATCATTATTGGTGCTCCAAGCCTCACTTGCCAGAAACTGTCTGTCCGTCACCTACATTAAGAGGAAATGGAAATAAATTACGACAAGAAAAACAGATGACATTATGCTTTTACAAACTATAGCCTATGTCTTTGTTTTATTTCCATGACAGTTGCTCACATTTATCTTGGCCAGTTCCAGAAATACTTTCTTTACTTCTGTATACCAGCAAAAGATCAGAATCACCCTCGCAGTCGAAGCTTGAATTGTGAGGGCTACACGTCTGGCATCACTCTCAATAGTTTCTTTGCGGAGAGTCTCTATGAATTCCAAACACACCCCTTTCCCCTGAGTCTCTTCCTGAAATGCCTGGAGGTCAAAACAACAAATATGTTCATATAAATAGGATATTGTTATCTTAAGTATATGAAGGAGGTTTATTCAAGAGTTTTCAGGCATTTTATAGAATAATAACAAAGACATACACCTGTATTGCCAAAAGACCATAATCATTGTTGACAACCACCGCTCCCATCCAAGTCCAGCGGAAGCGCATGGCCAGCTGTGCCATGGCCCGGGCTTGGTAAATATCACTGGGGATTGTTCTGAAGACGTTTGGAAACTTAATCTTGTCACTTAGACAGGGGCAGCTTGACAAGTAGCTGATCTGAGAGAAATATATTATTAAATATTATTTTGACACTCCTTTATAGCAATAATACCATTTTATTTTTATTTAAACATTTTCAAGAGTATCAGCCTCTTGGTGTAGACTGTATAAAAAAGGTTCATCAGAGATTTATTTCTTGATATAATGAAACTCACAAATGGCACAGAGAGAGGCCCTAGGATCCTGGACAGAAATATGGTTGTTGTTGATGCAGCATCACCAATGAGCAAATTAACAGGTTGACCACCTGCTGATAGCATTGGACATGAAATTACATGAGGACATTTTTTTTATTTATACTACAAATATCAACTGATGTTTTCATGGATATAGCAAATGTTAATAGCATACTGAGTAATATCAAGTGATACCTGCTGTCTCTCCGGCTGCAGTACGAGACATGGAGGCTGTTAGGTTGCAGCTGTGCTCGTCTCCTGCAACCAGTGACAATGCAGCCTGCAGAGCCCAGGGGTATCGGACACAGCTATCAAATATGCGGTAGCCCAGCTTCACACCTGGTAGCAGGGTGTTGTTACGATTGATTTCCTCCACCGCAAATGCCATGGCATACACATTTTGTAATACCTCTGGATCTAATCTGAAACCACAGGAGTAGAAAGGAATAGCATATAACATAACATAAATTACAACATTAATTAGTGACAGATAAAAAAATAAGCACCATGCACATAAATATAAAAACAGCAAATGTCCAAAAATGTCATAAATATACCAACATAAATGTATTACAGCAAAACCTATTGAAATAATTAAACTAATTCAAATTTGCTTATCTCAGATATATATATATATATATATATATATATATATATATATATATATATATATATATATGAAATATGTTGTACCATTATAAACATGCATACTGTAACTTTCTAGTTCAACATTTAGTAGATTTAAGTTATATTTTCACCTGCATTTTAACAGAAACATATGAGCATGACAAAATTATAAAAAACACAGATGTGCTGAACAACATAATAACCACCAGACATTTAACAACAATATACTGATTAAGTTACCCAGTGCAAGGTTCATAATGTGGCAGCGTGGTAAAGACCTGCTCTACATATGAAGGTTTGTAATAGAGATTAAAAAGTCCACCGATAATCACATCTCCATCCTGAGAGAGGCTTTTGTTGCTCGGTACACCCCACCGGGAGCACACTATCGCCTGAACCACCTCCAGTCCCATCTGCCTGCCCACTACACTGAGAAGCAGCAGGGAGAGAGCTGAGGAGGGCCACCGAGCGAGGAGCCAGGGGAACCAAGACATGGATGCAGCTGTTCTGGACATTTAACACATATAGCGTTATGTATGTGTCAGTATATTCAGTCTGTAAAACACAGCAAAACACAAGTCACATCAAACCTGAAAATAGAGTGAATAAATTCAGAATAAATGGTACCTTACAAACAATGTTCAACAATTCCTGTAACCAAAGACAAATCCCATGAAATATCACGTCCAAATGTAACATAAGAACCTCATGTCAGTTACTGGCAAAAAGAGAGGACATTGTAAACTGAAAAATGTTTCACTTGGTTAAACAGCTAATATCATAAGGTTAATAGTTGGGGAAAAAAAAAACTGAAAATGGTATCTTGACTAAAACATAACCACCCCCCACTCTGCGCAAATGAATTGTTGTTCTGAGTATTTATAATAGGTGTAAAGGAAGGAAGAAAAACTGATGACACAAGCAGAACACAAGCCCAAATTATTCCTCTCTAGAGTGATGGTGGAAAAACAACTGAATGCTTACAAGTGATTAGCATGTATGAAGTTGTGTGTGTGTGTGTGTGTGTGTGTGTGTGTGTGTGTGTGTGTGGGTGGGTTAATTGAGATACTGAACCTGAGGATAAGCAAGGGAAAAGGTTTGAGAGGCTGCTTACCTTTTATCTTAATGAGCTGCAAAGTGGACATCACTAATGAAAGAAATCATTCAACTTTGTGTCCTTTCCTCTTAGATTTCTAAGGAATATTGTACTGTGATTGAGCAATAGAACTTAAAGTGTGGCAGTCTGTTAAAAACCAGTATAGGGAATTTTATGCCCAGAGCAACAGGTGTGCCGCTTGTCAGCTCTATTACACACTAATTTCATGAGCAATTACATCCCATTATGTTTAAGGTGGCATATGGGGAAAGATGATGTTGTTGTGACTTAAAATAATTAATTTTAAGCTTAAGCTTTATCTTTTGTATGTTCTGTTTAGCATTTTGAGTAAAACATGAAATAAATATGAGATTTGTTAAAATCAAATATTCAGTATTTTATTGCATTGGTAGGAAAATGCTCACAGTCCTCCGATGAGCAACAATAGAAAGAAAAAAGAATGGTGCAACACTGACACAATAAAAAACAAAACTGCAGCTTTGCTATCCTTCACTCCTCAGTCTGACCCTGTGTCGATGTCACTCTCTTTTTTCATTCCATTAAGTTATACAAAATAAAAACAACCATAACCAAAGTTTTTTTTTTTTGCAGTCTGTATCAAAGCAATTATAAAAATAAAAACCTTTAAACTCCAAATCTTTCAAATTTGCAATCATGTTTTCAAATACAAATCATAGAGAGCAACAAGTCCAAGCACAGAAGTTGATGTAATATATTGCACCTAAACAAGCCTACGTCCTCTATTGTCCAATGCAATTATTTGTTCTGTGCAAATGTTTTTGGGCGATGCAACATCTATTGTATAAATTGGTGCATAGTCATGCTTGACATGTTTACACAGGTAACATGCACAAACATAAATGTACAGTTGGAATTGGTTCTTAACTAAAACCCATCTTAGATTAAAAACAATAACATGAATATTTACACACAACACAAATACAGAAATACCACTGAAAAGAGATGGAAGACTTACATTTGATCTTTGAAAAGATGAACGCCATCTATTAAAAGTAGCTGTTTGATTATACTACACATTCAAATGATACATAGACATTCCCTCTCTGCTTAAGACTCAATTGTTCTTTTTGCTTCATATTCAATGTACGCAGTTTGGACAGTACATCACAGGAACAAAGATAACAAGTATCTGTACAATCAGTCTAGGAAGCCATTTGGAGGGAGTCAAAGTTCCCAAGTACATTTACACATTAAGTAGAATATAGAAAACACATTGCCAGACTAGAAAGACCATTCACCATTGAATAGTAGACATTTCATACAGTAAATGCATGCTGTCAAATCCAACCATGGATTACATGTGACGTTTCACTTACATTGTACAGACTATATCTTTCTCTAGAAATAGCCCAGATTAACATTTATTTAACTGTTATAATGGAAACCTATGGATCTGCGAACATAGGAACAAACTATGGCAAGTATTTATTTCCTTAATCTTCTGGCTTTTGGTGTAACTGAACATCATCATGAATCATTGCTTGATAGTTAATCTCATTTTAGGTTACGGTCAGAGCTACAGTCTGAGCAGAAAGTACACCTCGGGCTCTGACGCAGAGTAGTTGGAGTCAGCAGGTGGAAGAGAGTCGTCTGTATAGGACCGATCTCCATAATGATCTCTATTTCCATAATGTAACGATGTACAAGCTCCTTCAGGAAGTCCCCTGTCCTCCAGCTGACTAAGGTAGCCTGCTATGTAAGAACCAGTAGAGTGTCTGTTAGCTGGTGGATTCTGTGAGGCAGGTTTATTCCTCAATACCACCCCACCAATGCTGGCTGTACTATTGATCACCACACCTGCCCTAGGCTTTAGAGCATCTTGCTGCCTTTCACGGGCGCGGCTGTTGATGTGACGCACTCGGCTTTGGCTCCGAGAAGATAGGCGACGGGTAAGGAGTGGAGGGGAATCATCTACATTGCTGGAAACAACAGGAGCTACACTTGTTGCATGTGGCTGTGAGAGCGGAGATTTTGCTTCCTGGCATAACTGAGGAGGATGGGGTCCATCTCTTTCACTTTCATCCCCCTCCAGCGAGACCAGCTTACGTAGCTGTTCAGTAAGAGGATCACAAGACTGTGATTGGAAAGTTACTTCCCCCATGGTACCCATCCTCTTTTGCTTCCTCATATGGGGAGTGATGAAACTGCGACTAATAATGTGGTACTTGCTCTGGAAGTTGGATGATATGTCTTCAGAGGTCAGGTCTCCCAGGGACTTGGACTTACATGGGCTGGGAGCTGTGGGGTGTATGGTATCAGACTGGGGTCGAATTGATGAAGGGCCTAAAATTGAGTGCAGAGAATCCCTGGATTCAGGCTGGGACTGGTGCCTTGTAGTGATGAGGGAAACCTTTTGGTTCCATGAATGAGTCGGGGTGTATGATTGCGTTTGATTTTGGGAATGTGGCTGGGTGTTCAGAGGAGCGGAAGACTCTGATGAGGGTGAAATGCAGTCATAGTCCAGGTGGCTGTACAATGCATCGCAGTCTGAAGAAGGGGAATATAGGCCTCTGTCTCTACTGCTGTTTGTAGACACAGCAGATTGGCCAGGGAGGCTTTCAGAAGAGGAGAAACCATTATGGAAGCACCTTACTTGCTCCCTCTCCATCGGTTTATACCCAAGCCTATCATGATGAGACTTGTTTAGGATTTGGTTGCCATTATAGCTCCTCTGTTGTGTGTAGGAACTGCTGTAGTCTCTGCTGTTGTTAAAGGCATCAGCATTGCTCTGAGGAACGGGATAGCTGTTCTGACGCAGTGGACTAGGGTTGGAGGGTATGGAGTTGATCGGTCTGTGGAAGGGAGAAGGCTGGGAGTTGTTCTGGTGTTGGTGGTGATTGGGCAGCTGATAGGAAGGTTGATTCATTGGGGAGGGACACTGTGCAAATGCATGTGATGGGTACTGCTGTTGAAGATCACGGTATGATGAAGGTTGTTTTTGTTGGGAGAAGTTGGGAGTGGACTCATGGTTTTGGTAAATAGCATGCCGTTTGGTTGGACTTATGAGTCCCTCCCATTGGCTGCCACGTCTAGGCGAGGGCATCATCATCTCCAATGGATCCTCATCGACATTTATCTCCACTTCTGCAAAAGCATTTCCAGCGGATTCATGGAAAAACTGGAAACAGTCGTTTACAGAGGAGCCCATGTACCGTTTAGAAGTACCATGCTCTATCACTGGTATCCCTGGTAGTGATAGTGCTAGGGGATCATACACTTCCTCGTATACACTCTCCTCTGCCTCCTCAATTTCTTCACTCCCGCCCCTCTTTCTGTTCATATCATCCCAGTCCACATTGTGTCTTTCCCCTAATCCTTGGACCACTTTTGCTGGAGAGGACCTCAAGCTGTTTGAGGCTGTGCTCTCCCTAGTGTCTGCCTGAAAATGGACCATCTGTTTCCTTAGGTTGTACACTGATACAGGCAACAGCACCTCCTCATCCAGAATGGTGTAGACCTCCTCAAGCTCAGCGGTTTCTGGGCTGGAGAGGAGAGCTGGAGCAGGTGCATCTGCCTGGGAAATATTGCGCGCTGAACGGATTTCATGATTTGTCTTTTCAGCTACTTTTTGGGGACTTATTAGGTGTTTCTTGGGAGTAGATTTAGTGTTGGTCTTTGGAGGAGACCTTAAATCTTGCAGCGCTTGAGGAGTGGTAGGCTTCAAGTTTGAGAGACGGAAAGGGGTATGATCATGTGATAATGTGTGTGAATCATTTTGTTCAACAGTGCTTTCAAACTGACCAATCAGAGCAGAAATGGAGCCACATGTGTCTTGCTCATTGCCTAAGGACACAGCATCAATGAGTCTGGAGATGGTGCTGTCATGCAAAGAGCTGGGACTCCTCAGATCACAGTCCATACTGACAGGGGAAAGAGGGGGCAAAGAGGAAGGGTCAGAGGAGGAGGATGAGGAGATTGAAGGTGCAACTGTGAATGTTGTGCTGTTTGATGTTTTTGGTTTATCTGATCTCATCTGGCTGTTCTTGGAAGCAGAGACAAAGCACTTTGTCTCTGCTTCTGTGGATAGGATCTTTGATTTGTTGACTCCATTGTCTTCTGACTGGTAATTGGCATAATCATCTTCCTTTCTTACTGCTCCTCCACCAATAACCAGGTAGGAAACCTCCTCTGATTGGTCAAATTCTTTATTTTTACTGATGTATGTCTTAGAAGGGGAAGAGATGTTTGGATCGATAGACGAGGATTCGATGAAAGGGTCCAAAGAGGAAGACCTGGGCCTGTTGAAGGGGCACGCTCCTGTGAACACAGATAATTGAACAAAATGATTAATAAAGATAGGCTTATATATACACCATTTGATGTAGAACACCAAGCCAACCAACCACTGAATGACAACAATTAACAGTCCAGCCAATACAAGGCAATCGCAATACACAGACAAATGGATCACCAAATACAACTGTGAAGGGGAAGCTGGAAAATGAGGCTTAAAAAAAGAGGTTCAAAAAAGTAAGTTTGCAGACATCAGATTAGAAAAGAGATGGTCAAATGGGATTAGTTTGGTCGAATGGGATCAAATGACACAGGAATATATTTCTCAGACCACTTTCGGACAAAATACACTGGGTGGACGCAATACTGGTATGTTTTTGAACGATGCAACCTTCAGAAAATAGGTATTTTAGATTACCTGCAGGAATATCCTAGTCAGTTCTCTACTATAAAGAAGCACAACAAATGAAGATGGGACAGAAAAGGCATGTTAACATGAGTTTTACAAATTTGCAGCAGGATAAGTAAAACTTATATTAATCAAATGCTGCTTTAAGACATGTCCACTGCAAGCATTTTATCACAAACAAAGTAGCACTTTTGTCCTACAGTTTAAAGAAATTACTTAAATAACACAGTATTACTGTTCCCAAAGCCAAAAGTATCATTGATGCCTTGACGTGGCTTGGTTTGTGTTAGTATTCGAAAAAAAACATCATGAACCTTACAAATAATCTTACAAATGTATTATGCGAATTAAACTAGAATGGATGTAATTTGCATAATTCCAATATATACTTAATCCTTTGACTGGGATGATTTAAGAAAAACACCCACCGATGACAGTGTCTGAGCCCATATCATGCTGTTCCTTGTCTGGGGAGCAGAGGGATAGCTGCCCTTGCAGCAGCCTGTCTAAGGGCATGGAGATAGGTCTGTGGGTGAGGGGGCCTCGTGGCTGGTAACGCTTCTCCACACCTCCTTCTTTCCCTGACATGCCCTGTGCTCTTGCTCCTGCACCGTTCTTTTGGTCTGATATTGAAGCCAGTGACTCTGATAGCGCCATCTTGGTCTTCTTCCGTCCCTTTGCTGGGGCACTGGCTGTGCGCCGCAGTAGGTGATCACTGATGGAGCGTTTCCGAAGGTCACTGGAGTTTGTATCCACAGAGGACTTGGAAGACCGGTTAAACAAACCCCGGATACCTCGCAGCTGATGACCCTTAGGGTAGGAGGAAAAGAACAGGAAAGAAATAAGAGAAATAAGAGAAGAAAGAGGAGAATATGTGCTTCTCAGACATTTTTCACACATTACAGTTTGAAATTCAAGTGTTAATTTTCATGAAAACAATGAAAATATATGCCACATACTGAACTTGTTTGACAGCAAATGTTGACAATCTCATGCTTTTAAATGCATTGCCTGCAGATGGCATCCTTACTCCTTAAGTTACCACAACAAACAATATGCAAGATGCCATTGAGAGATGCATGCATGCTTGCATTGCAAATTATTCCATCTTTGTTGAAAATGAGACAACCACAGTTATTTATTTATTTTTAAATGCCCTTATTAGCAAACTGTATGACTCAGTGGTTTAATATCACACACAAACAAGTCATTGGACATACAGCTGAACACAAACTGCACTTTCGCATCATGCATTGCTGTTTCATGCATCACCACACAGAGCCTCAGGGCATCAGGATACCTTGTTAGATCCTAGAAAGTGCATTATGGTAAAGCTGGGGTTCAGGACTAGAGGGCTCCACTAGAAAGACAAAGGATTGAGCTTAACTGGATTGATGTGTTGAGAGAAACACGTTTTTTGTTGTTGCTTCATCAGTTGACAAATTAGGGTCAATGCTACAATAAACACTACACAGCATTTACCTTCCCATAGACATCATGCACGGACACATGCACAAAGATGGAGGCCTCAGTCATCCCCTCCAAGTAAACATGTCTGTAACCTGTTGTGAGCGAGAGAGAGAGAGAGAGAGAGAGAGAGATAGTGAGTCAAAGAAATATGTCAACTGTCATCAGACTGCTAATTGTGTAGTAGTTGCCTAAAGAGGGCATCAGGAGTTCAGGCACAACTCTGATGGATGTAAACAACAAAAAATAACCCGCCACGCCACAGGTCTTTTACTATACGAATCAAACAAATCATGGTTCACTAGATACAAGATAATGTGCCCCATAACCATAGCACTGCCAAAGCCATAAAGGAAATTGTGTTTAACTGAGTGAATGAGTGTGTCTGTTTATTTGTGTTAAATAGCAGAACTATAATGAGTGTAACTGGTAGTAACAAACTGTGCCCCCTCTTAAGTTCATGTCATTCACACACAAAAAGTTACTTTTTTCTAAAATAAAGCTAAAAAAAAAAAAACACTGAGGAATTCTGCACAGACCAGGCATCAGGCTGCTGAAGGCAACTGTCCGTTGACCAATGAAGTCCCGTCCAATTGGGTCATGGTCCCAGACAAGGAAACGCACCAAAACCACATCAGCCATGTGAAGAGTAAAGGACAGAGTTTCCTCCCATACTGGATTAAAACCTGAGGAAAACACACACATACATGTTCATTATAATTAGGATATGTTTCATCAGTATATTATTAAAGCATATATATATATATATATATATATATATATATATATATATATATATATATATAAACAATCATCTTTGGGGACATTAGGGGTGACACTAGCAGACCCCTTTGCTCTGCTTCCTGTATGCCTCTAATTAAATAATATGATTTTTAATTTTTAATCCCAGCAGTGCTCCACCACCCAAAGTCAATAATGCAGCATCTGTGACTATGGCATCGTTTCATCTCTGCTGTGTTTTTTTGGTTGCCTTTTTTTTTTAGGAACGATGGCACTAATTATTAGAAGAGGATCGATGACATCAGATTATATTTGCTTTTGTTTGTATGCAAAATATACATTATGTTCCACAGCATGTAAAGTGTAATATACATATAGTATGTAGCACAGACGAGGTAAAAAGTGTGGCTGCCACATTTATCCAATCCTTGATTAGGTCATTGCAAATTATCAGAGCCCTCGGAGCTAATTACAACTGTATGTTTCTAATTTATATTGTAAAACTGCCAACAGAGAGCTGAATCAGGACCTCCTGTTATGTTCTATGCAAGAGGTTCTCAATCTTTTTTCAGCCAAGGACCCTGTACAAGATAGAGAATTTACTGAGGACCCCCTCATGTATGTCCCTTGAAATAATTTGACAACCTATTTTTAACACGCCAACAGTCTTGGTTATGTTATGTTAAAGAACACAAGAGAAATGGAAAGCTATTAGACATGTATTTGTAACATATTTGCAGATTAGAAGGTAATCTATTAACTATTTTTGATTAAAAAATGTTTTATATTATTTGTTGGGTTCTCTTCTGGATATTCTCTACTAGTGTTTGTCAAAAATACACAGGCCTGGCTAGATAAAACAAGAAATATTTATTACCCACCAACAGGAACTAGTCAGTCTTCTATTGGAAGTAAAAAATTGCAGCAGCTAGGAAGCCAAGAAGGGGAAAGGCTACACGCTCTTAGAATAAAAGTACATCTTGAGCCTGCAATAACTCATTTTACGGTCACTCGGGGGCAGATGAAACAAGTCGTGAACACAACACTGACATATCATCACCTTTTAAGTAGATATGGCAAACCTGTTAGCCAACAGTCATGTTTCCGGCCACATGGTGAATGTAAGTCTGATATTCACTCTTGTTTAGCTCTGCTTTAGGTCTCTACCAACTCCTGAGGGAACTATTTGTCTCTTTAGCTTCTAAATCGTCCACTATGTTTACCAGCTAGTGAATAACTGTGCCTGTCTACTGTTTGGTGCTAAGCAGGTAGTGTACAGTGGGATTCTAGAGCTTTTTTTACTGAAAACAGCTCCTGCTGCGGCTGAAAATTATGCTATGAGAGCGGTGAGAGTGAACCAAAACAGGACAGCTAAACAATGAGCTGAAACTTGATCATTCTCTGTAGATTCTTCACTACGAGCGACCCCTTTCACGTTGTCATTTGATACATTGTTATTAAAATATCTATTATAGCGATTTTAAGCAATTTTCCGTTGTGCAAGATGACATGTTCTTCAGTGGTTCAGTGAGTTTTTGATGTTGTTCAAGTTGATCTGTGTGTGTCTAACCGTTGTCATCGACAACTCGTGTCTGTTCCTTGCAGCAATCAACTGGCAGGCCAATGATCTCCACTTCGACGAATGGATCAATAATCTGATAGAGGAGAAAGGGGAAAAAGAAATTATGATTTTATTTTATGACAAGAGCAAGTTGAACATTTCTGAGTAGTCAAACATAATAGTGTGCGCGCGTGCGTGTTTTTGTGTGTGAAAGCGACAGATGTAGAATGTGAGCGTGTGTGTGTGAGAGAGTGTTTTGGTGTGTTCATACCTCTCCACGGTCCCCCAGCATGGAGTCTGGTGGTTTAGGCAACTGCTGTCCACTAATGATCTTGAGAATGAGTTGCTTTTTGGGGTAAGCTGGAAGCGGGTCATCACAGAATGGGTTGAATGAGCCTGGAGGGAATGAAACAAAGCAGAGCAAGAAATTTGATTTATGCCATCACTCAATCCTGAAATCCAATTCTCTTTCATTATTGTTTGTTCCCATTATGTGCAATATTTATATGCAAAATATAGGGTGAAAATAATGTGGTGTCATCCAGTATGGTTCCATTCCTATACATACATGTGCTGTCCCTAAGCCTATAACTTATTATGTCATACATCCAAACCAAAAAAACACTGATTTGCGCTTCAGTTTTTATTTGTATGAATAAACAATGTTTTTATGCATGTATTGGTGCTTATTTGTGTGCATGCGGTCCATTTGTTGCCATACCTTTACACATGGGAGGGGGCTTGAGGACATAGCCAATACCTCCATTCACCATAAACTTGGCTCTGTTGAGCTGCATCATCCTGCCCTCTGTCTGGTAGTTCAAAGCAACTGAAAGAGAAAGAAAGAACATGTATTTAGATACTACTGTCACTAAACCTGCCTGTGTATTTTTTCTAATTATTTTTTTTTAATTGGCTGGGACAGGCAGGGATTCCTTGGATCTTGGATTTCCTGACACTGCTCATTTATGAACGGATATAAATATTTCTGTTCTGACTCCTTTTCAAGAGTGTATCTACTTTTTATTTATGTATGTATTTCTCCCTAATCCTCACAATTTACTGATCGAGCTTTAGCCCTACAACTAAACGTGCACACTCAATCACACACTACATGCAAATACAAACAGTTCACACACATATCTTGCACAACTGAGTTAGTGTTCACACTCATATCAATTAGTCTCTGCACATATGACCACTGGCAAACTAAACAATGTGATGTGTGTAAGGGAAATGGGTAGTGTGCAGGCCACAAAGGAAATGCATGCGTGTCAGTTTATATGTAATGACAGGTATGTGGCTAAACGGAAGACGTCTGGTGTTTTCATCAACAGACCACCTCCATACAGGTCAAAAGCTTAGAGCATTAGACAGCTGTCTTACCCAACTGACAGCCCACGTTCCAGTAGAACTGGGGGTTGAAATTGGACGAGTCGATACGATAGGCTGAGGGATAAATCCGCGACAGCTGCCTCTGGTTAAAAGCCAGGAACTGTTCGGCTCTGTGATTGACCAGAGATTGGGCTCTGGTCTCGCTGAATGACAGAACATCACCTGGAGTACCTGAAAAGAAACATGGGTTATGTCTCAGAGGTAAACAGCGTGCGATTTGTGAAGAAAGCAGAGGGAGGTGCTATTAAAATGAAATAGCAAAACATGGTGTCAACATAATGAAACACAGCGTGTACAAGCCAGGGAGCAAACTTCACTATGCGGCGAAAACAAAATACTTTTACAAAGGAAAGGCTCGTTCGTTCCTCGGGAGTGTTTTAATCCAAATCCGATCTTTTTCCTAAACTTAACGAGTCGTTTTGGTGCCTAAATTTAACTGTCAGTGCTGCATGACGCTCATTTTTTCTGGCTTAACTCAACTACCATGGACCCTGAAAGGACTGTCTTTGAGGGGGGGGGGATACATTCTGTCCCCACTGGGGATAAAAAATAATTCTGCAGAGGCAAGTACATGTAGACCAGAAAGGGGGAAATCGCCCCTGGCAAATCGCACCTTGGAGGTGAAGATTGCAATGTGCCTATTTGTGTGTGTGTGTGTGTGTGTGTGTGTGTGTGTGTGTGTGTGTGTGTGTGTGTGTGTGTGTGTGTGTCTGTGTGTGTGTGTCAGAGCTTTGTTTGGTGTTTCACCTTCATTCAGACACTCCTGTGAGGCAACAGAGTTGGTGAACACCACCAGGTTTGACAGATCTCGACTCAGTTTCATCGTCTTCCTCTTCCTTCCTCCCCTAAAACAATTGCCAGATGACAGAAGACAATTGAGAGGACAGAGGGGAGTGAGTGAGATCTTGTACAGTAAAGATATATGAGACAGGTAAGTAAGAATACATGCACACACTCATATAGCTGCTTAAGAATTTAGAGTGGAAAAAGCAAAGCAAGGCAAGAGAGGATTGTCCATCAGTGAGGCAGCCTGCAAACGGCAGGAAAGAGCATCAAAGGCAAAAACCTTAATGGGGACCAGAGCACATGCAGTGCAGCAAGATTCCACACATACACACACAGTCATGCACAAAGACAGTCAGTCATCCACGTAGCCACTCAGACGCATGCTTGTAGGAATCTGCATTGTGACATGCATGTATGAATATGCAACCAGAGACTGGGAGAACAAAGAGAGACAAAAGCTTTATACACAGAGAGCGCTCGAGGGAGAAAAACACAGCTGCATTCCCCATACTTCCTGCCCAATGCTCACGCACAAAGAAGAAGGAAAAGCGAGACAGAGGTGGACAAAGAATGTGTGTGAAAGAAAACTGGGATATATTCAGGATGCAGATAAAACTAGTGAATCACATCAGTTTTTTAATAACTGTGAAAGAAAGAAGACACTTTGAATTGTGATTTGGGTCTCTTTCATGTGTGAATATCTAATTTGTGGCAATGGAACGTGTATCCCAATACTGATACTACTGAGGGCACTGAGAGAGCTCATGTGGCATTTACTGTATGTTACTCCATTGCAAAAAAATGTATGACTCCATACTGATACTTGAGGGAAAGAGGACTGCAGCAGTGGAGGTTTTCAGTGGAGGGACAGTCAGGTGGAATATTGTCTGTGCGATTCAAACAAAGTAACAGTGGGGGCAAGTAAATAAGAAAATTTACTCAAGTATATAACAACTTTTAGTTACTTTAGTAGAGTATTTCCATTTTTGGCTTCTTCATACGTCTATTCCACTACATTTCAGAGGAAAATATTGCACTTTTTACTCTACTACATTTATATCACAATTATAGTTATTACTTTTAAGATTATTAAGACTTTATTAACTAAAATATTTTATCTGTTTAGAAACTGTTTATAGGTTAAACTACTTAAAAATATATAAAGCAGTTAAAATCAGCCCCACCTCGACCAACTACAGCTTTAAGTGTGCTATGTAACTTTTGTTTAACAGAGCCACTCTGGCCACAAATAATAATTATGGATCATTTATTAGTTATGGATTCAACTTTTCCTTTTTTATTAGGAATAGTGTGTTATTTATTGTGCTTTAATGCATCAAAAATAATAATCTAATATCCAATACAAAAATCAAATATAGCCTGCAGGGGTCAGCATGCATAATGGGCACTGATATTTTCAAGTCACTAATGTTGCCAGTGCCACTGTACTTTCACTAATGTACAATATTGTATGCAGAAGTTTTACATGTAATAGAGTATTTTTATAGTGTGGCGTTGTTACTTTTACTTCATAAATGATCTTATACTGCAACCACTGGTCACAGGAGAATGGATTTAATGTCAAAGCAAAACTGTAAACAATTTTTTTTTTTCAGCAAATATCGAATAAAAGCAGCAGCCACGACTGAATAACATGTCTATTTCTGATATTATGCTATAATTAACACTGCTGTGAGCCACTGGAGCTGTGTGATAACATGATATGTGATTCCTCTAGTCTTCAATTAAGACTAGAGGAAATAAAAGTCAATTTAATTGATCATGGGTGTTCTGTATTTGGTGTTTTGCACTTGGGAGTCAGTTCAGTAAAGTGACTTGATACATTAAACAAGTCCGAAAAAATACACACTCTGATGTTAGCAGGAAGTCATGATATAGCTGCAAGGCTCACAGAGTGAACACAGCCTAGCATTCCTGCTGTCCTTCCATTTACTATAAATGTGTTGAAAGTGATACATAAAAAAAAAGAATGAATCAAAACCAATCAGGCTTCCCTTTCTTTGCTGCCAGTGGTAGCGCTGGGCTTGAAGTCCATTATTATTTTCCTCACACATAAATGACTGCAGAAGCTACAGTGGTTTGTATAGCACTACTCTTCATTATACACTCAGCAGTCAGCAACTATCAAACCTCCCCGCTGTCCGGGATTGTCAGTGTTGTGGCGAAGCAGGTCAAAGGTCACCTGTTGAACTGTCCTCCGGCCTCCCTCCCAGAACTCTCCTGAACGTCGTCCTCCTTGTCCACGCTTTGGCACGACAGCCTCGATTTGGAGTGTCTCTGGACAATGGAAACACACAATATATAAATTAACACAAAGGTTTCCTTACTGGTTGGAAAGCAGAAAATAATTGCATTGCTTATCCATATGTTCAGTTGAATTTGTGATGAATATACATCATACATGATACCGCCTCCACATTAACTCACAGTTTACAAGTTCTTAAGTGGACAAGGGTGGTTGATAAATTGTCTTTAGCAAATGATCTGTATTTCTGTGTGATTCATGATATGGTTGTAGCAGTTTGAGTGTCTGGTTGTGCATGCTGGTGGGTGTTTTATGCAAAACGTATGTAATTATAGCAAGTGTGTAGTTGGTGAAGTGTGCTTTTATTTCTGAGAGAAGCAACATCTCTATTGGGGCTAAAGTGGCGTTGAGGAGAGGATGAGGGTCGCAGTAATTACAGGGTTTAGGCCGGTTGCCAACAGATTACATGCACCCATGCATGCACGCATATATACACACACACGTGGGAGGATGCATAATATGCATAGAGGGAGGCATAAAAGAATGAAGAGGAGATGTGAGTGGGTAAACAGAGAACAGGGTAGAGGAAGGTAAAATGAAGCAAATTGATAGACAAAGAAATTCAGAGTGGCAAATAGTCAGGCAGAGAAATAAGGGAACGTAGAAGAAATGTAACATAAACACCCACACATACAACTTTATTGTCCAAACCAATATAATACTGTAAAATGAGTGATAAAATGGATTGATGTTCTGTATCTCAAAAGAAAACGTCAAGGAAAAGAAAACATCACTATACACTATAAGTGAAAAACACAGATTTTAGAGAGGAACTGCACATGCTTTTGATCTGCATGTGTAATTCACAGATATGAATAACGCACACATGTCACTGCATTGATCCGCAGTGTGGAAGTGGAAGAGTGTGGCAGTCTTAATTATCCTTCTGCTACCTCTCACAGGCTGAAGATAACATTACAAAGGGCGCTTTGTAAATGCATGTTCTCATGTAGGACTTCATAGATTTATCTTCAGAAGAACAGTGAGGAGGCTTCATTTCTGCTTCCCATAAGTGAAAATCAGTTAATCAGTTAAAAAGGTGCAGTAGGTAAGACTTATAAAACTAACTTTCTGTCATATTTGCTGAAACTGACCCTATGTTCCAGTAGAACTACATGAAGCAGGTCATTCAAAAAGAAATCCGCCTCCTCTGGCACCACCTACAGCCTGTAGTGCGATTTGCAAAAATCCGAGGCGGGTATGACTGCAGCCTGGAGCGTCCCATGTCATGCCGTCCCGTCTCATGCCGAGGCGTGTCCAACTTTAAGTTCAGCGGGCCAAAATACTTGGCCCGCTGAAACGTTACTGTTACATTAATGTTACCGTACAGCGCCAAAGTCTGATCCCAGCAAACTTTCTGTTGTTGTCGTTAAGCTTGCTGATCTGGCAGAAAGTCAGCGGCGGTTCGGGATCAGATCATGGGGATCAGACCTCCGGTGCTGGGTCTAATGTTATAATGTTCGCTGCTGCCGCTGCAGCTAGCTAGCAGCTAGCCACCAGCCCTATGACCTGGGTCCCTGGTTCGCTCTATGTTCGCTCCCCGGTGCTGACTTCTCTGGTCCGTCTGCAGAGCTAGCGTTACCCGCTCTAGCTAAGCTGGGAATCAGACGAATCTGCCGCGCTCGTGTTTTATTCATATTTTCTTTTCAGAATATGAAAGAAAAAGGCATTTCTTCATTTCTGTTTTCTAGTGATTTAATTTTTTGTTATATGAAATAGGAAATGAAAATCGAAGCATGTTTAAAATGTTCACATTCCCTTTTGACAAGGAAAAAAACGCCTTGTATTTCAATTTTAAATTTTGTATTTTAAAACAAAAATCAAATAGCCATTCGTTTTTTAATATCTGTTAATTAAATGAAAATCGAATGACCAAAACATTTCCTGAGGATGGATAACAAGAATCTGCACACACAAGAATACAAAAATAAACATGTTACACTCTTTCCAATGCTCCTTTTTATTTTTATAGTCTATATTGTTTTCACACTTCACTGGGACATTACTGCAAATACAATTGCTTATCAGCAAGGCGAGAGGGCATGAGACGGGAGGCTGCAGGTTGCAGCCATAGAATGAATTTTTTTGTTTGCCTATAATCTGCATTTATTTTATAGACAGACATATATTTTTAAGTATTTTATTCATTTGTATGATTGCCGTTACTGTTTAGTTAAACTAACCGCGTGTCAATCACTGCTCATGCGTGTCAATCACTGCTCATGCACACGTATTCATTGTCCCTTTTGGGGGGAGGGGCTTAGGAGACCGTTTTGGGCTTTAGCAGAAATGTGGGAGGGACTGAGAAGTTGTCGATGTTCAAATTTTTTGGCTAAGTCCTGGATATTCCCAATCCTACCTACAGCACCTTTAATGCAGTCTAATGACATAGCCATGCAATAAGTCCTGCCTTCACGAAGGCTATAATGTTCTCAGTTACACTGAAAGGTGTAGTTATTTCTAGTGACTCCCTGGCTTTCTTAGAGAAGTCTATCTCAGAACAAGCTTTGGTATGCACTCTGTCTCCAATCCGAGCACATGGCCCAGCCATTGTAGTCACCTCAGTTAATTAGTTGTCCTCAACAAAAACAGCCTTCGCTTATATTTTGTGGTGTTTGCAGCACCATTGGCTCTCGTCGGCTCTTACAGAGAACATGCTCAATCAACAGCCGAGGCCATGGTGAGAGAGTTCTGTCTGACTAGCTGTACAGCCGAGAAAATCTGGGATTTTACCCATTTAGTGCGCCTTGCCTATTTTTTCTTCAAGTAAAAAAAACAGTGTTCGTTCTTTAGGGCCTGTTTGGTGTGTCAGGACCCGAACCTGGTGTCGGTAAATACAAAGTCGGATGCTGTCCAATCAACATTATCTAAAGGAGAGAACTAAAGTTCTGTATTTATTGGGGTATGAAGTACTGAAGTATTTCATTACCAACTAACCTGAATTTGCCATTTGAGACCTCACAAGAATAGATCAAGAATCAAGAAAAAAAAAGAGGAAATGTCCCTTCCATGCTCCTCACCTTCTGCTTGAGCGTTGTGATGAAGGATCTGCTTTGGGATTTCTTCAGAACCCCTTTGGAGCTCTAGAGACAAGAATAACACATTCAGAGACTCTTTTAAATGCGTGTTTGTGTGTGTGCTTGTTTACATTCTTGTGTGTGGATCATTTGATGTGAATCTAATCACTACCACATTAGTACCCAGCGAGACACGTAAACCCTAAAGCTCAATAGCTGTGGGGGGGCTGCATCAGACATTAGCCAATAAAGCACAGCTGAAGAAGAGAGTGGGTGATAAATAAGAAAGAGAGAGAAACTGAAGAAGGAAAATTACAGTAAGGAAGACAGAGAGAAGAAAAGACTTTAGAGACAGAATGAAGTGAAGGGGAATCACCAACAAAGAAGGAGTAGAATAAAGAGAATAGGAAACCCCGATGCACAACACCCTGTACATTAAAATGGCTGTCAGGAAACTGAAGCTTCTAAAAATAGCACAAGAGGCAAGCAGGGAAATTAAATATTAAGTAACACTGCAGACATTTAGTTTCTCATCCCGTTTGGTGTGTGTTGACACACTTTGGATGAAACACCACCGAGATGGAAACACAGCAGTCCCTCTAGACTGGCCTGAGGAGGTCATGCCTGACTGTCCATTTTCATGTGTTCAGTAGGTGTGTTTGACTTGTGATTGATTGGTTGAGTAACTACCCCCCCCCCCACCCTTGTCTTCCTTCTCTTCATCTGATGATGAGTGTAGCTCTACACATTGCCTTGGGGTGGTACCTGCCGCAAGTTCTTTTGAAGGCCCTGGTGCGTAGCCCGGAGCAGAGCTCGGATGCTGAAGCTGTCTGTATCTTCCTTGTCTCCGATCTGAGACTCCTTCAGTAGAGAGTCCAGTTTCTTTCTGATGTGAGACTCCACCTGGTGATGACCATTCCCCTGTGAGAAAGAAGAGGAGAGTCATTTAAAAAGGGAAGGAGAAAGACAGCTAGGCAAGAAAGTGAGACACATGGAGGAGGTCATTACAATAAAGAAGCAAGGAAACATATTTTGACAGGAGATGATGGAGAGGTGTGTCATCTTGGAGCAATGACACACATTGTCACTGATGCGAAGCACCTGAAACCAGGCCCAGCCAATCTTAACCAACTGCTGAGCTGCAGTACCACCAGCACCATCTTTTAGCAGGTAAAGTAACTACAGCCAGGCTGTTCTCATGAACCAGTCGTACGCATAGCTACAAAAAGTAATGCAGTGCAATTCGTATGTTTTCACATATTTTTGCTGTGTACACCACATTGACTGCTCCTGTATAAGAACGTTGTGGGCTGCATAGGAGGGAGGTCGGGGTGGATGTTTGGGTCATAAAGCACAGCGCTTTCAACCCTAACCCAACCCTACAAACCATGGTCTTTTTCCTAAACTTAACTAGTCGTTTTGGTGCCTCAAATTAACTGTCATCGCAGCATGACGCTCACTTTTTGTCAGCTAAACTTAACTGCTACAGCCCCTGAAAGGACCACCATCTTGCGGTGCCCTGTAGCCCGGCTCCACATAACCTTTTGTTGGCTAAACTCAACTAGCAACTGCCGCTGATACGACCGACAACTCACGGAGCTCTGTAACCAGCGTCACGTGACGTGCCTAATTTCGTAGGATATCATCCTAACTGGTGTTCATACATTTCCGTACGATATCGTACAAATCCGTTCATGAGAATGCGTTGCTACAGCAGCAGTTTAGGATTGCAGATGTAGACGTACAGATGTGCGCCATCTACAGGTTTAGAAAATAATTGCTGGTGCAATTTTGACTCCTGCGCCACCTGCAGGCCATGTGTTACCACTTTAGGGTTTTTTCATTGCTGCAATGTATTTAATATTTAAAATTGTACACATTAAACATGCTAACTGTAGGCTATGTTAGCATTACATTGTTTTAATCTTGCCAAAAGGTGGTACGAGTCTATAATTTAAAACGTCAAAACTATACAGACACACAAGCCGTCTCCAAAATTACACGCTTGTTCACTCTTACTATTGTATTTCTATACAACAGACACTTAGTAGTTTAGTCTGCAGTGAGCTGTAAATTGAGATTTTAGACAGATTTTTATCCAGCATCGTATGCAGTAGGAGTAAACAACACTATGCAATTCACCTTTTTTTCCACAGACAGAAGCTATATATCACACTATCACTGCAATGTTAGTGGTGACTGCTGTGAAAACATAATGGTTTAATTAGCGGAGTACAAAACCTCTCATCAGTGGAAACCTGCCATCCACCCTTTTGAAAATGGCAGTGAACATCCAAAGTGGCATCTGCGGCCTCATGCCTCCAGCTAAATGTGGAAGAATGATGCCATATTCTAGTTACACAACGGAACCATCTGGAAAATAGCTCAGTGTTTTCCTGCTTTAAATGTGGTGAGGAGGACCCTGGCACTACTGTTTCACAGAATGACAAAACAAGATTAGGAATGGCTATAAAAATGGCCCACGGCAAGTTCAGGAGTGATCTGCAAAAACAAGCAGCGATGAGATTCTCTGACTTGTTTTACATGTTTCTGCGCTACTTATCTATTAAAAAAACTGCAAGTTTAAATGCTTGCATTGACTTAATATTTATATATGCACCATTAAGCATCGATTATTCCGCAACATTACTGCAAAGATGATCAATAAAACTTTACAAGTACCGACAATACTACCCAATTATTGAAGTCATTACATCAAGCACAACAATGTCATTAAGATGCCATTATCTAACAAACTTCTGTTTGTGGTGCCTGTATGTGAAGGTTTTTATTCTCTAACATTAGTCCCTGCCAAGATAGGATGTTGATGATGCCATATTATTTTGAATGAACTGATTAAGCAGCACTTAAATAACTGAAAGAGAAGTACAAATATAACCATAAGGGAAGCTGCTGCTGCTGCCCAGACAGAGAGACTGACAGCTGTCGGAGAAAAAAAATTTTTTTTTTAAAGGAAATATGTTGTAAAGGTAAAAATACTAAATTAAAAGTTAAAAAAGCTGAGTTTTCCGATGTTGTCATTTATATGTCATATTCATATGTCATTTATAATTTCTGTTGTATCAATCAAAATATTGTTTGAAGGATACAATCCTTTCAGTGCTGTTCTGGTTTCAATGGCATGTAGAAAAACAGGAATAAGGGCTCTGTGTAAGGTGAATAAAAGGCATATTTCAGCTGTTTTGCACTAATTTAAATGGAAAGGGGCTTCCTGAGCCACTGGTTACTTTGCCAATACACATAATTATCTTACTATGATAACAGTGAAAAATGTAAAGATCTCTCAAGCCTTTTTTCACTTACATCACTTGCTTAACTCGATAGATGGGCACAACTGGTCTGAGAACGAAAACGTATTGAAAACAAAGGAGGAAAGACTCAAGTAATGTGAAGTAACGTGTCTGTTTGGGGGAGGTAAGTAACTCGATTGTTCATGCGTGTGTGTGCACATATTGTTTATAGCTACATTTCTCTGCCTTACATTACTGCTCTTAAGCTTGAAGTCATCCTCAATTTCATCAGCGCTGTCATCATCTGACACTTCGCCTTCCTCGGCGTCCGCTGACAGATAGGCAGGCAGACTCTTTCCCTGGATAGAGAGAGGACAGCCAAAGAGATGAGAGGAGGGTGGACAAACATACATTTGACCCATGCATTTATCTTAAATCCTCGCTCGTGTCTTTTATATAGAACGCCCACACAGGTTGCACCTCTAAGATAGTCCGAGAATATAACACAGCAGAATGCAGCATGTTTTACACAGACAGACATTTACTTAAAGGAACACGCCGACTTATTGGTACTTTAGCTTATTCACCGTAACCCCCAGAGTTAGATAAGTCCATACATACCCTTCTCATCTCCGTGCGTGTCGTAACTCTGTCTGGCGCACCCACCTCTAGCCTAGCTTAGCACAGATCCTGGAGGTAACCGGCTCCAACTAGCCTACTGTTCCGAATAAGTGACAAAATAACGCCAACATGTTCCTATTTACATGATGTGATTTGTATAGTCACAGCGTGTACAAATAACAAGGTCACATGAGACATAGCCATATTCTAACCGTATCCAAACTGGGAACTATTCTCCACGGAAGGCGAAGCACTGCTACTTCTGCTACTTGGGCGGAGTGATTTGCTCGCAGCACCTGAGAAGCCCCGTGGTGAGGAGCAGAGAGTAACAACGGTGCTTCTCAGGTGTTGCGCTAATCACTCCGCCCAAGTAGCAGTGCTTCGCCTTCGGAGAATAGTTCCCAGTTTGTATACGGTTAGAAGATGGCTGTGTCTCATGTGACCTTGTTATTTGTACACGCTGTGACTATACAAATTACAACATGTAAATAGGAAAATGTTGGCGTTATTTTGTCACTTATTGGGAGCAGTAGGCTAGATGGAGCCGATTACCTCCAGGATCTGGGCTAAACTATGCTAGAGGTGGGTGTGCCAGACAGTTATGACACGCACTGAGATGAGAGGGGTATGTATGGACTTATCTAACTCTGGGGGATACGGTGAATAAGCTAAAGTCCCAATAAGTCGGTGTATTCCTTTAACTAGACACAATCTTATACATACAAAAATACACTTTAAAGTAATCTCTGTTATGTGGCTCCTTTCCCTGTATTTATATGCAGAGTAAAAGCAATTACTGCCACAGAGACACACATTGAGCAGTTGCGCACACGCAAAAACACACACAAATTGTAGAATCAGCTGCAGATTTTCTGACCAGCTGTGTGAGCAGCTCCCTGAGCAGCTCCTTCGGCAGAGTGGAAGCCCATTATTGAGCCATTCTGAAGGTGTGAGTGGGAGTCAAGATGTTCTAAGCTTCTTCCATAATCAATGGCAGACACTGAGCTTCCCGCGGTACATCGAGTCTCTCACTGGCTGACATCAACGCCCTCGCTTCAACCACTGCCACAAGTAGTCTATCCCCTCTTCCTCCCATCTGTGACTGTTAAAAACCCTTACGCCATTTTCCTTTACTGTCTTGGGACTCTATGGTCTCTTGCTCCACTGGGGGATGCAGAGAGGTGAAAGGCTCTCAAACGAGGGCAGAGAGAAGGAGGAAAGAGATGGAGGAAAAACTGTTAAGGTAAAGGGCTTTATAGAAAATCAATAATGCTCTTTTACTTTTCAGACATCTGGCTGGGGAGGGACTTCTTCACTTTACTAGCTTTCTTCACTTTACAGATAAAGTCAATTTAATTCAGTTCTTATAAAAAAAAAAAAATAAATAAAAAAAAAAATCCAATAAATGATGAGAGCTTTTGCTCAGCAAGATGCTCTGTTTCTTCTTCCTGTGTTGGTGGATAAGGATCTTCTGGGTCTATGGCCCTCAAAGTGAAAAATAAGAAAGGGAAAAAAAAGGATGTATTTTTGAGGATGATCATATCAACCATATTTCACAGATCATCTGGCTGGGCACCCGTCCTGCCTTTTGGGATTACAACAGACTGGAGATAACATATATACGTACAAAAGTTAGAAGTGGTAAACCATGCCTTTGCCACAAAATGAGCTTTAGACTTTAGAAAAATGCTTGTAAAGCATTGGTATTACACCAAATAAGGAAATCTTACATGTTTAATATGTCTAATGGGCTATTCTTGAACAATTATACTATGTTTGTTTGCCAAAAAGTAATTTACAGACAAAGGAGGTGCTATAAAACTCCCAAACAGAACTTTGAATACTTATTTGGGATTTGGGAAGGGTTTGCCAAAAATATAACAGGCTATAGAATATATGACAATCCTTTAATTTAACTATGTTTCTGAGACCCCAAACAGAAGTAATGCCTCAATTTTCTTAAAAGCAATCCTCATAAAATGAGGAAAAGTCATCAAGTATCAAGCTGATGAAAAAGGCCCAGGGTCTCCAAACTGATGATTATAGATAAAAGAAACCTTCATTGACTGGTGGTGAGAGACAGAATGTGAACCACCCTTTTTATACAAACTTTTTTTTTTTTACATCCACCCACACTTCTAACTCAACTTCTAAATCTAATTCAAAGAAAAAGCAAATGCTAATGTTTCCTCGGACAGGCAGCCTCTATACACGTCAGAGTAAAAAAGCACTAACATTAACCAAGGGGGTGCACCAGTTTACAATCCAGTACCTTTGGAGCAACGCATCAGTCTGAATGTGTGCTAGGAGTGTTTTAAGGACTGAATATGTGTTCTACTTATGGTGACTTAATTTTAAGTTAATGAAAAACTGCATTATTTATAATTAATCATTTAGAGAAAATTGCCATTTTGAGCCTCTGTGGTAAGTTAATAAAAGTCTACTAGGTTTTTTTGCATCTGAATTATGAAAAAAACTGTTTTATGTTAAAGTTTTACTTTCCAGTTTAGTTTTAAGCAGGGATTTAAGAAATAAATGGTTGACTGTGATTCTGTGTACATTTCTAATGGAATTTAAATATACTTTAAATATTCATCTATTCAACATTTGATGAGTTGAAATAATGAAGTTTGACAGCCCCAACTGAGTCGCCGTGCAGGTTGTGTTTGCATGTGTGCCTCTGTTTGTGCATGTGTTTGTTTCAAAAGTATAAAACACAACAATCTGTCGCTCAGTTATCATACGCCAGCATCACGTCCGTCTCTCCTTTCCCCTCTACGATTAATATAATGACCTAGTTTTGTCCTCCCTTTCTCCTCTTCCTTCTCTTCATCTGTTTATGGGCAATAATTAGCTGCGTAGCAGTGCCTCTCCCAGTCCCCATCGTCAGTACAGCACCGCACATGAAGTCAGATATGGAGAGATAACGAGTGCTTCGCTTTCTTCACTGAAATAAGAGGAAGGAAATGGAGACATGCGATGCAAATGCTTTGATTTGCAAGTGCACTAACTGACTGGGCATATTTTAATTTAGCAATTTTATTTTGGTTCACGCTGCCGCTCGACTCCTTACCAGAACTCATAAACAAGATCACATTACATCACATAGATCACATTACATCTGTTCTTGCCTCCCTTCATTGGCTACCGGTTTGCTTTAGAATACATTTTAAGATTCTGTTCGTTTTCGAAGCTTTTCATGGTCAAGCCCCAGCTTATATCGCTGAACTACTGAAGCGGCATGCTCCTCTGAGATTACGGTCTGCTGACCAGCTACTCTTTGTTGTCCCTACAACGCGGCTCAAAAATAGGGGAGATCGAGCATTTTCAGTCGTGGCCCCAAGACTGTGGAATGAATAGCTTCTGCATGTCAGATTGGCCCCCAGCTTTCACATTTTTAAATCACGACTTAAAACTCAATTTTATTCATTGGCCTTTAAACCTGCTTGAGAGTTGTTTTCTGCATTTTCATTTTCCAGTTTATTGCTCGTTTTAAATGTTCGTTTTTGTTACTTATGTGTTTACAATCTGTTCGAAATCATGTCAATGTCCTGCACTTTGGTCAACCTGGTTGTTTTAAATGTGCTTTACAAATAAAGTTGGATTGGATTTCTGTCTGTTCACCATCCGTCAACAGTATACATAGATTTGTTCTTACTTTGAGGAGGATCTTGCCCTGCAGGCATTGAGGACTGGGTAATGTTTTAGAGTCTCTGCTCAGGGCATCTCTCACGTCCAGTTTGTCTCCAAAGATTTCTCGCAGGTACTGAGCAATCTTCTTCTGCTGCTGGATGCTACAGTGGTTCTCTATGGACAGAATTACTGGGAACCTGAAAGAAAAAGAAAAGAAACTCAACATCCATATTCAGATTTCCATAAATTACATCAAAACCTGCACTAAGAAAACGTGTCTTGAATGCAGCCAATGGACTGAAGTGAGACTTATCTGCTGATACGAGTGTGAACCACATCTCAAACTGTATTTCCATTTCTCACCTCCAAGCAAGAGAACCATTAGGCAGTAAATGATTAAAATACAGTTGCATAAACACCTCTGTGGCATGGTGTGTATGTGTGTCAAAGTGCTGCGTGTGTGTGCGCGCCTGTGTTTTCATTTAGAAAAGGTGAAATGACTTGTGGCCACACGGCAGCGCAGCTCAAATGTCAGGTTTGTCAGACTGACAGCTCTCCCTCAGGGGACACAGCCTTGCTCTCAACTCCACCTCTGATCCACAAAACACACACTCACATGCGCGCATACTTAAGCACACACACACACACACACTAAAAAAAAAAGACAAGAGAGAAGAACATCCACAGTAATTTCACTTTGACACATGGGCGACACCGGCTCAATGAAGAGTGTGTGTGTGTGTGTGTGTGTGTGTGTGTGTGTGTGTGTGTGTGTCTCAATACAGCCATTAATCAAATTAACAGGTGGCACTGATGATAAAACATTGGTTGAATGTAAAAGGTGAGAACAGCAGAGAGGGAGACACGAGATAAAGCACAGGGTGATTCATTTATTCACCTGTTCTTGCGGTCAGAATTATTACAAATGACTAATTAATATGGTGTGAGTTTATGAGAATATAAAGATAATTTCGAATTAGCAGGTGTGAATGTTTTCTTTCAGGAGGCCACATTAAACATGGACTTTAGTTTAATTTACAGAGGAAAATACAAAGTAACCATCAGGAGAAAATGTTTTGTCGACTGAAATTAATTAGGAAAAGTAGTGCAACTTTGTCAAACATTTAAAAAAAGCTATACCTGTAGTAACGCTGTCACCAACAATTATTTTCATTATAGGTTCATCTTCCAATTATTTTCTCAATTAACTGATTCATCATTTGGCCAATAAAATGTTCAAATGGAAAAAAAAATGGAAAAGCAGCAAATTCCACAAGATGAAAGATGAGACAATTATATATTTGACTTTAACAATTAAACTATTATCAAATTATGCTGATAAGAGTCAATACTAAAAGAATAAAGAGGTATAAAGGAGATTGGTCAAAAGACATGAGAGACGGCCATTAAATGGTTTTCATGGGATTTTTGATCCATGTTCTGAAATTAGGCAGTTGGGCCTCTGCCCTCCATTTTGCTTCCCTGTTTTGTTGAATGTTATCCTGTTGTGATCTGGGATTGATTGTAAAAAAGAAGAAATGTAGAATGGCTATGTGCCTGCAAAATCTCTTATCTTGATGCATGATGAAGCACTTCAAAGCACATTTAAACTACAATTGATTCAAAATAAACATATAGGGAAAATAAAGACTCAAATTGCATTTCAATTAAGACAACCATAGACTTTTACAATAATTCAGCTTGCAATAAAGTAACAGTTTGGGAAATACCCATATTAATTTATTTCCGAGAATTTGATGGACCAACTACAGCCAGCATATTAGCTTAGCTTAGCATAAAGACTGGAGAGAAGGGGAAACCGTTGCTCTGTCCAATCCAACTACCAGCACCTCTAAAGCTCACCAATTTAAACTTATCTGGTTTGTTTTTGTTGAAAGCCAATAGCATATTTCTCAAAATGTCGAACTACTCCTTTAAAACCATTATATATATATATATATATATATATATATATATATATATATATTATATATATATATATATATATATATATATATATATATATTACCTGCTAAGAATTGAAAGAATTAATGTCTAGAAGTTGATGACTAGATAAAGTGTAAAAGGCAGATGCACAGCCTTTTTAGTAAACCTTCCAACAAGCTATTGCCAGATATATTTACATTTCTACTTAAATTGAATCTACTCCAACACTGTCTCTACCTTTGACTTGAACAAATGCTTTTATAACACAGGTGCTGTGCTCATAAGTAGCTGCAATAGATGTCAAAGCGAGCCAATGTGGCAGCAGGAAGCTGCATCATTCACCACTTTGTTTGGGTATTGTTGGACCCAGCAGAGACAAACAGTGGCTCCTCAGGGAGCCAGAGGAAACGCTGCTAAGCAGATGGTAGAGTAATAGGTGCTAATTACTGCCAGGAATCATAGTGTTCTCTGAAAAACACAAACCTGGCTGTCTAAATGTTGCATCTTTCTCCTTAAACCCTGTGGGGAAACCTTCTATCAAATTCATAGATATTTTATTATAGCAGTGTGAGGAAAACTATAGTTCTGCAGCTCTTTTATGAGCAAGCTGATGCTCTTATATCTCATCCCAAAGTGGATGATAAAGCAACTCACCTAAACAGAAGAGGACAAAATGCAATCAAAAAGTGCAATCAATAATACAATCTGTGTGTTAGCACATGCAAAAATGCTGTGCTGTTTGTCTTGAAGCAAAGATCATTATTTGCTCTACTGAAATGATGTTAGAATGTTTGAGTCAGATTTATATGACTGAGTAAACTCTAGGAGACATAAGTAAAATGGTATTCTGGGCCATTTTTTCCTAGTACAATACCTATGGGATAAAGGAAGTGTCTACTTTCCATAAAATAACACACACACACACACAGTCGGGAGCTTTGACTCACTGGTTATTTATGAAGGCATATTTATTGATGGTCTCTATGACAGACTTGAACGGTATTTTGGAAGTCAGAGTGTAGCCGTGTTGGACCATCGGCTCTCCATCAGGACCGTCCCAACAGTCCACTGCAGGGAAAAACATTAGAAATGATGCATGAATAAAACACTGCATTGTGTTACTGTTCTCAGTTTTCTGTCTCTTCTCCGTGTTCAGCTTTGAATATAGCAAAGAGAGTCTATTTTAATTGTACTTGATCTCTCAGCTGTTTCACATTCTCCTAACAAACACTGGTGTGAAATTATTGTGGGACACAACATAGCATGAATGAAAGTAATGTTCAAGCAATAGCATGTGCAAGATTGTGCTACTTTTCAGTGTTGCTGCATCTGCAAATTGTATTCCCAATCATAAACACAGCAAAAACGGGTGTTGGGTTTTAATTTAAAAACATTAACAAATTTTTTTCCAAATTGCTAAGCAGTAAACATCCTTTAGATCCAAAAACATCCCTAACAGCAATTATTTTAATTCCACATTTAGCACAAAACAGAGTGATACCATTTGATATAGAGTGAAACTGAGTTTGTTGCAATTATAAGCCAGCTTGTAACAAACAAATTTCCCCCCCGAGGGAGGGAGGGAGTCTGTCTGTCTGTCTGTCTGTCCGTCCTTACCTTCTACACAGCGGCAGCCGGACTGCAGCACCCAGGCATACATGTCGGTCTTGGAGTGGGAGAGGAGCTGGTCTCCAGTCAGGTATGTGTTATGAGAGGAGGCGATGAAGTAGTTACACAGAGGCTGCTCCATGTCTTGATTCACCTCGTGGTGCAAAGGGTTGAAAATGTCACATGCTGGACTGCGCATGAAACTTGTAAAACCTGAAGGAAAATACAAATGTTTGGAAAAAATAACTTTGAATCAAACCAGACATTGTTAAATAATTCTGCTTAGTTTCAATGATGATGTATCGCTTTGGATACTGGAGAAAAAACATTAAAATGGGCTCAGACATCATTTGTTTTTATCCATGCTGGCAGTCATGTGGACGGCAATGCTGTCTGTTGTCCTGTTGTCAGTGCACCACTTTGGTCCAGACTGAAACATTGGATGGATCACGGTGACATTTGTACAAACATTCATGTTCCCTGGAGGATGTATCCTGCTGACTTTGATGATCTCCTGACTTTTGCTCTAGCCCCACCATGCGGTTGACATTTGTGGTTTTGAGTGAAATGTCCCAATGTCATTAAATTAGATACAGATATTTATGTTGCCCCACGGGATGAATTAAATTGTAGAATATTGACCAAAATATCTGCAAAACCAATGACAATCAGCTGCACTTTGTGTTTAGTGCTAATTGAAAAATGTTAACATGCTAACAAGCTATACTAAATTGGTAAACAGGAAACATTATACCTGCTTAACATGACACGTTACAGAGCCAGCAAAGGTAAAAACAACAACTTCCAGGTTTCTTTCCTCCCAACATCTATAACACTACTCAACAAGAAAACCGGTTAATCCTTACTTATATGTAGTCCATAGGCAAAAAGGCACTGTTGCATTTAGTTGTATGCATTATGTATCATGGTTTTATGGTTTTCATGATTTCCTTTTTATAATACCTATGTATTTAAATATTTTACCTCACAGGACATGTGCAACATTTACATATCCTTTGTTGTATGTCATTTTTACAGTTATATTTTTGGTGTACCACAGTACTGATTTGTGGCTATATATTGTTTCAAGTTGATTGCTGCTGTGTGTAGCACTTATTGCCCAAGCATCTTATGAGTTAGCATTGTCATTGCGAGCATAATGCTGACATTAGCATTTAGCTCAAGTACACACAGAGCCACAAAATGGCTGTAGATGTAGACTATAGTGTTTGTCATGCAGTGATTCTTCATCCCTCCTACATCTCATTTACATTTAGATTTAATGTCCTGAAAAGAAAAGTGAACACCGTTACACAAGAACTTTTCTATTTCAAACTACCAGTCTCCAGATCACGTCATACACCTTCTAGCAGCTTCCAACAGTGACATCTACAGAATCTCTCTTCATTTTGCAAGTTGATCTCTGGGAAAATACCAAAGGATGACAGACAAGCACATTCAAACCAGAGCGCTGTGGTTTGAAACCAGAGTGGTGAGGTTTGAAACCATGTTACTGATGGATATACTTCACACAGCCAAAACTTTTGGTACAGCATGAAGAGGAATGAGAGGGAAGAAAGCATCCTGTCATCCAGAGGGGAGGGATAAAAATGAGACAAAAATACCAAGAGCATGAAAAGCAGACAGCTAATTTGGAAAAGTAGACTGTGGAGGAGAAACGGAAAAACGTGATGCAGATATTGGAAATATTTTGGATATGGAAAGTCAGTGATCAGACTGGACACACAATCTCGTCATGGTGCCAGCATGGCTAAATCCAGATTTTTAACAGTGCACTGTATGACATGAAACACTGTTATTAACAGCTCATCACACTGTAAAAGTATGTTAACATGAATCTGTACATTATTGTCACATCTGTGCACAAAGCGTGTTTAAACACACGCAATCTCTGGCCTTCAGGGTCTGATCAGTCCTTCATGCCTCCAACCAGATTAGTCTCACCCTTCCTCCTCCCCCTCGCATCTCCTCTCCCTATACTCACTTCCCTCATTTCTGTCACACTCTCATTTTCTCTCTCCCGCCGCCCTCATTCTGACTTCCCAATTTTCTCACTCCAGATACGCTCCTCAATCCATCTTCTCCCTTAAGCTCACCCTTCAGTTGCACGTGGTGTTACTTTAAATCACACTCAGAGAAGAACACTTGCCAAAAGACAAAATCCTAAAACATTCATGGTCATTCGTTTTTATTCTTTTTAGCCACTCATTGTCAGGATTCAAGGTTTTTATTATGAGGGGTGGAATTCACAGTAAATAATAAAAAGAATGTGGTTGATGGAAATGTAAATTGAACTAGTATATTTGCTCTAAAATTTAATGGTGATGGAATTACTATGATATACTTAAATTTCATTTAAAAGTTTCTTGAATCATATGTTACATCTTGCTCAAAGCCAAAGATCTACAAAGTGAGTGTCATTTTAAATATGTACTGTAGGCCTAGATACTATTTTATTATATTTATTTTATATATTACTATATTTATACTATATGGCTCGACAAAACCCTGAAAATATTCTCCTGTACAGATGATCACAATTTTAAAAAGTTATTTAATTTTGATGTGTTTAAGTTTGCTAACTTAGTCTCAAAAGGCTGGAAGAAATATGTATAATGCGTTTACTCTCATTAATTCATCACTCTTATTGCACACCATTTATTCAGTGTTAACAGTGGTGTAGGCTATTAGCATTCATTTTGTGAACTGGCAAACATCTCATAATCACTAGAGACCCACCACAACGCCAAGTCAGGACAGGGGCATAAAGTGTGTGTGTGTGTGAGGGGGGGGGGCTTCCTTACTTCCTATCCCCCTACTTCCGGCGCCCTTGCTCGGACCACAACCATCTTCAAACTTGGCCTTCATTTTGATCCCAACTAAACACCTATGAAGTTTCATGACTGCATCTTACACGATTGCAACACTATCGCTGTGGCAATATAAGGCTGCAAGCATATACAAGACCTGTACTCAAAACTGCCTCTGTGGTAGTTCCCGCTACAGTAGATGTCTCCAGGACCACATTTTGCCATGAGCACACACACACACACACACACACACACACACACACACACACACACACACACACACACACACACACACACACACACAGCGTCACTGTCGTGGCTGGTAATAAGCCACACAATGTGTGACTCTGCTCTTGCAGGTTGACACCTCCTAAACGCCATAATGGTATAAACTCTATCAATACCTGATTTGGGGATCTGTTTTGAGAGGATGTAACAAAGTCATTGATGATGGTAAACTGATGGTTGACGGATACAAGGGGGAAAGATGAAAAAAGGAAAGAAAAAGCAGATGACAGGAAATTACCTTCAATTCCTATGACGCCTCTTTGTTTGTTCTCGTTACACATTTCAAACTTGTCAATGATTTCTGCAACATACTCTGGAGTCACGCTGGCCATCTGTAGAGAAAAAAGAGAAATATTCATGTTAAGACCTTGTTTAGACTCTTTAGTGTAGTAATTCATGTAGTAAATAACAATGCAAAAGAATTACATTTCAGTGTAAATGCTAAATGGAGTCAGAATGATTTCCTATCTTTAAAACACAATTGTGTTGCCTTTAAATTAATTTTCAGCCGTGTCAAACAAGCAGCACAGTCTTAGAATGGTATTAATGAGGTGTATCGCAGGCTGAAGGCGGGAAATACAGCATGATGAAAAATGACACCATTGCAGTGTAACAGAGAAAAGAGTGTGTCAGAAACACAAAAGAAAAAAAAACAAAGAAAAAAAGAGCAAAGAAAAAGTATGAACAACAAGAAAAGGGCGTCCATGAGACAAACCAATTTTAGGTGTGATAGATTTAGTGGAGCAGATTCCTCTGGGCAGACAGCTGAGACAAAGGGAGTTACATGTTAGACTAAGGGGAACAGGAACCTAATCTCTTTTGTGTGGCTGGATCTGAATATATTGAAACGGCTAATTGGGGAGAAAGTAGTCTGGCTCAACAGATGTACATTGCTGGGATAAAGCCTGACAGCTGTCAGAATGTCCCTCCCCTCTCGCTATCTATCATTCTTAGCGCTGCCCAGGACGGTTGTAATTGGTTTAAAGAAATATAAACAAGCCAAAGCGTTTTTTCCCCTATCCCAGAATAGATATGCGGTGTAGCCAGACCATACTCCAGCGCTGACACAGCGCTGTGGAGAGAGCAAAGCGAGATTAGGGAGAAAGTCGTTTAGACACCTCATAAAAGATGTGTTGGGTTTAACCTCACTGGCTGAGGATTTTATTTGCTCTAACCCGAGACCGGCTGGACTTCTCACCTTCTGCTCATTCTGCAGGAAGTTGGCCAGCTCCTCCGCTGTCAGGTGATCCTTCCTGTCACTGTACGCCATCATCAGCAGGAAAAGGTCCCGTCTCAGAGACATCATCTTGTAGAAGACGGAGAATTCCTCGTATGTCAGCGTGCCCTGCTGATCATCCGTGTCTGCTTCCTGTGAGATTGAGGAAGTGATATGTCATCAATGACACATCGCTATTATATTTTGATGGTTAGACCACAACTACAACAACAGGTTTAGTGAAACTCATGGCCTGCAGTGTGATTTTGTGGTTGAATCTGTGTTGACTGGAGTTTCATTTTGCATTTTAAAAACCATAAAATCTGCTTCTACACTTCTAAATTGCCGCCCAACTGTCAGATTTCTTGAGCAATTCAAATACATCCAGCTTCCATCCCCTGCTTGTAATAACAGTCGACCAATCAGAGCTTAGTAGGAGAGATTAAAAATGGGGATGTCATTAGCAAGCTACCTTTCTACATTCATGGAAAATAGTGACAAAAAATGGCAAGTCTGGATGGGAATGACACACTAAAAAAAAAATGTATAAATGTGAAATACGTTTATTTGCTGCTCCTAGCAACAGCAGCTTCCGTGTCTGTCGGACCTCACTCACTACTGATTGGTTAAGACAAAAAAAAGTGACTCGCCTCCTTACAAATCAGCTAACATTACAACACAATGTAATGGATGTGAGTGAAATGTTATGGCCATGCTATATGGCCAATAACCAATAATTACTCTAAGTGATGATAAACCATTATAAGCCCTGCCAATACATCAGTCAATGCACAGTCTGAAATTAGTATAGAGTTGTCAGCTGTGAAGGTGTGCGCGGGGGAACAGCTGTGCATCTTTTTTTTTTTTCCCTCTATCTCGTCATTTTTCTCTCTTCCACACTGATACAAACACAAATTCACACTGGAAAGCTTGCAAACTGTACCATTCTTTATGGCACAAACACATTAACCTTTTCAACCATTTTTTTTTTTTTCTTTCCTAACCTCATATCTCACTACATGTTGCCCGAGGACATACACAGCACAGATCGCTGCTCATCCTCTCCCTCCGCCGCGCTCTGCCTGCTCGCTGGGATCGGGCGTCTCATATTACCTGGATCGCACGGGGGCCCATCGACTCCACACCAAATCTAATAATACCAACTAATGCCTCTATCGCACTCCCATAATGAGCTCGCTGTGTGCATTGGGGGCTCGATCACAGAAAGGATCTATAAACAACCCGCAGGATATATCACTGTGATGGACTTCATTAGATATGCATGGACAGAAAACAAACAGAATCATGGTATTTTAAGCAACTGCACAAGCTGTTCTGGTTTGCAATGCCGTTTTCTGCCAATGCTTAAATGGAAAGAGATAATCAAATTATTTTTTTCCATCTAATCTTCTTTCCCAAAGAGTGAATTGTTTTAGAGAGGGAAATTACAGTTTAGCCAATTACGAAGAGATAAAAACACTTTGAAATCCACTGTATCAGCTCTAAACTGTTGGGGGTGGAGAAGAGGAGGCTTTCGGGGGATACTTTGTTTGGATAGTTTTATCAAATGTTACAAAAATACATACTACAAGGCAGTCTCAGTTATTATGATCAGTTGTAAGATGAGCTGAAATATAGATTTCCTGGTTTGTGACAAGACCTTTTTTTAATTCTTGAGGTAATTGGTTCAGTTTGGAACTTTAATAAAAGATTTACATTACCATTTCATTATATATAAATAAACCTGTTAGGGGGCCTCATAATCAAAAATGTGGTGCTGGGCCCCTATTGACCACACTCTACAAACACAAATCTATTTAGGAATGTGCATTGTAGGCACAATATAAAATAAAAGGATTAAGGAATTAAGATTTTGACACAGGCTTTTCCCAACACTGTCTTTATTGCCGTGTTGGCTAAACTTTGAAGCCCTGTTTGTGTTCTGCCTGCCACGCATTCCTTGGTCCTTTGAGTGCTGAGTTACTTGCAGGTATTGATTATATTTTTGATCTGTTTAGACCCTCAGCATCTGCCTTGTGACTCTACACTTCAGAGTGCAACATTGGAAAAGCCTGTAGACACTGTATTTGGATTTCTGACATTACTCAGTTCGACTTTTGTTTTAAAAATTGAAACCGCCATCTCCACACACTTCATCTTTTCACTCTAAAAGGGTCTTTCTCGCAAATGAACATATGAAATATTTCTCACACATGCTCACACAAAAAATGCAACAGTAATGTGACATCAGTGATCTAAAATAGTTATACACAAGGAATTTAATGTGTTTAACTAAAAGCAAACCTCATTTTTATTTAATAAGAGGGCTTACATATGTTCGTAAATGTTTTGGTAATTCATTTCTATTCACTGTTCAAAAAGGAATGTAAGAGCAATTTATTGTATTTGTAAGATGTAATGTTTGTATGGTTCTTGTTTTGTTTAGACGTATCCTTTTAATTAGCATGCCACAATGTTACCTTATCTTAAAATTGTAGGGACTATTACTGATAACGTATTGACCAGGATTTGGCAGTAAATGAAATAAAATGGCTTCATATTCTGACCTGAAACATTTGTTTGACCTTCCTGCGCGGCAGATTGACATTCAACTTGTGGAGAAGTTGGTAGATCTCTTCGATGTTCAGAAGACCGTCTCCGTTCTTATCCGCCTCCTCAAACGTCTGCTTCAGCCACGTCTCACACACACACACATTAAGGAAAATGAGGTGTGTATCATGTCTACATGAAATCTGTCTGCATAATTTCAAGTATTATAACTCGATATAATATTATTTTTGACCCACTTAGTGTACACAAACGCTCCAGAGTCCAAACAAATGAAAACTAAGACCAGGAACACTAGGCCAGAGGTGGATGAAAACAAAATGACATGAACATGAAATTGTTATCAGTTGTTAAAAGGATATTGATCATGTGTACGCTGCCGTTTGGCCAGCGAGTCCTCATCGCTGATCCCAGCCATCAGGTAGCGGAGGCCAGTTATCCAGGTTCTGGCTTCTTCTGCATTTGACGTCACCAGATCGAGGGACTCCATGTGGTTTCCATGGTACACCGTGAAACAGCAGGCCGGGTTGAAGCTGCCGTCTGCATGCCGATGGAAGATGTCCGATTGACTGCCCTCTGTCACTTTGTACAGCGAATCAATGGTGACTGAGGAAGCGGAAAAGAAAAGACTAGTTTATTGTTGGATAAGGCTGGAGATATTTTTGTTTTTGTTTAAAACAAAAGTCTAACACCAACATTGAATTTATCCTATTCACTGACCTCCTTTGTTGTCCAAAAAACTATTAAAAACACATCCATGAGCGACACCGTTGCATGGGGTGACAAGTCCCTTCATTTCCATGAACATGCGTACTAGGGGTGTTGAAATGAATCCTTGCATCGATGCATCGCGATTCTGCATCAATGCAGTGACGGACCATAATCGATTATTGCCTACTGATGTTACTTGTTGATTTCTTTTAGTTTTTGACTTTTGTCCGTTATGTTCAGACTTATATTCGGGAAAAGTCTTTTTTTTTAAGAGCAGATACAATAAAAGGGGGGGTTTATATATATATATATATATATATATATATATATATATATATATATATATATATATATATATATATCTCACTGATTGATGCTGCTTTGTTGATGAAAACCATGTGTAGCAATATATAATAATATTGAGGTGGTGACGCATCGTGATATCGAATCGATTCGAATCGTTGACAGGATAATCGTAATCAAATCATGAGACCAGTGAAGATTCACACCCCTAATGGGTACTGTAGTTTATTTTGACTCAAGCCCACATACACCGTCCAGTTGCTGTGAATCATATGGCAGAGTGGATGTGACACATGCCTTTGGTGTGGGAGATCTGGATTTGATTCCCACTGCGATACATCAACCAACGTGTCCCTGAGCAAGACACTTAACCCCTAGTTGCTCCAGAGGCGTGCGACCTCTGACATGTATACCAATTGTAAGTCGCTTTGTATGAAAGTGTCAGCTAAATGACAAGTAATGTAATGAATGCTCACAAGAGCACCCAATGTGTATTAATCCACAGTTGAAAATAGTCACCCACATGCAGTATGTGCTCTTGTTGTTGCATAGTGTTTGCTAAAAACTGCAGTGCCCAGCTGCTTTAGGAAATGATTGGGTCTATCAAAAAAAGTGAAACTATTTAATGTGTGACCTGATTTTAGAGATTTACTGTTCAGTAGGGTCGAATGGGCTTGGGGCTGAGAGCCACAGACAGGGTAGGGAAGTCGGAAAGTATTGAGAGGGGTACTAAAACATTGTTGGTTTGTTTCCTATGATTTGATGACAATAGAAAACAGAATAACACCAGCCTTATTCTTTAATACTGTGACCCGTTGCTTGACAATTCCCAATACAGTATAACAATGACAGAAGGATGGAGGCAGAATAATTTGACAAGTTTGAAATGGAATAATAGCGGAACTTTCCTAGCTTTCTGAAAAATAACCATGAGTTCCTCTCCTTTCTCTATCATGTGTAAAAAGAAAAAACACAGAGAAAGCAGTTCCTGTAGGCTTCAGAGTGTATCACGTTCAAATGAGGTTAGAGTATAAACTCAGCTACTTTTGGTTCTGTGTCTTTGTTAGGAAAGAGAAACAGCCTGCACTGAACTACGTCCTGTTCTACATATTTACACAGATGCTCTACATGTCTTTTCACCGCATTTATTTTCTCCTCGGGGTATGTCTCTTAGGTGTGAAACTTTAACGTGTCTTATTCAATTAAATCAATTAACCTAATTAATGACCCTCATCAATGCACTAATGTGTTTTCCTCAGAACAATGAACCTTAATGTTTTGGGAAACACCGTTATGTTGGATTAATTGATTAAATAATTAATGATATGATTATTCTATTCAATTAAATGCCTTCTTACCCACCCAAAAATACGGTCGTAAGCCATTCCAAAATTATCCATGTCCATTTCCCCATTACACTCTCATCCCGTTACATAATCTCATCTCTGAAATTCTGATATGACTGGCAGCATTATGGCTAGTCATACCAGTGTGCCTTGGATTGTTTTTGTTATATTGTTTTGTTTTTGTTCCACCAATGCAATGAGCCCTTCACAAGATGGAATAAGCACAGCACACCTGAAGTATCCGAAGAGCACCCGTATGTGAGGCAAAGACCCAGCAGAGCTTCTACTCCATTGTCTTTAAATATAGCAGCATTATTTTGATCATGCTCAGACAGAAAACACATGTACTCAAAGAAAGAACTGGGCAGCTGTTGTTTGTTTCTCTTAATCATGGCAATGGAGAGGATCTTAAAGGCTTTTCTAATGCAGCCAACACACACACACACACACACACACACACACACACACACACACACACACACACCTATAGACAGATGTATGCTTCAGTAGGTTTAAACATAAAACCAGTAAAGTAGAAAAGTGACAGTGATGCTTTGAGGGGGCTATGAAATATATAATGGTAATCCTTCCAGAGCCAGAGCAGTGTGGCTGATTCAACAGACATTCTGGGGGGAATGGAGGGCAGAGATAGAGACAATCTGCAAAGCACAAAAATAGTATAGTATTACTACATTATGTAAGTTTAAAGAATAATTCCAGTTTACTACGGCAAAGTCCAACAGGGCAACAAATGGACAGTCAGACAACGAGGCGTTTGGTTAGGTTTAGATAGCGGGAGCACTGGTTAAGATTTGGAAAAGATGATGGTTAAATGTTAATAGACACATTGTGTCTCGTGCTTCAAGTCAGTGCAGACCTTTTCTGCATTAAACCAAGACATGATCTTTCCCGAACCTTAACCAAGTGCTGCCAGTGCCTAAACATAACCATGAAAATGCTGTAGTTGTTGCGAACGGATATTGTTTTATATGATTATTTTTGTATAAAACAATTGCGATTTGTTGTCATTGAAGATTTTACTGATACATTCATTATTAACGTTACAGTAACTTGCCAGATTCATTAAATTAACAACATTTCTTAATTAAAATGTTTTAGTCCCTGGCAAAGGTGAAGCGTGGTTCACAGTAACCTTTAGCCCAGCTGGCGCGCGCATATGTGACGTCATGGGAACGCCGTGACTATTTATACCCGCGCTGGTGCTCGCGACACTAGTTGCAGTCTTCTCCTGAACAGAGGTGGCACCAATGAGCAAAGGCTACCGACGTTGCTCTTTCTACTAGAAGAAGAAGAAAAAAGTAAACCACGGCAGAACTGGCTGCAGCATTGCCGTCAATGCTTCAAATTGATTGGATGACCTACTTGGTGGGATCAAGCCTTTCATTCACCATAAAAGAACTCATCTTAACCCAGTAAGTTTACAAGAGACTTGCAGTCACTGTGAGAGTCCTGGCATCCGGTTGTTGGCGAACTCGTTCAGGCCTCCTGTTTCCACTTTGTCGCACACCGCTGAAAAAAAAAAAAAAAGAGCCGTGCGCGACCTCTGCTCGCACGCCATAAATCCGGGCGCGCCGGCAGGATATTACGTCATTTTGAAGTCACGATGGCGCGTTTCAGGCTCCAAAAATGCTGGAACCTACAATTCCTGACAGGGCTCCAGACTAACTTTTTGCCTTGATCGCACTGGTGCGACTAACTTTTTTTATTTAGGTGCACCAGCACAAAATTTAGGTGCACCCAAATCTTTCCTCGCGTCGCCATTAACGCCACAATTTCAAGGTCACCTTTTTATCACGCTCCATATACATTCATACATAAATTATGTCAATTATTTTAAACAAGAATAAGGAGTTGGTAAATTTTTTTTTATTATTTGAAGCACAATTATACTGTACTCAAAGTCTTATAGCAGGTCCCCCTTTGCTGTCAAATGCCCCTCAGATGGCCAACACCTGTAATCTGGCCTTCTTCCCCTTTGGCCTTGGCTAAACCAGCTTGCCACACTCCCTAGCATCAAAATTCTCAAAACTGGGCCCCTCCACACTGATTCTTATCAGATCTTCCACTATTCCAGGACTAAAAATCATATCTCTGTATTTTTCAGCTGAATGGCGATACACAATATATATATATTATATATATATATTATATATATATTTTTTTTTTTATTTATTTTTTTTACAAAATGGGCTAAATGTTCAGTTTGAAGTCAAAGCCACTTGTCACAAGCTCTTTTATTAAAACAGATGTGATTAAAATAAAATGCAAAGACAGGGTTTCCTTCCCAATTTGAAAATATACAGCTGCAACACATAAATAAACACGTAAATTATCTGAAATAAATAGCCTGGGATATATTAAAAATATATATATATATCTCTGAGAAAGCTCCTTCACTTGTTTTCAACAACAATAACAGACCCGGATAGCCCAGAAGCTCATATAGGGTGAGAGGGGGAGTGCGATGGACTGAAGCGTATGCTACTAACAAAGTGACGGCTGACTCATTATGAATAGGTCCAGCACGGGTCGAATGCGCTTTGGTGGATCAGCAGCGTTACACACGTCTTGTGTATAAAATGTCTGTATCGTCCCTGGCTGCGCTGCATTTTTATGAACTATGATAATGTGGCCATGGGTCACATCTCTCGCCCAGGTCCAGCAGGCTCCGTCTTACACGCTATTACTCAACGAACTGAAGTTAGTTGCATTCAATAACTTCTGTGTTTTTTGCCGTGGCGGCCGCAATAACACAGAGTTACCAGCAGAAACACTGGTACCAATACAGGTTTCCCTCTCATACTTAACAATATACAGCTGTGTTAATAACAATTAAAACTGTAGACAAATGTCAGCAGTGTGGAGCGGCGCTGTGTCTCTCCATGTTGCAGGGAGCCGTGTGTGAGTGAATGGGGGCGGGGCTGCGCGGAGGAGAGATCCAAACACAGGCACGGCTTTACAGAAGAAATGGGACATGTAACGCAACATTAAACTATCGATATAAACGACATCGCTTTGTTAGTGGAGAGGCAGCGGATGCGAGGACGTTAGGTGCACCGGTGCGACCTAGGAAAAATCTTAGTCGCACCCTTACAAATTTTGGTCGCACTCTAGAGCCCTGTATGATGCAACTCCATACAGTCTTTTGCTAGACCCTATTTTATACAGTCTATGGTTAGACCCACATCTTTCAAACTCAACACTGTGCATGTATGTGTGTGTGTGTGTGTGTGTGTGTGTGTGTGTGTACCCATGCATACTCACTCTTGGCCTTCTCACTCTTGCGTGAGGGCTTCCAGCGAATGCAGGAGCGATGATCATCCAGGTAGAAGAGCCTCACCAGCCCTTTGGATCCTGCCTTTATCTTTACCATCTGTGTCCCGGACTGCATCACACCCATGCATCGCTCCACTGCAGAAGAGAACACACAAACACTGGGGTCAATGGAGCACTATATTAAGACACAAAGGGACCAGGTGTCTGGCTTTACTTTTCTCAGGAAGAAGTAAGGCAAAGTGTCACAGTGTCACACAATTAGCAGAGCAGCCAGCAGCTGATGTGGGTCAGAGTCCAAACTGCAACAGAGATGCTACTGTCTGAACATACAGGGCTGCTTTTCTGTTTCCCACCGACTTGCTGCCGAAGGCAACAGAGAGAAAGAAGAAAGAGAGATCTCATAGAGAGAGACGGAGCTAATGTGTGTCTCTCTGTTCTAAGTTTCACAGAAGGCCTGTAGGCGGTTCAAAAAGAAGAAATCTACACATCATGCTGAGGCAGGTGGAAGCTACGACTCCATTAAAGTTTAATTTTTTAGTGAGGATTTAAAATATCGCTTCACTCAAATGACATTTAACAAAAATGAAACAACAAACAAAACATACTTGGTTTTGGTTTTGAGATATCTGTCTCTTCATCTGTACAACAAGGTGAATGCAATTTAGTTTGCATTGAAACATGACAAATTATATATATTATTTCCAGAATCAGTATCCTTGCTACTAGCACTACTAACAGTTTGCATTGGAACTATATCTTCAGAAGAAACTAGTCACAATTAAATCTGTCCAGTGGAGGTTTGTAGATTATCCAGATTAACTAGGACACCGTTTTTTTTAAATGAAATGTTGCTCTTTAAACGAACAAATATCAGAATAGTTGCATGTAATTCAAAACTATCTACGTGGCTCGATACCATAAGTGAGGCAATCTATGTTATTTTTGTAGTTTGGGTAAATTCACCCTTTAAACAGGTAGCAAGGTGTTGGTACCAGTTGCTATTGCATCATGGCTGTTTTAAATACTGCGGTGATTCTAAACGTCTCTGCCCCATCAACTTCAACACCGACGCACCCACATGCTGACTGCAAACCGGTGCTTCAACAGCTAACCTGTTCTTGCAATGCATTGTTGTCATCATATTCTAGGAAGAGAAAAACTCGATTTCTAGCATATATGTACAGGATGCAAAGGAATAGAGACACTTGTAACGAACAGAAGAAGGAAAATAACGGTGGAGTAGTCTGAAGAGCAGAACAGAGGGACTGAAATGATGTGAAAAGTGACTTTGTGTTTGAGTGCTGCCTGGCACTGTCCAGCATCGAGAAAGGATAAAAGACAAAACTTTTTACTTTTTGTGAAAGCTGGTGACAGGGATACAGATGGGGATGACAGCAGAGAGACTGTGGAATTCCCATCCTCATTAGTGGAGTGTGCGTGCGTGCGTGCGGCTATGCATATGTGTGAATGTACTGTAGCACGTGTTTTCATGCATCTTGCAATGTCTACAATATGTTTACATGCATCAGTGTTTACACACACGTATAGCCCATCATTTGTCTTTAAATAAAGAGCTTAAAAAAAACAACATTGTAAAAATTATCATATGAAGAAATATTTAATTAATACAATTCACTCTATAGAGCCTTGGCTGTAAAGTATTCAGGTGTGTGGCCACAGACTCAGGACTATATTTTACTATGTGTGGCTGCATCCATATTTTTAACGTGCACAGAGACACAAGACTCCCTTTCCTCTCTCTTAAACATCAGTTTGGTTTAACTCCTGACTGCAGAGAAGGAATTGAAACACATATAGTTGAAGAGTAAACTACCTCATACCACTGTACAAAATATTAGGGGCACTTAATTAATTTTAAATGGATGAGGTTAAGTCTGATAAAAGCCACGGTTATCCATTTTTATCTAATCAAATTGTTTCCAGTCACAATGGATAAAATGCACTACAACAACGGAGTAAAGTACCATCAAATATATACTGTAGCTAACATAGTAATTACAAAAAAAGTGCTTCAATAGAGCTGCAGCTTTACAGCCTCCCCTCTGGAGCTGCTAAGAGTAAAGGGGCTTTCTTAAGGACACTTCAGTTGGTTGGATGCTTGTCAAGGACAGATTCTACTTGTATGAGCAAGGGAGGTTTAAGATAGTTGTTGAAAACTCAATGGGTGCAATCCCAAATTGCCAAAAAGGTAGGTAAGTACTACAAGGAATTACACAGTTCTTTGAATTTGAATCCCTTAATGTGATGAATCTTTTACAACACGCAGTTTAAGACAGCAGGAAGAATGAAAAGAAACACCATAGTTTGTGTGTGAACACATTTGTCGACTACAAGCCTTTCACCTTAACATTAACTGGTACCATAATCTACCAAAACTCCAATCTTAAACCCAATATATCTACCCTATCATCATGTAGCTGTGTTCAAGATTCCCATTGCACATTTACAGTGTTTTAGATCAATAAAGAAAATAAACTCTGCAGCAAAGACCACATTCATACATTTACAGCAGTTCCCAAAGAGAATCTGAACAAATCAAACCACACCGATGATACCGACTATTGACACAATTTGCATATCATGTTTTTCAGAAATTCCTGGTTAAGATGTTACACATGTATCTGACTAACTAAGTATCTAACTAAATGTATTATAATCACAGATGTTATTTTACAAAAATACGAGAAAAAGAACTTGAAATGTTCGAAAGTTGTAGGACATTTGTGATCTTCTTGACTCACGAAGAGCACATGCACGTATACACAAAACTATTAAAATGCATTTTTTGAGAGGACATGGGTGATTATCTTCAAAGACAAGTAAAGTCAAACCTCTCATGGATCTCATGGAACACATATTCAAGCATACTTAACAGAACACACGCTGAGCATAGTACTTGTTAACAGACTCTCTGTCCTGAGGATAGGCTTAGCAATGACACAAATGTTCTTGATATTTGAGAACAAAATATACAACAAAAAAATATACCTAACAAAAATAGATGACTTCTTGGAGTCGTAGATGCTACCTCCAGGGACGGTAGCAGACACACACAAGCATAAGCACCTGGCCCTGAGCCTGTGTTTTCTCCCAAGGTGCATGACAAATGCATCATGAATGCACTAATGGCCACACAGTTGATAACACATTGGAGTACGTGGGAAGAGAAACAAGTAGCCATGTAAATAAAACGGTAAACTCGGGATCTTTCCTCTAACAGACTTCGATAATGGCTTTACCAAGACAAGTCTCAACTGGGCATCCAGTGACACATCAGCTCATGGTCAAGGAAATATATTTACTGTATATAATCTCCAGATTTAAGTTTTTGTCCTTTTATCATACAGATTTGTTGATCATGAATCAAGAATCAATACAATCTCCTATCTGCTCATAATGCAAGTACAGCAGAGCTGCAGAAAATAATGGGGCACTGAAGACAAAGAGAGACTCGGGGAAAAGATTTAATCAGAAACAAGAAAATTGGCCATTTTGCATTATTTATTTCACAAAGCCACTTCTGAAATTCACAGCTTCATTAACAACATAATTCAATGGAGGTCACTGTCCAATGTGGGTTTATTGTAGTATTGATCACATCTGCAGTCTCTGCTCCAGTGAGCAGGCATGTTCTTCTGGGATATTTGATCTCACACGGTTTCAGGCTCAAAATCCATGACTCAGACTAGACAAGTTTCCAGCAACACTTCTCCAGTACTTAGTTATGTAACATCATAAATCAGGCCTAAAGTGAATAAACACTATTCCCCATCACTAGAGAGTACATGCCCATTCTCCTGCAATTCCCCTGAAGTATAAATATGTAAGAGTGTTTCTCCGAGAGGCAGTCAGATATATTTCACAAGAAAAAGCTAAAAGGGAATACAGACGTCTGCTTTTTTTTTCCATCCAGCTCAACAGCCAACATGAGGCAACTCTCCAGAAATAGGAGGACTGACATGTACAGGTATCAATTCATTGTCTGTTATTTTGTATTGAAACACAACTTAAAAGAATAATACTCTGCCTCCGTTTTATTTTTTTTTCTACTCCTGTCGTCTATCCAACCCAATTACTCCTTGACATTTCTGCAGGCACTCTCTAGTCACTTAACTCTCCATCAGCAATGATAAGGACCATAAAGAGTCAAACCTCAAACCTAGTTATAGCTGAAGATTGAGAGGCAAGAGACACAAGGAGAAGAGGAAGCAGGTTTAAGATCTGCCCAGGAGAGGGGAGCTGCCTCGTAATCAAAGATGAGAACTAATGTAAGTGGCTCTTAAAAGAGCTCTGACAACCGAATCAAAGGATCAGTGCCCTTCACATCTGCACTCCCGTCTCTTGTCTCGTTTTCCTACAAGCATTAATGCTCAAACCATCCGAGCGCGAGGATTTTAATTTACAGTTTTATTCCAACTTGCAATTCCAGTATCTTGTTGGACATCTAAAACAAAAAATAGTTATGCGTCTTCTTAACCCCACCTGGCATTTGTATGCAGGTTATTAATCTTAATGCTTTGCTATCTACGGCCATAGTATCTGTGCTTTGCCAGTTCTCTCCATGCAACCTCACAGAAGACAAACTCCACCAAAGTATATACAAATGTGATTTTCAGCTAGGTAGGTGAATAAAAAATAAATAAAAAATATGTGAAGCATCTTTTTTTCTTTGTGCGACATCTACTTTTTGGCTCCCAAAAAAACGAGTCCAAAACGAGTCTGTGGGTGTGTATTCACTTGTGTGTTTGTCTTTATGTGCATGTATGTGTGCATGTGTAAAAAAAACATCATCTCTGTCAGCACAGAGCGGAGAAAGCAGATCAAAGCTTTGTCTTACCAAAGAGGCCCAGGCAATTCAAACGTATTTTAATGGGGTAGGTGATAGAGAAGCCTCTGTGATAACCTGATGAACAAAGCCTGTCCTCACGCCAGGAGAGTGAAAAACAGCATCCGCAGCAGTTTCCATTCATCATTTCCAATCTTAACTGTCATTTTTAATCTCAACATTATGAGATATTCATTTTAGCCATCCCTTTAGCCTCACTGCTAGGAGTTTAGTTTCAGTTAGGGATAATATTTAAATTCTTGATCAGCTCCGCGAGAGATCTCTTGTTAAGATTTGGTCAGAGGGTGATGACTCAAATGGACCAAAGATCCAGTCCAAAGGTTTATTATAAATGATTCATATTTACATACATTCATATTCAGCAGCATCTGCCTGATCCTTCATGCACTATTCATGTGACATAAGGCACTGCCACCCGAACTACCCAAGTCAGTACAGTACAGTCCCACAACAAGCACAGGAACAGCAATCAAACCTAAATAAAACTGAATGGAGGCACGCCGTCGTAATTCTTCACTCATTGCTGTGTTAGCTCCCATGACCTGAAGGTTTGTTTTGTGTGCTGAAATTGTTCAAGATGTGATTCAGTTTTGGTTAACTGACTGTCCACAGAACAAAAACTGAATGACATTTACACATAATTATTGCTATGATGAGCGGTAAAATGCACAGTAATCTACACAGGTAGAGCAGGCGCACATAAACAGAGGTTTATGCCTCGACGCAGAGGTCCAGGTTTCAAATCCGACCTGTGATGATTTCGTACGTGTCTTCCCCCTCTCTCTCCCCTTTCTCAATTAGCCGTCCTATCCATTAAAAGCGGAAAAGCCCCACAAAAAATAAATCTTAAAACAAAACAAAAAAAAATGGAGCATGTAATGAGCAACATCTCATTAAGACAAGCTATACAGGTTAAAAGTTATGATAGCAGAAAATGAGCAGTTTGATCATCCTGGGGATATTCTGATACATAAACATGAGCTCCTGCTCTTTTCCTGGGCTATAAATAGCACCAGGAAGCAATATGTTTAATATGCAATATGTTTGTCCACACACACACAAACATTTAGTCTGTGAAAGACAACCTGCAGTAAGAAAAACAACGAGGACGAGAGGCTTTACACAAGATCTATCAATTTAAGTGGAAGATACAATGGAAAAACTTAGGTTTTAATGGGTCACACACACACACACACACACACACACACACACACACACTCACTTACCAATTTGTGTAAGCCTGCATTTCTGTGGGACAGCCACGGTGCCACCAATATGGTAGACGTTACGCGCCAGGAGAGTCGCGACAGTTAACACAGCTGATTTTTCAGCAGAACCATAAAAAAAGGTGGATCGTACTTTATGAGTAGATAATGCATTGGGACCAAGACTAATTTCCTCCATTTTCTCTGGAGAAAATAAGGAGCCAGTAGGAGTCCTCCTTTGCTCAGTCCCAGTTTGCAACACACTCCACCTGTAGCTAAAACTCGTTTGCTATTTCTCACATCAGATTTGATAGACCGGCTTCAGACAGAAAGCCTCCACGCTCCAAAACAAGCAAGCAAGCACACCAAAACTCCTGTTCATCCTCCTCTGTACCGTCCCGTGATCTGTGGCGACACCTTCAACTGACAGTCTCCTCTCTGAAAACACACACACACACGTTTCCACCTTTCTCCTGGTCATCTGTTCTCCACTCCCACTTCCTGCTCTTCCCATCCGCCTCTCTTTGATGTTTGCAGGTCTCTCAGAAGACGTGGCGCTGTGTCAGTGAGGCTGCCAACATGCAACACTGATGCTCAAACTTAGATTCAGCATTTAACAGCTCCAGTAATTTTTGTATTGTTTACGGAGCGATTATGAAGAGTAAGGGAGGAAAGTGGAGAGTGCAGCAGATGTTTGTCTCTGCATATTGCTGGGTTCATCAAGGGTCAACTAGAGGAATATGAGGATAAGAACGATGACATAACATTTATGAAAATCCATTAGTAAAAGTATGATTTAATGGGATGACATGGGGGTGGGGGGTGGGGTGTCTGTGTGTATGCTACAGGAAGAGTCACCAACAGCACATCTGTCCATCTTGTACTACATTTCACACCGGCTTTTCTACCCTGGAAATCCATAGTTCTCGCGAGAACACAATTTGAATTTGCTTTCGGATTTGGGTCTGGATTTCAAGGATAAGGCTTTTCCCTCCTAAGGGTGAAATCCTCTTCGCCCACGTTCCACTATGTGTACTGACATTTTCATACTAGATCAGCATATCAGGGAGACACCATTCTTTAGGAGCAATACAATACCACATAAACTAAGAACATGATTTGACTTTAATGGGAAACCCATGGAGCTCTATTGTCCTAAAATAGGGCACAAAAGCAAATGCAAGCAAAATCTCCAGGGGCAAACACAAATCGACGTGACCATCAAATTTAGTAATTTTGGCAACCAGGCACAGTTGGGCGCAACACAACATGGAAGAACTGAATATATTACCAGTGGGAGGGATATACTGTACAATCAACAGGTGGATACATGGGGCTATTTTTCTGGGGATGTTCATTGTGCAACCTTTCAGTAATAAACATTATTACAGTCTGTCTACTGCCTCTGCATTGTAGGTAATTGTGTTGAATTTAACAAATGTCAAATTCTATAGTTAATTTCATTTTTTTTAAATTAGTAAATTTGATAATGTCAGAAAAATTTATCAAACTAGAAAAAAATGATTGTTTTCAGAGTAGTTAAGCAGGCAGCAGGATTTTTAATATCACTGCAGCAGATGATAATCGCAAAATGACACCTCAACTAATCTCTTCTCTCTCATTTCTTCTTCATGAATTTGGGGTTACGTCATCCCGTCCATGTTTCATTATTCCTCTCAGGACATTCAACAGTTACTGAAATTAAATTAGTCAGGCGCACAGCTTCAGCTTGATGACTTTGGTATGAATGTGCGGGGAAATTAGGCTCCTCCATGGAAGGACAAAAGTTGGTAGCACATTTGTGACAGTACTGGGCTTGAGCCTTGGCAAAACAAAACTCCCATCACCTGCTCCACCAGTCTGATGGCCAGTGACTACTGGGTGGTCATATTCATTCAAGCATTCATCATACATAATGAACAAATAAGGAAGTGACATTTACTCATTTTGTCTTCTTGCTTGTTTCTGTTCTGGCCTGGAGCCATTGTCCGCATGCATTGAAGGTAGAGGGCCAGCCTGAATTAGTTGTCATTCAAGGCTAACACAGATAGACAGACACTCATACCAGTGGGACCGCTGGAGTCTCTAATCCACCTGATGTGTGTCATTGAAAGGAAATACAGAAAAAAACCCTGCATGAATGCAGAGATAACAGACTGCACACAGAGAGGAGTGGAGCTAAACACGAAGCCACAGTGTCATTTACTGGCTATTTTTTTGTTTAATGAAAAAAACATAGAGAGTGCATGTTCACAAATTGGAAACATAGACAAACAACCCAACAACTGTGATTCAAAATGTCAAACTGATTGGTGAAATCCCCATACTCGAAGGGTTAGGGTTAAGGTAAGGACCCAGCCATTTCAAGAGCAGAAATACAGAAATATTTCATGTTATGTTAATTAATCAGAATGATGATAACTTTGACACATAACAGTGCTCATAAAAGGATCCTATAATCGCCATCCAACATACATGATTCATTTGAGCATTTTCTGATCTGGCACCCCTATTGGCATGACATTGTTTGTCAGTATCTTCCAGACCGCTAAAAATTACCACAACAAAATTAATTCATGCACCGCTCTTCATGTTTGGTTATGGTTAGGCAATTAAAACTACTTGTTTGAGGCTCGGGAACAATCACGGCCATAGTTAAAAGAAACTAACTTCAACATTGGGTGGAATACGAAATCTGTACATCTAACCACCCAACGTCCCCATTAAGAGGTTTTGGAGTTCTTAAACATTACTTTACTGCTGCCTTTTCTCTTGAGAGACAACAGTCTTCATTCACACAACCACAAGAGGTCACTTGGAAGCTTGCAGCTTTCTCTACACCCACTCATACAAACAACTTCACATTGCACTTCCTTGGGTCCTGAGCAATACACCTGCCATGAAATAGTTGCGTCCTCTAGCAATGGTAGATTGCTTCATTTGCTAACAGCGAGCTATTTGGGACCAGGCTATTTCCAGGAACAAAAGGAAATCATTCCAAAAGTTACATTGCTGATGTTTGAAATGTTTAAGTTTGCTACAATGCAACATATCTGCTCTCTCTCTCTTTTCTGGAATGTACTGTAGCCTAGTATTATATACAGTCTATGACTGTAAGGAGTGACAGAGAGCAAGCTGTACCCAGCATGTCGTGGTGTAACAGTTAATAGGGGTCCTTTCTCAATACACTACACTGTGTGTACATAAAACTGTTAATAAATATGTCCCATAGATCGCAAAAGCTCAAACTCAACACTGCACGTCCTCAGCAATACACCCACTAAGTGTGAAGTCGATCGGATGAACAGTTGTCGGAAAAATAGTAAGACAGGCAGACACGGACGGACAGACAGACGGACAGAAAGAGCTACTCTCTAGTAGTATTCTATTTTAGTTAGATTAACTTCAATCTCCTGACTTTTCATGTAGCTCAGTCATCTGATCAGAATTTCATTTTGTCCAATACCTCGACCAAATATATCTGAAAAACTAATGTGATTCCCATTAGCCTCAGCTATACTTTCTGTTACTGTTGCTAATTAGCAAATGTTAGCATGGTAACATGCTAAACTAACATGGTGGAAATGATAGCTGCCTGCTAAAAATCAACATGCTAGCATTATCATTGTAAGCATGTTAGCATGCTGATGTGAGCATTTAGTAAAGAACCGCATAGCTTGTTCATTTTGAGAGACAGACTCAAAATGTGGTTTTCAGGGTTTGGATTTTATGTTTACCTTGTAATTCCTACCTACCTGCAGTACTTCAACGCTTCACATTCTACAGCAGCATAATGCAAGTGAGTCTAAACTTTTCATACCTGGGGGGGGGGGGGACATATTCAAATGTAAATACCTTTTAAAGCAAATGCAAAAAACCTGGAAGGAAAAAGTCAAAAATATTTTGGTGTACCCTCTTATTAGCAACATAAAAAGGTTAGGAAACCTAGGGAAATGATGGGTCAAAAGAGGACACACACACACACACACACATCGGCCTAATTAAGAGCGCTCAAGGCAGCGCTCAAACCGGCAATGCTACAAATGGGTTCCTAGGTCCCCCCCCCCAGGTGCAGAGTGTAGAGCGGCACCGGAATGAAAATGAATACATGACAACTGCAGCATGATAATGCATTCACCAAAGATGCTACAGGGGGCTCCCCGAGTGGAGTAGTTCAGCACTAACATCAAAAGAGGAAACTAAAGCCTGTGTGTGTGTGTGTATTGATGTTCCTGCAATGTTTAAGCTTCTTCTTTCTTCCTCCCTAAGCCAGGCTAGATGACTGTGAGTAGATAGAGATACCGTATATTTGGCAGCAAAACCAGACTGCCATGCAAACTGTCTGATCTCAACTGCTTCAAATGTTGGAGAGAAGCTCCTGTAGCTGACGCAGGACAAGCCTAAAAGTGTTGGCTACATAGCTAAGTGGACTGAGCTTCTGGGTAGCTTATTAACTGCTGAGGGGATGAAAGCAAGTAAAATAAAAGCCAGTTGTTATGGATAATTTGCTTCCCATTTCTCGCCGTGACACAGGTAGAGCAACTTTACACAGAGGATAGCCTCCCAGTAGGTTTTAGAAGCTGACGTTTCACAATCCCACCCCATGTGCTTTATGCAAGTGCACATTTTAACAAATGTGACGTGCCAGCGGCTAAGTCCACATGCAGGCTGACACAGTAACTCATTGTCAGTGAAATTCTATGTAGGCTAAATTCAAATCATAGTGCTTCAGGATCAAGTGGAAAATACAAAGATGGATGTTGGTGGCTCCCTGATATCAGAGATGTGAAGCTAGTTGATGGACAATATTGAATGGGACACATAGTTTTGCTAAACATGTGAAAGTATGGGAAGGAGAGGAGAGGTAGGACTGTGTGTAGTTTGACAGCCTGAGTATTAGTACCACTATCAAAACATTACTCCTTACTTAGAGCCTACATAAAAGATTCTAGAATTGGCAAGACAATATTTTAATCAGGAAGTACCTGATCAGATGTCCAACACTAACTTTTGGCACTTGACAGTTTTTAATAGTAAAAGCAACACATTTCAGTCGGGACCAAAATAGTATTGATGTTAGAGATGCACCGATAGATCGGCCGGTGACCGGAATTGGCCGGTTTTCACGTGCTTGGCCATGACCGGCGACCGGCAGGTCAGTCTGACATATGCCGATTTCATGCCAGTCAATGCTACAATTAACTGACAACATAACTTATACGAGTTACAGTTCTCAAGGACGGACGCACACACGGACGCGACAGCGCAGTCTCTTTTTCCTTTCTCTCAACTTTTCCGCCGTGTGTCGCGCGTACCCGCTAGCGGTGTGAAGCGCGTGTCCGCGCTATTCTCGCACATGTAGGGAACCTCGTGAATTAACCTGCAACATGTCAGCTGTCTGGGAATTCTTCAGCGTGTGTGCAGAAGATAACAAGTTTGCAATATGCAACACCTGCAAGGAAAAAGTACGGCGTGGAGGGACGACACCAAAAACCAAAATCACATTTTTTTTAGTTGGATATTGGATGTGAAAAGAAGGAAATGGTTCTAACATTGCACTTTAGATGGGTGTGAATTTCCCACAGCAGGAGTAATTTATATAGTTCTATTTTATAGTGATCCATTATCTGTTCAAAAAATGTTCTATGTTCTGTGCAAAATGTTCTATTAAAGAAAAGATAGAAAATAAATATTTGTGTGTGCTGTAAAGTGGATGGAAAAAATGAAATCGGAATCGGCTAAAATCGGTATCGGCTGGCCTAACGCAAAGAAAATCGGAATCGGCCTAGAAAATTGTAATTGGTGCATCTCTAATTGAGGTACAATACCCTGAGGAGAAGAGAGGAGAGCTATTGGTTCAAAAAAGTTGGTACTATCATATTTAGACCTACTTCAAGGAATTTGCCTAAATTTGACATGAGATTTTGATTTAAATCAAGAACTATTTGATCAGACATTTGATGCCTTTTTGGTACATTACGGTTTTTAATACTCAGACACATTTCTGTCAGTACCAATAAACTATTTAGGAGAGGAGAGTGAAAATAACAAGAGATTGTATAAATAAAAAGAGGAGAAGAGCTGAAAGGATGAGAGTGTGTTTCTCCCTTGGTTTCTCTTAGCTGTTTTTCTGCCCTGGAGCGACAGAAAGGAAGAGGCAGAGACAAACGGTGCGGCATGCTGAGATTCATCATCATAAGTACAGGAGAGACACATGAGGAAAAACATATTTTCCATGGAAAAATCATTTCCTCCATGTGAAGGAGATTAGCAACCATGCGTGTGCCTCCAAACCTGTCTCCCTCCATAATTTTCTCCTCTCTTTCTCTCTCAGCAAGGACTCATGGTGCCATGCAACTCTTCTTAGCACAAGTGTTGACAAAATGAATGAGGAGGTAGCCCTCTTGGACATTGAAGATAACAGGGGCCTTCCTCTCACTCCCCAATGCTCACATAGATAAAATAGAAAACAGGCGCTGCAGGGGCGAAGACTGACAACTTGACACATCCTGCTTTCTAAGTGCCAGGGATGCACAGTCATTTTTGACAGCTTAAGAGAGAGCAAAAGGGTCGCGCTAATAGCCGGGGACTATTGGGACATCAATTTTGTCATCAAAGCTCGACCCAAAGCTCTGTCACAGTGTGGGGGATCAATGCCCTGCCTGGGTTTCAAGGGGCTCCAGTCTCTGATGATGCCAACAACAATACAATCCACCTTGGTTACTGAGCTGTGGCATGTGGTAATGCTATGCGGTCTGTCAGTGGCATCTTCACACGGAGGCGCTGCAGTGACAGAACCTATAAACATCTCAGGGATGGTTATTTTTGTGAACAGTGCGGAGGATGCAGGATTGTAAAGGATGTGGCACATCCACACCTATGTGCTGCTTTATGGACTGAGGGAAGAGCAAGTCCTGTCAAAATTCAGAGGCTTTTCTGCCCCCTAGTGACAAGAACAAAGGGGCATTTTCAGCACCAGGGACAGTGTCCCGCTGCTCCACTGCTGCTCTTCATCAAGAGCTTTATAAATTCGCATAAAATGTCAATGAACAACAAATCAACTGAGTGATATCATATACTTATGACGTTTTATACCCAAAATGTCGATAAACACTCATTATTGCACAATAAATCCTTCATGCAAATTGACACTCGTCAATTAAGATTCCTTTCTAAAGTGTTTGTAGCAGCGTGGCGATGGGCGATGAAACGTCTCCACAAAAAACAAGCGCAATGGAGAAATTACGCATGGGCTTTAGCCTGCTTGCAATATAGTCTAGTCATCCAAAGGAATGCGCTCGCCACACAGAGTATAGCTATTCCTCTCCGTAGGAGACTGAAAGATGAAACAACTAATCCGGGGGGAAAAGCTTGAAACCTATCACTTACCCTTCTCCAAACTGAGATTTCTGCAAACTTCAAGTTCTGCCATTTAGGACTGGTGTTGTTGGTCTCATAAGGTCCCTCCATGCGTTTTGGACATCATTTTTATTTCCTAATTGTAGCGGTTCGAAAAAACATCAAAACATGCCTGACTAGTCCACTTCTCCATGATAATTAGACGTTTACATAAAACGCGCCATGCTGATTTTGTCCCCAAAAAAAAAAAACGAGCCCATAAACAAACTGCGCCTCCGCATCTGCCTCCCTGCAGTCTGCGGAGTGAATTCACAAACCATCAAACCTCTCGCATCCACAGCCGCTGCGCGCACATCCTCTCCTCTCCTCTCACCAGGCGCAACACAGAGGCAAAACGATAAGCCGATTACTCACAAGCTCGTTGGACCGTTGTTAAAAAGCAAGAGTGAGTGAGAGCAGTGGCTTAATCGCCAGAGTTGGGCATTTTGGGCATTCCAACAGCTTTGGTCGACAGTCTGGTTCAGCTGTTTGGCGACAGTTTGAATTCCCCACCAAACTTAACTCGTGTAACAGGCTTTTGTTTTTTTAGTCAGCTATTCCTTGGTGAATATTCTTAGGGGGAAAAAACAGTCACCATTGCTGTGTGTCTCTCGTTTTAGCTACAGTATATGAATGCTTCCTCAGAGACGCGGCAGGAAACATACGACTGAGAGCTCTGTGTAAACATTCATTAGTAGGTATAGCTTTTTCATTCTGTGTGTGTTTGTGTGCTTGTTTTACTATATTCGTGGGGTCCAAAACCCGGGGAATACAGTATACTTGTGGGGTCTGCACAGCCTTGTGGGGCCAAAATGCTGGACCCCACAAGGTTAAAAGGGCTGTTTGAGGATTAAGATTTGGTTTTAGGATTAGGGTTAGAATTAGGTTATGGTTAGGGTTAGGGTAAGGGTTAAGGTTAGGCATTTAGTTGTGATGGTTAAGGTTAGGGTAAGGGGCTAGGGAATGCATTATGTCAATGATGGGTCCCCATAAAGATAGTGAAACAAACGTGTGTGTGTGTGTGTGTGTGTGTGTGTGTGTGTGTGTGCGCGTGCGCACATTGAATAATATGCTGTGTATTAACAAGTACATGCTGCTTTCCAGTGATTGCTCACTTTGATTTACGTTATAAACAGCTTTTCACCCACACCTGCCTGATCACAGACAGTCCCCCTCCCTTCGAACTCCCTTTTCACACTGATTTATGTACCATGGCCAAACAAAAACCATCATCCACCATACAAAAGACTGGAAACACCAAGAAGAAAAGGATAGAGGCAGAGTGAAGCAAAGTCATGTGGGGGGGAAAAAAACAGGGAAAGATGAGAGAGTCATACGTTTCAAAATGGTTCTGACTAAAAGGACAAACTGTTGGGGCATGATGGGATGAATACAGACAGAGTTCAACAGGAGTTGACGTTTGGTGAAGATACAACACACAATTCATCCACAGACTATTTGTTCTGTTTCTCCTCAGGCAGCTTAAACATATTAACTCTATAGGCGCCAGAATATGTTAGCAGAATATGTTAGCTTGTAAGAAATGGATTGGAGGGGGTGGAGCGGTGGTGCAAGCTCACTTTAATAGGACTATATGAAAATGTATTAGCTATTCATTTTCATTTAATTAACCACAAATTCAGAAAAGTCAACTCTGGCTTGGAGAAACTTGCATCTCTGCATCAATCGGGTTAATCCATCATGCACAACAGAGTACTGAAGCAGTCAAGCCTGATAGCTACTACAGTTCGCTGACAAATAGAAAGTACACACTCAGTGTGTAGCACACAGTCTGCAGGGGTAGGATGTGGACGCTGGCTATAGTAAGTCAAGGCGAGGCTTTAAGTGGTCTGTCTGCTGTAGGTGTGACAGCCACAGAGGCAGACAGAGATCAGAGATTTGTTATGGATTTGTCTGGCGGATCTATCAGTGTGCAGCCTGAGCGCCTTAAAACTCATAAATCATCAATCAAATTGATGTCTGGACTCATTTCGGCTTTGAGGAGATTGAAAAATGCACTATTTGCTGTGATTCGTTAAATCATAAGTAATATAACATTAACCAGTATGCATATATATGTCAGGGTACTCAAGTTGATGCATGCAGATATTAAGCAGAAGAACAGTACGTACATCCCCTTGGACATGTTGGTTTCTCTTTTCTTACTTGAACTTTTCACTGTATGACTTCTATGTATAAATCATCCATGAAGAGAAATGTATTGCAATATGTCAGGTGATGTAGCCTGCTAGTACATGTTTTGTATTTACACTGAATAAAGTTCTGTGGATAGTTTTTTATTCATGCCAGACAATGATTTATTGGCTTGCAGCAGGGTGTGTTTAAATAAATAGTAATAATATTGATGTCACAAGACTAAATCTTGGCTGTGCTGTCTGCGATATAAAAGCATGAGTGTTTGAGGCACAGTAGTGGAGACGAGTCTCCCTCTGCTGTTCATTCCGATGACATGCAGTTATCAAAGAGAATGGATACTATATTCTGTTCATTAATCTGTGTGTGTGTGTGTGTGTGTGTGTGTTATTTACCATGAAAGGTGCTGTTGTCTGTCAGGAAGTGGCGGCGGTACTGTGGCTCTCCTTTCCTGTTCACTACCCAGGAGCTCATGGTGAGATGAGGAGGGACGCAGGAGGATGAACAATTGGATGGCCTATCAAAGAGAAGAGAAGAGAATATAACTAGAGCTGCGATGATTTATCGATTAGTTGTCAACTATTAAATTAATCGCCAACTATTTAGATAATCGATTTGAGTAAATTTCAAGAAATAAAAGTTCAAATTCTGTGTTTCCAGCTTCCTAAATGTGAGTATTTTCTAGTTATTCACTCCTCTATGACAGTAAACTGAATATATTTGAGTTGTGGATATTTGAGGATATCATCTTGGGCTTTGGGAAACACTGATTCACATTTTTCTGACATTTTATAAACCAAACAACTGATCGATTCATTAAAAGGTTGTCGACAGATTCATTGAAAATGAAAATAATCATTAGTTGCAGTCCTAAATTTAACTGTTGTCCAAACATTTTGCAGGTATTCAAATAATCTTAATAATAATAATAATAATAATAATAATAATAAACTTATGCTCCCAAATCTCAAGACAAACAGCACAAGATGCAGTTTAAAAGAAGAAATCTGGTTTACGGCAGGAATGATACAGTATAAGAGATAGAGGAGGAAATATATGGAGGAAAGGCAAAAAGTTGGAGATTTTTCTGGGTTAGTATTTCAAATTCAATTTTCATGAATTATTCTCTGGTAGCTTGTTTTGTGATATTATACTAAGACTGAATATTGACAGAACTTGCTATACCCTGCAATTCAAGACAAATGTAGTAGCCTATATGTTGTTCGGATCTCTACTTTTTTTTTTATTATTATTGTTGTTGTGATCATGAAATGCTGTCTCTATATCTCTACCATGAAAACATTCTTTGATATTTACTAAATTGTCATCCTACCATTTTCCATCCCTCCAGTTCCCGTTGTTCACCTTTTTTTGCTCATTTGAATTTTTAAATCTCTCCACGTGTTCTCATTCATCTTCCTTCTGTTTCTCCTCACCATTATTCCTGATTCCCAATTTTCCACCACTTCCTCCTGATTACTTTACATTCCTACCTCTCCTACTGGCAGTTTCACTGCTTAGTGTTTCCCCACCTGTTGCTCATCTGTCTTTTCTGTGATCTCACACACACACACACACACACACACACACACACACACACACACGGTCCTGAAAGGCTCGGAGCCTCTGGGACAGTTATTGGCGTCTGGTGCCGGCTGACCCGTGGAGCGATGACTGTCTGGTAGAACAAGTAGAGCTCACAGGTTAAGTATCTTTGAGGTGAAAGTACCTTCCTGTGACCCTGCCACCCGCTCACTTTGAAAACACAGAAGCCTGTAATGTCTGTGGTGTTTATGGCAGACCATATGGACAAAGACCCACTCATTCTGTTACTGTAATACGACACCCATGTCGTGGTGAATCAGTGTGTGAGAACGCAGCCAACATGGAGAACCATGTTGGCTGCGTTCTCACAAACGTATTTTAGCAGTTTATTTTTATAGTGCAATAAATATCTGCTCTTTTACTATAGTTCTAGATTAGATGATCAATGCTTAATATCTGTTCCTTTCAATAATGTAAGCATCCAGGCTGCAGAACAGTTTTATCCCCAGGGCCATCACAGAACTGAACAATCATGCCCCCCACCCCCCAGCCATAGATAGGGATTCTATGCAATGTGACTCAGTGCAATATTGAATGCCTTGATAATGTTTTATATATTTTTCTTATTTTATTTATTGTGTGAGTGTGTTTTAGAGGCTGCACAAGCACATTTCATTGTATGGTTCTACTGCACAATGACAATTAGTCTATTCTATTCATCTTTTCATCATCAGTAATGTTGTATTATAAGCGATTCAATATTAACCTGTACTCTGGTTGGTGCAGGACATTCCAAGAAGTCAAAAAAAGGTTAACAGAACTAAAATAAAGCAAAAAGATTCACTTATACAACAAGACATACAATATGAACCACCCAGACCTCTCAGGTCGTCTGGGACACGTCTGCTGTCTGTCCCCAGAGTCAGAACTAAACAGGGGGAAGCAGCCTTTAGTTTTTATGCTCCACATATCTGGAACAAACTCCCAGAAAACTGCAGGTCCGCCGCAACTCTCAGTTCTTTTAAATCAAGGCTGAAGACTTTTCTTTTTGATGTTGCCTTTCTTTAAAGAATTGTTTATTTCTTATACTGAAGTTGCATTGTTGAAACTGTATGACAATCTATATAAGCATATAAAGAGAGTAAGACCGGTGGGACCGGCCCGTTCTGGGAACGGCAAGGATACCGTGGGATTGTATAGAGCAACGGCTTATATATTGTACCATACTAGCAGTCTAAAATCTCGTATTTTATCTGCTTTTATATTTTTTTTTATCGTTTTTTAACTGCTCTTTAATGTTTTATGTAAAGCACTTTGAATTGCCCTGTTGCTGAAATGTGCTATACAAATAAAGCTGCCTTGCCTTGGAGAAAAAAGCAATAGGGAAAGTACTACTTAAAGAAAAGCAGACCTTCATGTTATAAGCACAGAAAATCATCTGAGCTCTGCTTTTCTTTATAGTCATTTAAACTCTGCTTTGCCTTGTGCCTGCAGGGCCTCTGAGCTGCTCTGAACTCACTGCAGAGCGGCCCCTTGTGGTTTACTGCTTAATTACAGAACAATGTTTCTAAATTACCATTTGTTTTCATAACAGAGTCTAAATTAGAGATAGGAGCCGAGCAGAGGTGGATGACTGGAGACACTGTTTGAGCAGCTTCAATAGCATGTCAGGTGGTGATACAGCTAGATTATGAATCAACCACAAACGCTGAAGTCACATTGCAAGAAGTTACCAGAATGTGCAAGTTAGTTACAAATGCTGCACGAAGTTACACAGCAAATATGAGCAGATATCTTAAAGTGTCTATAATGCTCTAACATCTTATCCATTTTACATTGGTCATTCGTATTTTTGTGGTACCGTCACAAACATAAGTGAGAAATGGAAATAATCGAATTGAACCAAAGACAATTACTACATATTTGCATACTGGGCTTGTATTGACCAGTGAAAGCAAAGCATCCCACTACCAAATTAAAGGAATAGTTCAACATTTTGGGGAATGCACTAATTGGCTTTTTTGCCAAGCGTAACCTGGGAAGATTGTTACCACTCTTATGTTTGTCCATTAAATATGACGCTACACAGCCAGCAGTTCGTTAGTTCAGCTTAGCATAGTGGACATGAGGGGAAGAACCTGGCTCTGTCATAAGGTAACAAAATCCATCTACCAGCACCCCAAAAGTTCACTAATTAACACATTCATTCTCTTTTGTTTAAACGGAAGTGTTATGTGCCGGACTATTTCTTGGCCGACAGCAGTGACTGCCTGGAGTCTTGTGGTTTTTGTGAGATTGCCAGCGAACCAGCGGAGGCCGTTTCTTTTACAGATTAAGCGAACAACAAATAATGGTACATTAGTGAGCTTAAGAGGTGCTGGTAGGTGGATCTGTTACCTTTGGATAGAGACAAGCTAGCCGTTTCCCCCTGTTTCCATGCAGTCTAAGCTAACCTGGCTTTAGCTTCATATTAACCATATAGACAGAGGGGTATTGATCTTGTCACCTAACTTTAGGCAAGAAAGTGAATAAGCATATTTGCCAAAATGTCAAACTATTCCTTTTAATAATAGTAACAGGTTAATGAATAAAAAAAACGCATATGATTTATAAATCAAACCAGTACAAACTAAGTGTGTGTCAGTGCATGTAAAGTGAGTAAGTAAAATGACTCCATTCTTCTGACTGTGTGTAACACTAGCAGCCTTCTCATCTATAGGAGGGCCCAAACATCAGGGGAATACAGCCTGCTCTTAGTCTATCAGGCTACTGGGAGAGAAAGCAGCTTCAAATAAATGTTTCGCTGCCAGACTGCCTGATGAGCCATTCTATCTCAGGCCCTGGCAGGAAGTAGGTCGAGGATGCCCCCGAGTTAAAAAAAAGTTTTGTTGTAGTAGATATTTAAATCAAACAGTAGTAATACAATCTAAAACAGGTAGGAAGCAGCATTTTAGTATGCTACTTTTCCTGTCTGTCCTGCATGAAAATCACACAACTGACAGGATAGCAATCCATATGCCTGTAGGCTATATACAGGCTGTGGAAGATGCAGCGCTAATGCAGGAGATAGCTGAATAACCATTGGCGGTATATATTGCACCCTAGCCCATGGGTTAATATTGTCTAGTCTAGTCTTTCAAATATAACATTTGAGAGCAGGCCATATTTGTCACAGCAAGTAAAAATATTGTATTAAAATAGAAGCAAAAATAGTGCAAAAATAATAACGACATGTAGGGCCAAAAATTTGACTCAAGATTGTGGACCATTTTCAATTTAATGACCAAATGTTTTAGATCTTCACGTGCAGTTGAGTAGCAATAATAAAAAGAACTCATCAACAAATCATTAAGCACACTCAAAAAAATACAGCTATGGATTAATCATATTGATTCAATATATTGCCCAGCCCTACATGGATGAGATGTCCAGTACTTATGCATTTTTATTAAAGAACATTTCTTTGTCTAACTTTAGTCATAATTTTGCCTGACGGCTCATTTTCTTTGCTTTATGGGCCTTCATTGTAGCAATGTCTCCGTGTTATTATGGCCAGAACTATGAACATACGACCCACATTGTAATAAATAAATAAATAAATAAATAAACCATAATTCTTTTGAAAAGGGGCTGTTTAGTATTTATGGCACATGTGGCATGGCACAAATCACCCCTCATATATGGATATTATGTAACAAGGGCCCTCTTGTGACACACAGGCACAAAAACAGCAGCATCTGTCACCCCATATTGACACATGCCAAAGAGCACTCTATTTAGACATGAATAATGAGATATACAATGGTGGTTCTATTTTATGTGAACCAGCTGCCATAAATGCCAGCGATTATTAACCATAATTAGAATTTTGTTTTTAATCTGTAACTGTCTGTGGTTATGCCTTTCTGTAAAGCACAAGTACAGGCTTAAATCCAACACAGTAATGTTGCTCCTTTATATCAACCTTCACTACAAGTCAACTGGGAGGATGAAGATCCTAATGGCATTCAGCCAGTAAACCACCTTGCCTTTCTATAGAGTCAATGAGTAGCTTGTAATTGCTTGTTAGGCAGTTATCAGAAAAGAGAGCAAACACTCTTGGTATGATGATGGCTAGACAGATGGTTTCCACAACAACCCGTGTGCTCCCTAACTCAATAACTCATTGATATATAGAAGTATAAGGTATAGGGGACAAGAAAGCATTATTCATTCATGTAATAATACATTGTAACAAACTTCAGAGATCTATCTTCTTTTAAAATAAAGTTTCTGCTTCATGTGTAAGGGGTTAGCGGGGTCAGACACTGTCTTTTTCATATATAACAAGATAGACTCAGAGTCACAGGCAGCCTGTCATATCTGTACTGTGTGGTGCATCACAAACTATCTGTATAATATCTTTATACTTCAAAGGTCACATTTTTACTTCATTTTCAAGATAATCTACATGGAATTTCATTAGGTTTAAAACTCTCAGGCTGCAACTGACCGATTAAACCAATGTTTTATTGTTGATTCATTTTTAGATTATTGTTTTTAATTCATCTATTTATTGTTTGTTCACTTAAATATCTGAATATAGCGAAAATTCCACAGTGACATTCTGAAATAGCTTGTTTTTATTTACATTTTACATTTATTATTTAATTACAAGAAAGCTGCAAATCCTCACATTTGACAAGCTAGAAAAGGAACATTTTTGATAAGTTGATTGATAATAAGAATTGATTGATAAACAGTTATCTAAATTGTTGCAGATACATATTGTGTTTTCAGTCCTACAAAACAGCTATGATGTGTTTTTACCAGGCTAGGAGGAAGGAGGAAGTTGTAACATCTAAACGGTCCGGCCTGTGCTGCTTCAGTGAGCCTTTGACCTGATAAGGAAACAGAGCGACCCTTGAGGCAGTGAGGTTACTGAGGGGTCAGAGTTGTTACAGAGGGGCAGTGAGGCTATCTGAGGTTATCAACAGACGCTGTATTAACATTATGGAGCCGTAAAAAAAAAAAAGAAAGGCGCAAACTGAGGAATCTCCTCTGCAAAAGTGCAAAGTGTCCTAACTGATGTACTGTCTGGATTTTATATTTAATTATCACGAGAGCATTTACGTTTTAAATATGAAGCACCTAACATAAAATGTTTTAGTGAAGAGGATCATTAAGGTTCAAAATCTTTTCTCTGACATCCAGAAATTATTAATTTAATCCGAAATATGCTATTGATCTATACCATTTGTAAACATCCATCTTCTTTAGGTGAAAATCCCATCTCCAGAGCCAGAATATCAAGAGTACGGGCATGTATTGAAAACTTTAAGAGCTCAATCTTATTTTAACTTACATGTGTGCTGCTCTGTGCACGTGTGTGTGGGAGAACGTGTGTGTGTGGTGGGGTCGTCTTGCTTTACTGTGAAATTCAGGGATGGTTAAGGTCATGAGTCAAACCCTCAGATCTCAGATTTCAAGCAGAAACCCCCTCACCTTTCCCTCCTGTTCCTATCCTTTACTTTTACGGTCAGGTTTTACACTATAACCGTCTGCTTAATGTCCTCATTGACAAGAGAGGACTGTTAATTTTTTTGCTGGGGAGACTGCTGAGTTGAAAATACATCAGCTTGCCATTCCCATCCCATTTCAGCGTTTGTAAATGGACATGAGCACGTCTGTGATTGGCTTCTGACATGCAGTAGCACAACGTGACAGCTTGTTCATTGCTGGGTTCTATATTTCTCTCTTTTACCGAGACACACACTTGTATTAATCACACACACAATGTGGTTCATTTCACAAAAGTTTTCACCTCTCAGTAACTCCTCCTTTCCTTTTCCACCAAAAAACTTCAAATTATTCATGAGGGATCACAGCACCCACAAAGAATCATGTTCCCACTCCTACAACCCTACACCTGCAGGCCGATACACTGTTCACAATACTTCGAGTCACATAATAACAAGGGAGTCACTTTACGACACACACACACACACACACACACACACACACACACGTGGGTGTGTGATGGAAAAGCTACTTGTTCATTGTGACCGCAGGTAAAATCCAATATCTGCCTCATTTGGAGAAAAAAAATGGACTGCTCATAAAAAGGGACTGAGTTCGGACATTAGGCCTTTATACCTATATCAATTTACATATAAGCTTTACCAACTGTGCCTGACAAAGACACTCCTTGTATGAGATGCTGACAACACTGTAAGGTTTATCATAAGGTGCACACATTGGAGAGTTACCTTTGTATTTTTTGTGGTGCTTTTCAGTGAGCGTCACATCAGCTTGCGGTCTCTTTAAAAATCTCTTTGTCTCTCACACCCGGGCAGCTACACACAACAAGTCAAATCAAATCAAAAAATCCCCAAGGACTCTGCTCTCGGACGGGGGAGTGCCCCATCTCTTTCTCTCTGGGATGGCTACCGGCTGAGAGTAATAAAGGCCTTTGTTCTGCTGCCCTGCTACAAACCTCTGCTGTTAAAGCGCAATGGGAAGGAGCACCAAAATGTGAAACGCATGCAGCTGAAAATGCTTTATCAATCACACAGATGAATTGATACGAGTAGCAAACAAGCCAAAGTAGCTTACATGACAAAAATATTTCAGTGATCACATTAGCTCAGGCAATTTGTGGTTGTCAAAATGAACCATGAATAAAAAAGTGTTTTGAACCCGATTGCATGTGGCTTACCTGGAGTGGTGCAATATAGATTGATTGTCTTGTGAAATGTCTTGTGTACAGCCTGTGTACGGGCACACGGGTTTAACAGGTGCACATCTGCTTGGATACTGTATACAGTATCCTACCAACAGTACATTTAAAGTGACAGCTGTGTGCAGATTTCCCATAGTCAGAAAAGTGCAGTTAACTTCCAGGAAACAGTTTTGTTAAGTAAGGAAAATGCACCTTGTGAATAAACAAAATGCCAATGCATCAAATCAAGTATCACAGGTTTACTTACAGTACTTCTGATACTTTAGTTTCAGAGACCACGTTGTCAGCTTCCTCACAAAATCTTGCCACTTTCACCAGAACGGTAGTCCTTCAGGCTCCCAACGTTCATGACGCAGGGCACAAATGTTATAAAAGTCAGGGATAGTCCCAGCAGTGTGGTTTCAAGGAGAGAGAATGTCCCAACAACTTCACTGGTGTGGGCAAGTACCCACCACTGTATCAAGCACCGTGCCTTTTCAAATGACTACTACTGGTTTGGGACCAGTGGGTTTGAGAAAACCTGGGATGGATTTCAGATCGGACTACTTTTCTACAAGAGACCAAAGAGATGGATTACTCATTCACTGTCCGTCCATTCAAATTTAGGGACAAAAACAAAAGAGAAACAGACTATTACATTATTGTGTTATCCAAATTAAAGAACACTGACATAAACCTCTATAAGCTGGTGACTTTATTGTGACAATACCTTATTTTCTTCCTTTTAATTGGTTGTTAACTTCACATTGTAATTATTTTTGTTTTAATCCACAGTCATCCTTTCCCGCAGTTTTATTTTGAAAAATGGCATTGAGTCACATCCTCCACTGAAGTTTCAACCACATTTCTGATTTTATAAATGCTCTTGCTCCTTTTTGAATCATTAAATAGCTATTTTAAGATTACATTTGGACAAATGGTGAGTAATGTACAAGTATGGCAGGTGACCATGAAGTACACAGATGCCAATGGCTCTGACCGTTGATTGCACTCAAAGTAATTCCTACCTGCACAAATACAAAATTATCATCTGAGTTGAGATAAAAGATGCAGTCACACTAAACATTTGAAACACATCTGAAATGTGTCTTCAGCATTTATTCTCTGTGATCTCCATCTTCAAAAACTGTACTCCCTTCCCCCTGTTGTCTGTCTCAGCCAGGGTTTCCCTCCCACTCCTCCCTTAGTGACAGGTCAAAGTCTGGCAGCAACAGCCATCAGCCTGAAATGCACCTTACAATTTAAACCAGCCCACCAATCACAAGCCTCTTTGGTCGTAACAGTCGCTAGTAACATTTGCACAACAAAAGAGAGCTGATTCATCAACCCCCCACCTCGCCTCCCCTTTCCTTCACTCCCTTTCCCCTTCCACTGTGACTCCTCCTCTCCTGTCTTTGTCCTCGGCCCCAAAATCCCCTTCTACCCCTGCGACCCTCTAACCCTTTGCACTAATCTCCTTGAGCCCATTGGATTGACTGCTTCAGTGCTATCTCTCACTGCAAGGAGACCCCCTCACCCTGCACCCCACAGGACACACATCACAGTCTGGCTTCATTTGCAGGCCCTCATCCTCTTCTTCATCATCCTCCTTCTCCTCTGCCTTGCATGGATGAAGCATGTATGACAACCACAGCACATGGAAACACAAGGTGTAATTCTGGCAGTGGACTTGTTCCGCAAACAAGAATGACATGAGCGTAATCCTGGACACACGGGGAATTAGCTTCGGGGCTTCTTCTTCAGGAGGGGTTGATTTACATTAAAAATCAAATATCTTCTTATCTGCTCGTTTCTGTTCTATTTCAGTGCTTAAATACTCAAATGCCGTGGTCACGTTACGGCTAAAAGGGTTCTCTTTGTAGGTACTTAAAGACCCCCACACAATCCCACAACATGTAAGGCTCCCATGGGGTTTGAGGGAGGCCAATATAGAGTTTAGCCTTTGCTTCGCTTTGTATTTCACGTTTGGTGTTTCTATAGCAACTGTGAGAGAGACAAGTGAACCCCCCCTCTCCATTTTCAGCACCATTAACATACCCCGCCCCCGTCTTGTGATCAGTGGGGTGTCCCCAACACACACCAACAGAGGAGGCTGTGCTTAGCTGTGGTCTAATGGGGTAGGTGATAGCCAAGGGATTAGTATCAGGATTAGAGATAGTTTTTTAATCATTTCAAACTTCTAAAAACTGTGAAATACAGTAAAAACATAAAGCACAAACCTTTGCAACAGGTGTAATTTGTTGTAATATCAGGAGAGTGTAACTGTTTTTATAGCACTGAAGCATATCTGCCATACATGAGAGATTAGAGATGGATGGCACTTTTTGTAGCCTGTAGTGCGACTTTTAAACTCAATATATCAGTTGACAATAACAGGTATACTGAATAAATAAAACTGATTGTGTGCTGTCACATTTCGATTAGGATCACTTAGTGCATCAACTCCTCCTAAAGATCCTCCTCATCAGTCTGAATAAAGGGTTGTCCCTGACAGCTTCAGAGGCCCTCTCCCATAGGCTGTCCTGCTTCCACAGTCCCCGCCCCTTCCTCTCAGCTTTGACCTCTGCCCTGTGCAGCCGTTTGTGGAGACGCCAATAGAGGCGAGAGTCAGGCAGGACCCCGACCAAGGGTGCAGTGCGAGCCAGACCGAGCATGAGGACCTTTTCACTCAAACAGTAGCTCCACATCAACCCCTGCTGGAGAGATGAGGAAATTAATTCATGGAATTTAAACTCCTATCAGTCAGACATCAAGTATACAATTGTGAAAAATAAACCATTGTTTTTTCAGCTACTGGCAGAGAGACTGAAAGCCTTTTTTCCCTCAGTTATTAGATGCCTCACCCTGCTTTGAGACACCAAACAGTGTAGCATGTCGTCCTCTCGGCTGATAAGTTTTAGCCAGACTGTTTGGGCAGGAGCCAGGTTCTTCTGCAGCCATATCCTGCCTTCTGGAGTCAACTCCACTCCTGCAAGATGCACCAGCATCAGGGACGTGCCCACACCTAAAGAGGACATACAAGAGCCATTTACCATATGTGTTACAGTAAAGCATAGGTTATACCTGACCTAGTATTGCATTGCCAGACCTACAGTATCTCCACAGGCTGCGGAGGAGGGTCTGGCTAGTCCACACAGCATTCCGGGATGGGATAAAAACGTGCTCTGGTTTATTGGCATTTCTTTAAACCAATCACAATCGTCATGGGCAGCGCTAAGCGTCGGACAGAGCAACGGTGCGTCTGAAAATAGCCTCAGGAAATAGCTTGTTTTGGTGGAACATGTACGTTCAAAAGTTGTTTCAGTCGTGCAAGAGAAAACTCAGATTGGACAGATAGTCTAGCTAGCTGTCTGGATTTACCCTGCAGAGATCTGAGGAGCAGTTAACCATAGTCGGAGTAGGAGTTTAGAATGCCAACACAAAGAAAGCAGAAGGTGAGGGACAGCCGGCCGAAAATGAGGGACATACAGCGGAACCTCCAGCGGCACCGGAAGAAATGAAACGTTGCTGACCAGTAGTTATGCACACTGTAAAATACTGATTAATTTAATATTAGCGCTGATATGATACATGAGTTTTGGTACAGACACAAAAATGATACCTTTTTTGTTACCTTACTTTGAAAATATCGAGTTTTTCTACTGTATATATAAGAAAATAAACTTTTCAAATGTCTGAACACAAATCAGCTGTACAAGAACTTTGCCTACATAAAATAGTCTAATAAGTCTAATAAGACTGCAAATTTGACCAGACATTTGATGTCAGCCATGACGAACGAGTTTTCAATACTGGTTGTTTTTTGTTTGTTTTTTGAGTTATTGAGATTCAATGTCAAGCCCTAACTGTGATTGACTGAGACTTTATATGAAAAATAGAAAATGCAGACCAAACACATCTATGAAATAAACACCAGTAAATTATTATGGCTCTAACCAGCTTTAAAATGCGGGAGGTCAAGTGGGACAAAGGCAATATTTGAAATAGCTCGACAAGAGCCAATCTGTTCATGAGTCCTTCACACTGAAGTTGCTCATGGAGCACTCTAGGGAAAGCATAAGCTGCTTGACTTTATTGTTCAGTGAATATCATGATTTGATATTGCAGCTAACAAGCTTACCTGTCACTCTCCATCATGAAAAGATGATAAAATGCAACTGCCTTGCAAAGTAAAAATGTAATTTGGCTGTAACAAGATAAAAAGGTGCACCTGCAGAAAACTGTCATGCTGGTTAACTAACAAGACAAGATTTAATGTACTGATTGTCTGTGTCCGTGTGTCCGTGTGTGTGTGTGTGTGTGTGTGTGTGTGTGTGTGTGTGTGTGTGTGTGTGTGTGCGTGCGCGTGCCTTCATGATTTCACTCAAAGGATACCCTACATTACCTTTGTGTTTCGAAAGTAACGGAGAGAGGACTGGCAGATAAATTGGGACATGTTCCACTTCAAGTCCTCTCTCTGTGATTGAATGAACTTTCCCACGGAGGCTGATGTTCCTCTCAATAAAACGAGCAGGAATCTCAGACGCAGCTTGAAATTTGGTGATCTGAAGAGGTTGAATGAGACAACTGAGTGGCCACGTTTAATGATTCATTTGGGTAAAATGTCTCAAAATGCATTTCATTAACATAACATTATAAGACGCAATGAGATTTGGAATTAAGTGGGTGAATATAATCCGTTAGTCTGCAAGAATCTATACAGTTCTCACTTTACTGATGTGTATTAGTGTCAAAATGTAACCTTAAACAAAGGAAGGAGCCAGGAGGCTATTATTGTGCAACAGCAAATGCACATTAAATCCAACTGTTAACCGAGTCTGTAGAGGGTCCCTTTGCCCCAGTGTATGTCCTTAATCTCTTACCAGTTTGATACTCCTTGCTATTACAATAACACCAGCAACTGCCAGTCCGGTGCTTATGTTCTGTGTGAGAGACAAGAGAACAGTGAAAGGTTTAGAGATGACAGGATGACAGTGATACCATCAACCCAGCTTAACATGTGTAGGCTAACGACAATGAGAAAGACTTTGACAGAGATATGACAAAGATGCATAAAAACCCCACTGAGGACACATGGTGATGCCTGACAGGGTATGCTATCTTGTCAGTGTGGACACCATACTACAGGCAGGGGTAGGCTACAGATCGAGGAATCGTTTGGAGGGAATTGGTTCTGAGTGGGGAATGCTATTCTTTTCTGATGCCCCCCATCCGCCACCTCTTTTACCAATACATGCTACCACCCACTTAAAGATTTGTAGATGCAGGTGGCTCACGTACACTACGGCAATAAAGCGACCATATTGCACGTTCATGCATCACCAGTCAATTGCAGGTCACAGAAAGGAGAGTCCTACCCGCACAAGTGTTAAATTATCATCTGCGAACTGAGATATTAAAGCCACGATGTTATGAGAGGAATGGTTTCCGTGATCTCTTTGTTGTCTGTCTGTCACTCTCTCGTCAGTTTCGGTTTCTCTGGAAGACTCCGGCATGTTGTTGACATTTTCTTGATGCATCCGGCGCTCCGCCTGTGGGAGGGGCATACAAGACAAGAGCCTGTGTAAAGTCTCCGCCCTGTGGTTTAGTTTGCATGACAAGGATGGCGTTGACGTGCGCCTGAGTACAAGTTGATATTAGATAAAAGGGATAAAAAAATCCCTCAAAATTGCATTAATGTGGACTTTGCACTGTGACTTTCAGAGTTGTTAACCGCCAAAAGCTCAGTTTAGCACAGTTAAATAGTGGAGGGCCAAAGTAGTGCATGCACATTCCAGCTGAGATTCATATGATCAAATATTAGCCTAATAAATACCGCTGGGATCAGTGACGTCCCTATCTTTGTCTGCACAACTTGACCTAGATAACTACATACCTGCGTTATAATTCAATGCACAAAGCAAAATAGCAACAAAAGCTTAGTCAGACAATTTAATGTTCCTCTTATTCTTATAATAATCCATATGATGTGCAAAAAGACATTTTCTCCATTTTTTATTTTTAAATCTCAATTTATTATAGCAGTCACATGCAGCAGATGGTGCACAGTGACTCATGTTCAGTAACAGACATCATTGAGGAGTGACCACTGACTGTCTGACAGATGCACTGGAGCTCTCATCTTGTAAACTGTGAAGTCATGGAGCTACTTGAAGACGGATGACGCCCCATTACCACAAATTGGCCAATAGGAGTTGAGAGGCAGAGTTGTCCTCCTGGCCGCCATTAAAGAATTCAATCCATGAACTGAAAAAATGGAAATCTGCAGGACCCATGGATCAGGCAGAGAAAAGTAGCCGATGAGTAGTCTCGCTAATTTGGCATTTCATCCGTTTGAAGAGTAGTTTTACTATGACGGAGCCCTTTGGTGGTTTTAGCGAGAAGGAGGGCGGTGTAGCTAATTGTTTTATTTAGCTAGCGTTGGAGCTCTGGTATGTTAGCTTTTGTGCTAGTAGGCTAGGAGAGACCAGGGGGAGGGGAGAGTTCCTTTGCTTTGAAATTGTTTCAGATCAGCTAGCTGGTATTAGCATTAGCATTAGCACACCAGGGACTAAGCTTTTGGGGTGAAGTTTTTTAGTTTTCGAGCTCGTATTTTTTATTGCGCATTTAACTTTTTTGGTGTTGGGTTTTAGTCTGTTCAGGTCATGTTAACGGTGACTATTTGATGTTAAGGTAATGTAGCAGCAAGCTTGCGGCTAAGCAGATCAGACAATACATTTCAAACAGGATTGATGAATCGAATAGCTAAAAGCTTACAGTTGACGCTATCTGGCTGCCTGTCTAACGTTAGCTTAGCTACCGGGCTAGTGGTGTCTAGCGCTGGCTAGAAGTTGTCTGGTTGACTAGCGGTAGCTAGCTGTAGCTAGCAAGTTGGTCAGCGCTTTAACGGGATAATTAAAACTGAACCCCACTTCGCCAGCGAGTTAACTGGATCAGCTATTGCCCCCGATGGTGATTGAGACAATGGACTTTAACGTTACAACCACGCAGTGAAAGGATGAGTTCGTGCTTTGTACCAAACGGGGCCAGTTTGGAGGACTGCCACTCCAATCTCTTCTGCCTGGTAAGACTCTTTGCTCTTTGCGCTAGCTAGCGGTAGCTGTGATACTGAGAGGCCAGAAAGCCATTTTGGCTAATCAGGCAACAAGCTTTGTAACGTCAGTTGCAGACTGGCGTGAAGGCATCGGGCCTGCAACTCACAAATCGTGATCTAACGCTAGCTAACTTTCATAATAGAGACAGCACATGCTGCAGAGTAACTATATTGAAGAGTCGCTCATGAAAATAGCACGATAGCTAGTTTACACTGCATTGGTTACAGAAATGCTCAACTGGCATTAATGTTAGTTACATGATGGTAGCAGGTAAAGTCAACAGGCGAATTATTGAAAACCTGTCAAAAACATTATTTTTCTGTTATTAAAGTTGACACTGCAATATTAAACGGTATGCATATTGGTCAATAATACACAGTTACTGTTATACATTAGACAAACTAATCTGATTTTAGACTGACTTGCACTGGTGCGTCACTAGTTAATAACTGCTTAGTAAATTAATGCATGACAGTTATGTTTTCAGGCATGATTGTGATGTCACATGTACAAAGTATTGCAAAACTTTCCAAGATGTCAGCAGGGTTAGGGTGTTCAACTTTTTTCATTCAAAGTGTTATTCTGTGTGACAGCAGTTTTCAGCTTCACATCTGTGTGTGTGTGTGTGTGTGTGTGTGTGTGTGTGTGTGTGTGTGTGTGTGTAGGGGAAGAAACACACATACACTCACAGAGTTATGCAGTCAACAACAGATGATTGGCTTAATGCTGTGCAGCTATGTTGTGTGTTCATTCTCACATTGTTTTTCTCTTTCTCTTTAGGCTGATTTGACCGGAATAAAATGGCGACGTTTTGTGTGGCAAGGACCCACCTCCTCGCCCATCCTTTTCCCTGTGACCGAAGAGGACCCTATCTTGTGTAGTTTCAGCCGATGCCTGGCGGCAGATGTGCTAAGTGTGTGGAGAAGGCACCACACCCCGGGTCGCAGAGAGCTCTGGCTTTTCTGGTGGGGGGATGACCCCAGTTTTGCTGAGCTTATTCATAATGAGCTTTCAAGTAAGTGCTGAACAACTTCTCCATGTTTATCAGAATTGCTTACACTAAAATATATAAAACTTTTCCCCAGACCCCAGTGTAAATAGCAAAAAATATCTGTACGTCTTACCTAAACTATGCCACTGGCCAGGTATTCTGTCTCAAGAAGGGTCAAGTGTTACCTGAAGACAACACAGATTGGTTAGAGACAGAGAGAGCAGATAAACTGCAAAGACATTTGGAAGGTTTAATTTGGAGATGGAGATTTACATTCAACCATAAAGTATGGCTCTTAAAAATATAAAATAAAAAAAAGATAAAATACTTTTGTCCAGAAGAGCATTCAAAATAAATTCCATGAGTAGGCCTCACATGCAGAACAAACTCAGAACTTTTCACTATTAACTTTTGTATGATCGAAATAGTAAATTTTCCGTCGCATAAGTCATTCATGTTAACACCCAAGGGGCTGAATTATTTTATTTTATTTTGGATCATGTTATTGTATAACGACTGGTAAAATGAATGTTGAAATCAAAAGTTTTTCATTCATTTTGAAATTGGTCACTTCAGGTATTACTATGGTCACTTGCTTTAGTCTCCTTTTTAGGGGATCAAACCTATTTAGCGCACAACAGTTTACAATTGCCATGAGGCAGTTTTCTTTATCAGGAAGGAGAGAGGTTTGTTTGTTAATCGTATCTGATTTAATGTATCTGCCTTGTTTCAGGTGAGGAGGATGGGGAGTGGGAGAGTGGCCTGTCCTACGAGTGTCGAACGCTCCTGTTCAAAGCCATCCACAACCTGTTGGAGCGTTGTCTCATGAACCGTGGCTTTGTTCGCATCGGCAAGTGGTTTGTTAAGCCATACCAGAAGGAGGAGAAGACCATTAATAAAAGGTGTGTCCCGCTTCTTAACAGCAGAAGTTTTGAGTTATCTTTTACTTCTGGCATTGTTAAGTTGCTATTAATGTGAATGAACATGAACATGCTGACATTTGTTTAAAGAGTGGAGAGAAAAAAAGTTCAATCAGTCAGAAAACCTATTCAGAAGTCCAAAAAGAGGTCAGCTGAATTTGTGACAACAATATATTCACTATCAACAAATGTAGCTTTAGCTACAGTCCTTTTCCACCCACATCATACAAGTCTGGCTTACATGTACCTTAAGGCAGTTTGTTTATAACAGAAAATAAGCAGCACAATTGCTGAAGAATAAATATGGCTGCAGAGCAAGATGTCATGAATTGTACATGTGCTGAACATTAGTCAGTATTTGGTTTTGGAGGACTGGTCAAGTTGTGCAGCTATGGGGGTTGGCTATTACAGTTGTGTTTTATAAAGAGGTGGATTTACTGTCAAGTGTGACATATTTGTTGGGAACGGTGATTGACGCATGCATGCAACATTGTATGCTTATTCAAGACATGGTAAAGACAAATGACTGAGTGTTATACATGTGTGTACTCCAGTGTGGAAAGCCTCACTGGGCAGATGTCTTCACTGTTATGGAAGTTGTGCTTCAAACTTCCAATAACAATTCCTGGCCTCTGACAGGGTTTAATTGTTAAAATTCCCATTAGGGATTCAACTGGAGAGATGGTGCTTGCAGCTGTATTGTTTCAAATATGTTGTACTAAGCTAATTGCTGTTTAAGGGAATGGGACATCATCTTCCTGAAAGAAAAATGGCTTGAACAAATGCACACAAGGCTCTCCGTAAGCAGTGTAGCCATGACTCACTAGACTGTTGACTGCCCTGTGATTGAACTCCTATATGGTTGTATGACAGGATTATTACGATTTTCTAATTACATCCTCAGCGTTACACATTTTCCACCTAGTTTCACATTAAGTAATAGTCATCCAGCATGTTGCATAATCTCTATTTCAGTTTAGACTTTTTAAGGTAATAGCACAACACTACGCAGAGTAACGCTTTATGTCCACTCCTCCACTTTTCCCAACTGCAAGGTAAAGCTGGTCTATGTTGTTGTGGAAATACAAGCAGCACATAAATCACTGGTTCAGAGTGGGGTTCTGCACGGCTGTAGTTCCTTCCCTCTTGCACATAAGGGTGGTGACATAGAGTTAGTGTCCCCTTGCACTTGAATGAGGGGGCTGGTGTATCCTGGAGTTCCCTGACAAGGTAATTTCAGCCTCTGCTTTTTGGCTGCGTTGATCCAAGCTGACTTGTGTTTGATGCACAGCCCTTTGGCTCAGTTCCCTGTGGCCGCTTTGTCAAAGAGAGTTTGAGCGGCTATATAAAAGAGTTGTTAGTATAGAACAGGAGGCGATTTCTTGCTCGCTGGTGTGTAGCTTCTGCTTCTACATAAAGGTGTGTGTTTGTGTGTGTGTGTGTGTGTGTGGCACCTCTGACAGAAGAGTCTGGCAGTCTCGCTGTCGCCTGCCCTCTCTGGCTAGTGAACAGGGCAGTCTTTGGAAAATGCTGAGTGTGCACTGTGGTTTTACAGCAACCATGTCAACAAGTACTATTTTAGTGCATTTAGCCGCCTGGCCTTCCAGTAGTAGTTAGAAAATAAATATGAATATTGTTTTAACATTTCAGGACTATAATAATCTCCCATGTTTATTTTTGACTCTTATGTTAGCCTGTGCCTTGCAAGAAGGTTTGATAAAGGTTAAACTGTGTTTAAGCAGTGGGTTATGTGTGCACCATCTGATTGGAGGTATTGTCAGGCCTTTGTGTTCTCTGCCCAATTTCTGTTAAAGCAACAGTTGTCACCTGCAAGCATGATATGGATCATCGCCCAAAATGCAAGGAATTGTACTTGCATCGTCACCATCTCCCTTTTTCCGTCCTTTCTTCTCCCTTGAGTCATTCCTTTACAATGAGTGATGGAGAGTACATTAATAACCGCAAATTACCTGCAGGGGTTTACATTAGTTATTGTATTGGGTGCTGACTGCAAAGTGAAGCTTTAGTCAAGTGTTTTTTTTTTTTTTTAACTTAATGATCTGCTTATGCTTGGCGACAAATCTCTCTAACAGCTGAATGCCTTCTTTTATTGTCTTTGACTCACCCTGCAGCGAGCACCTGTCCTGCGCATTCACCTTCTTCGTACACGGCGACAGCAACGTGTGCACTAGTGTGGAGATTGCTCAACATCAGCCTCTTCAGCGCCTGAACGAGGAGCATCTCAGCCTCGCCCAGCAGAGCTCCAGCCCCTTGCAAGGTAGGAAAACACCAGCTGTGCACAATGTTAAAAAAACAAAACAACAAAAAAAAACCCATTTTAGATGTCTTTTTTAATACATTTTCCAATGGGTTTATTAGTAGTAATAATAATAATAATAATAGTGCTAATTGTCCACCAATGTGGAAATGTTGCCTTTGCCTTCACAGGTTGGTTATAACACATCATAGTATATTCTAATCTAATTTTTAAATACTTTCAACATGACATCTGTAAAGTCTCTTACATATTCATGATTATATCATATGAATCCAATTTCCCAATTAGATATGAGCGCGCCATTGCTTTAAAAAAGAAAAAAAGTATTCTGTATTGGCTGTAAAACTAAAAGTGCAATCAAAAAAGGTTCCTAAATATTTAAACTCCTCTGCTGCTACAACGGGCTGATCATTAATCGAAACGGGTGACAAAATTTTTTATTGTGGTGACCCATAATAACCAGCTCCTTATTCGTGCTTTCATTAATAAAAAGGGCACTTTCTTTACAGCACTTAATAAGCACATATGGTGAAAATATGTAAACTCACTGTGTCCCCTGTCTGCATAAGAGCACAATATCATCAGCGCATTTATACAATTGGCAGGATAAATTCATAATTTGCATTTCATTAGTGTTTAGGGAAAACTAGACGGTAAGAGCACACAGCCTCCTGTATTCAGGATAACTGTCAGAGGGACTATCACTGCGCCCCACTCTCTGTGGTCGGTCTGTGAGGAACTCTTTAATCCATACAACATAATACTACATGCATTCATATATGTTGTGACTCCTCTCTGCCCTGCAGTCATTCTGAGCCCATATGGCTTGAATGGGACCCTCACCGGTCAGGCTTTTAAGATGTCAGACCACCCTACTCAGAAGCTCATAGAAGAGTGGAGGCAATTCTATCCCATCAGCCCCAATCCCAAGGAGGTCCCGGAAGACAAGATGGAGGATACGGACTGGGAGGATGACTCCCTGGCAGCTGTGGAGGTCCTTGTCGGTAAGACATCCTAATGTTTTAAATGAGGTGTTGAACTTCATGTTGCTGAATGTTCATGGATAAGTTAATTGCTATGCTATATTTTTCTTGGGTGGTACAGACGGGGTAGGAGAGTCAGGAAGGTTTGAGAAACGGACTTAATTTTGGTAATTTCATGGGATTCGCTGACAAATAATATAATGCATCTTATAAGTATAAGTAGTACTATAATAAAAAATTGGATGGATTGGAGATCGACACACAGCTGCAACAGAGACCATAAGGGTTTAAAAAATGTAGGAAAGTCTCTTGCTTCCTCCAGCTTTCCACGCCTGTTTGATTCTTCCATCAACAAATGGCCCGGTGGGTTTAAACAGAATTGATGGAAAGTAGGCCTGCACGATATTGGAAAAAACTTACATTGCGATATGAAAAAAACAAGACGAGACAAATTTTTTACAAGAGGACATAAATATCCCTATTTAGAAATACTAAATCATTCTCAACTACTGGGGTGACTTTGTAGGGGAGTGCATCTACAAAGAAAATGAAAAAGGAAATTATAATTTTCTTATGTGAACCAGTCTTTGTTGAACTTTAATGCTTTACAAAAACCAAAGCAAGTAAGCGCTGTGATTACTCTTCTGAAGTGATTTTGGAGAGGGAAATTAGGAAGAAATACACTGGTTGACTGACATGACACCATTGTATTCACATAATATCAATCCAGGCTAAAGTGAATGATATTAATAATGCATGTTGCTTCCTCTAAATGTCAGGTTGTGGTCGACTAGCGGGGCCGGCTTTGGTTGTTTGATAAGTTGATTAAAATAGATCATGATTGTTGGTTTGCTGTGCATGCAGAGCCTGCATGTCACACTCTTGCAACAAACTGTGTATCCAAGAGCACTTAGATCAGTGGAAATGACGTTATATCAGAAACGGACTGCTGTTGTAGATTAGTGTTACGTTTCCAGCGTCGCAGCTCCGAACCATAACGTTAGTTGGGACAGACACCTTGTTTCTTTAGGCTAACTATGTTAGCTTTAGCCTGGCTGGTAGCAGCTTTCTGCGGTGAAAAATGTCCGGGATATGTCGTGATTACGTTGCATTAATCGGGTGATTTAGTTTGTCTTTGCAGCGAACATAAAACACTGACCACTGTAGCTTCACTACCCATGGAAAAGCATGTGCATCACGGTGTCAGCGGCAGCTGCCGCTTACGGTACTTTTCTACACACGGGAGAGCCTCGCTTCCCATAACAACCCCCCCGTCGGACCGGCCGGTAACAATCATGGAAAAGGAGAGCGGTGAAAGTTTACTTTTTTATCAAGCAGCAAAGAAGTTGTAGCGTCAACGTCGCAACGTCCTGCGATGTGACTATCGCGCATGCGCACATCGCGATGTAGACGATGAAACTAAATATCGTGCAGCCCTAATGGAAAGAGATAATAAAATACAAAAGATTCAGCTGCAGCAATATTCTGTTTAAATGTAAGTAATTCTGTGTTTTGTAAATTCATTGTACATAATAAATATGACCATATAGTAAAGTGAAACTCATGAGGTAAACGCATGTTGGAAACAATTATTTGGCCCATGAAAGCCTTCCAGAGACCCTTGATTGAACTGAAACGAAGATGATGACTTATCAGTTAGCAGCGTTGTGCAATTCATTTCTGCATGCAGTTCGACGTTTTTGAAATAATAACTGGTGTTTGTTTGGTTGCAGCGGGAGTGAGGATGGTTTACCCTTCCTGCCTGGTGCTTCTCCCCCTGTCGGACCTCCCTCCTGTGGTCCCTCAGGGCTCCATCAACACCTCAGGAAGCCTGTGTGGTGCTCAGCAGGGCCAGGCTGCTCACAGGGATCCTGCCATGTCCTCTGTCACTCTGACTCCTCCAACGTCACCGGAGGAGGCTCAGACTGGTAAGACTAGGAGGAGCATATTGACCACAATTAAACACATTGTTCAGCCTTTATTTCTGAGAGAGTGCGTACTAACGGTATTGCTTTTCTTTTTTTCTTTTTTTTTGTCTCACCTTACCTTATAGATTATCAGCCTGCCCAGAGGTGGCTCAAGTTGTCCTCTGCGTCGGATGGCTACAGCTCTAACAACACTCTTCACGGGGGTAAAATCCCTCGCAGGTTGGCCAGCCAGATGGTGGAGTCTGTGTGGCAGGAGTGTAACATAAACCGTACAGGGAACAAGTATGTTCAGTGTCATCTCTTCCTCAAAATTACCATTGCCAGTCAAATAAGTGCCTCCATGGTGACTGATTTAAATGATAATCTGCTTTTCTTTCTTTTTGTTTTATTAGGAGGAAGTTTACTACATTGACCAATGGGACCTGTGAAGAGGAGTCGGACAAAACTGGACTTTGGGATTTTGTGGAGTGTACTCACAGGCCACATTGCACCTGCTCAAGGTACGTTAATAGAATGCATTCACAAGTGACTTGAGCTGTATGTCTACAATCAAAAGAAAGTATCTTAAAAAAAGCATTATGTGTTTGTTTTTTTTCCACACAGACATAAGAATCAGAAACAGCGATCCAGCAGCACCTCAGGACACCCGCCTTCATCAGGCCAGCCTGCCCAGCCGGCCCCCAAGCACAAGCTGGGCGAGAAGCTGGAGAAGGGGGAGAAGCAGCAGAAGAGGCCGCAGACACCTTTCCACCACCGCAACTCTGTGAGCGAAGAGCCGTCCCTGGAGCCACAGACCCAGAGGCTTTGTTTAAGATCACAGGAGGAGGGCTCGTATCCCAGCCTGCACCACGTAGACACAGTGCCCTCCAAAGCCCCTACGCTGCACACACACGGTCCCCCTGCAGACCTCGTCGGATCCCCGCCTCCCCCGCCCCTCAGCCCTCATCCCTGTGATCATGTAGAAGGTGACATGACTCCAGGTGGCATGAAGAACTCGTCCACGCCCATTCACCAACCGTTCTACCCGCCGTCAGTGGAGCCCTGTCTGCTGCCACAGAAGGGCTCATCTGAGGGGCCTCAGCTGGAGAACATGCCTATGCCTCTGCCCTTCCCCCCAGCCTACAGTGAAACCTTGGAACCCACCGTCTTTGTGGGTTCAGCCATCAACCCCAATGAAGACTCCACCCACAACCCTTGGAAGTATTTTAACCTGCCCAGGAAGAAGGCCTTTAACTTCCTGACGCCCCAGCTACCTGTGGATAAAATACGAGATGATTCTGGGGGAGGCGGAGGAACAGAAAGTGTTGTGTCTGTCACTGAGTAAGTGTTTAATTACTAATCCTCAACTGCATGAAAACAAATGTAGCTTTTCATTTAAACGGCATACCTGCATCTGTCTGAGCATCTCTGCACAATTCCTTCCGTCTCAGGTTGATGTCGGGCTCCGCACACCCCCTGAAGGTGTCCCAGGAGCTGATCAAGACTTACGCCCAGCGGAGAAACAGCCATCTTGCCTCTGCCGCAGGAGACGGAGAACACAGTGAGGAGCCAGACCCTTACGCCTTCGTAGAGGGAGATGAGGAGTTCAGCTTCACCGAGAAGAAGGACAAGTCTGGATCAGAGAGAGAGGGCAACAAGAAACACAAGGTGGGTTCCTGACTAGGGTTGATATACCGGTACCGACTGGAACCCTGAGATGTGTGTGCGTGTATGAACAAAGTTTGTTGAACCTTAATACTTTCAGGTGGCATTGGCACTGACCAAAATGTTTGTTTATAGACAGCATTTAACATGTGAGAAGTTTGGCTTCTTTTGTTAAATAAAAAACTAATAATGATTGAGGTATTGGGGGGGGGGAGAAAGTGTCATCATTTTGGTATCAGTACTGAAACTTGGGTATATGTCATGTCCTTCTAGTATTGAAAGATTTCCAAACAATCCCCAGCTGTACCAGTATTCCTTTTTTGATTTCTATACACTATATTTCTTGGAGATTTAACTCCAAATTTCAGGTTAGAATGTTGTGTTACACAGACAGACAAAAGTTCATCAAATATAATTTACTGTAACATAGCAGCTCATGAACTTTTGGTTGTTTTGGCTAATCATGGTAAATGCGGCGTTTTCTTGTAAACAAACGTGTTATGATTTTCAGAATAAGTTAATGATAATTAGAGCATTGTATGCAAGTAAAAATGGCAGTTTCCCTGATACATCTACTGTAAAATGATGTAATGGTCGTCCTACAACATTACAATAACTCCTGCAATCGTTTTTCTTTTTTTGACCAGGTGGACGAAGGAGCTGGAACAGCAGACGGTGAGAATGCCTTTCCTTGTTCGTTTGGCCGCTAGGTTTGACATTTAATTAAATTGAATGTTTGGAATTTGGCGTCTTATTCAAGGTCTCCTCTCCCATTTGTTTTGTGGTGCAGATGGTCAGGGTCCATCAGGCAGTAAACCTTTAGCCTCCACCAGCCTTATCCATGAGAACGACTTGGCTGTGTCCTACAGCGACCTGGATAAAATCTTCAATTCAGATGAAGATGAGCTAGCGGTAAGAGCATCAGTACGGTGAACAACATTGTTAGTTGGAAGTTGTACATCTTACTCTTCAGTGTTCTGATACGCTCAAGTCGGGTCTGTAAAGCCTGTTGAAACATTGACATTGAAGACGTACTGAGTTTACAGTTTCCCTCCCCCCCTCCCGTCTGCACAGCCTGGATCCAAAAGAGCTGGAGTTGGAACAGAAGACAAGTTCGGCTGTAAAGACAATAAAGCAGCCGCGTTGGACCCTCTGTCCTGCATTAGTAAGGAGACCGAGCATCAGTTAATCATTGTGTATTGTAACGTTTTTACCCATGTTTAAAGAGGAGTAACAATGTCTCTTTTTTTTCTCTAGGCTCAGCGGACCTGCACCAGATGTTTCCCACCCCGCCTTCCCTGGAGCAGCAGGGTTACTCCCCCATGAACTCTGGGAGCAAGGATAGCATGGAGGCAGGGACGGGCCTCACCCTGCTGGACGGCAGCCAGCTCAACAACCACTTCAAGATGGAGGTGGAGGAGGGACTCTGCAGCCCGAAGCCATCTGAAATAAAGGTATGACATGTCACGTCACACACCTGCCAACCATAAAGCAAGTGGGGAAATGTAGCTACATCAGTGTTCACCATTTTTCACATTGTCTTTTTTTTTTTTTTTTTTACTTTTAGGACTTCTCCTTTGTATACAAGCCGGAGACGTGTCAGGTGTTAATCGGCTGTTCAATGTACGCACCCCTGAAGATGCTACCCAGCCAGTGTATGTTGCCTATCAAAGTGCCAGAAGACTGTGTGTACACGCCCAGCTGGACCATGGGCAAAATGGAACTGATACCCCCAGTAACGAACGTCAATCTCCTCACCAAAGACAGGTTGGTGCATTTAGTGTTAACAGTGGGTCAGTGTTGTTTCAGAGAAGTGGGGAAGAGGACCATTTGGGGATGTTCAGCCACAAATATTCATATGGCATTTGGTTTTAAATGCTACTGACATCTACAGCTGCACATTGGATCAGGCAAAATAACTTATAAGAAAAAGAAGAAAAGTACAGTTTTCATATGTCATTTTAACCAACTAACAATCTTTATATAAAAAAAAAATGAATTGCCATTAAAGTTTATTGTTGACTTTAGAAAAGGATTTTGAGTTGGAAAAAACTTACAACTACACATGCTACTGTTAGTAGCGGAGATTGGTCATTTTAATAAGTGATTTTTAGCCCTGTCAATCGATTAATTGTGCCTTAACCGGTACTTTTTAAGAAAGGTTAATAAAAAAAAGAAAAGAAGAAGGGTACTAAACAACAGTCGGCAACATTAAAGAACAGCTTGTTTATTGCAAAGGCCATATGGTCAAAATTAAATGATTTAATAATAATGTAATAACTATAACAATAACTTATTTCACTAGTAAATTGCTGTTGAATGAGGAAAAACAACAACCAGATGGAAAAAGGGCCTTTAACAACAACTTTGAATGCACCACAAGGCTGTAGGTTACCAGTTTCATTGAACGCAGCGTCTGTTTTTCCGACAGCAGCAGCTGCACATTGTTACATCCCGGTGTTGAATCCTCTACAGTGAAATACAGACACACTTTACACCGTTTAGCGTGAGCTGTCAGCATTGTAACCGTGTTTAATCCAGCTACTAGCTAGCGGTAGGCTAACGTTAGCTGCTGTTGAGTATAGTGTTAACTAGCGCCACATGCAGCGATGTTTCTGTTGCCTGTAATGTCTGTTTCAGAGCATCCGAGAGAAGCGCAGACATATCAGTGGCGCCGAACCGCGCTGCTATTCGGTCCGGTAGATACAGGTCGTGAAGGCACCTGTGCCGTATTAGCACCGGATTTCAGTACCCAACCCTATTCAGGAAGAAGATTTTGTTCCAAGAAGTAAATGTTCCAATTAATGATCCAGGCAGCGCATTCTCGTCTCCCTCCTTCATTTTACAGTCCAATGGTGGCTAGAACGACTCCGGGTCAAAGTTCAATATGGAATGGGTTAATCTGCGTTATTTTTTTCTCAGATTAATTAATCGAAATTAACGCTTATTTTGACAGCCCTAGTAATTTTGTTTGTTAAGATTTTGAAACTAATTATTAGAACATTCAAGAAGAGTGATTGTGGTCATTATTGTGTCTCCAGCCAAACTCAAGCCTAAACTGATAGTTATGTTAACAGGCCATTACACATAATGCTGAATAATTGATGAAAATCTTCAAATCCAATTATAAAGAAAAGAATATAGTCTGGAAATAGCATTTATGATTTCTTTTTAAAGTAGAAAATCTACTGGAACAATGATGTAGAAAAACATTTGACTCCCTGTTTGTCTCTGTGTAACAGTAACGTCCCCAGTGTGGAGCCAGACTACAGCCAGACCTACACCCCTCAGACCCACACACCCTTCATGTCCAGCAGTGCCCCTCCCAGCAACAGCGGCACAGGCATCCTGCCCTCCCCAGCTACGCCACGGTTCTCCGTGCCCACGCCTCGCACGCCACGCACTCCACGGACTCCCCGTGGCCCATCGAGCGTCCAGGGCTCACTCAAGTATGACAACTCTGACCTTTACTCCCCCGCCTCCACTGCCTCCACCTGCCGACCACTCAGCTCCGTTGAGCCGGCCACCGTACCTTCCATCCCCGAGGCTCACAGTCTCTACGTCACCCTCATTCTCTCCGAGTCGGTCATGAACCTCTTCAAGGACTGCAACTTTGACAGTTGCTGCGTGTGCGTCTGCAACATGAACATCAGAGGAGCGGACGTAGGCGTGTACCTCAAGGACAACGGCGAGGCCCAGTACCCCTGCACGTGCGGCTTCAGCGCTGTCACCAATCGCCGCTTTGGCCAATTGGCTGGGCTGTTTCTGGAGGACGAGCTGGACGTGGTGGTACGGGGCTCGGATGCTAGTCGGGACACTGAGCGGTGTTTCGAAGAGCTGCGAGCTTCCACAACGCACAAGGCTGGCAGCCTGACGGAGAAACCTCCGGATGAGCTAATCCTGCTGCTGCAGGACCAGTGCACCAACCCTTTTGCGCCGATGGCGGGCGTGGAGTACCCCAAGCAGAGCTCTGCCCCCAGTTCATTTCTGAGGGTGGAAGAGAGAGACTGTTACAATGACTGCTACATGGCACTGGAGCATGGCAGGCAGTTCATGGACAATATGTCAGGAGGCAAAGTAGATGAAACACTAGTGAAAAGCACCTGTCTTCATCAGTGGCCAAAATGCAAATGTATGTATTTTTGTATCACCATTTCTTCTTAGTACAAGCTAATTTTTTCCCATTCCTAACTTTACACGTTTAAAAAAAACTTTTTTCTGTTTTTCCTTCTTTGTAGCAGCAGACATGAGTAAGCTATTCTCTCAGGATGTCCTGCGGGTGTTGTTGTCCCTCCAGCCTGTGCTGCAGGACACCATTCAGAAGAAGAGGAGTGTGCGCTCCTGGGGCGTTCAGGGACCGCTCACTTGGCAACAGTTCCACAAGATGGCTGGGAGGGGATCATATGGTACGTGAAAAGTATTTTTCCTACCTTATCAGTCTTATCTCTTACACATTTAGAGACTCTTTTTTGGAATATTGTGGTTGTTGAAAGAAAGATGAACCCTGGTCTTCTTTCCACTACAGGTACAGATGAGTCTCCTGAGCCTCTGCCCATCCCCACTTTTTTGGTCGGTTATGAGTATGATTTTGTGGTGCTGTCACCTTTTGGATTGCCCTACTGGGAGAAGCTTCTTCTGGATCCTTTTGGTTCCCAGAGAGATGTGGGATATGTTGTCATCTGCCCAGAAAATGAAGCTCTGCTCCGCGGGGCAAAGTCCTTCTTCAAAGATCTGAGTAGTATATATGAGGTACGCACCTGGCAGGATGAAACTCACCCTTCTTGTACTGACATGCCCCACGAAAACAGTTTTCATGCTCATGAAGTGATTCACACGGTTTCATTTTTGCATTCACTCCCTTTTTGTTGACAGGCATGCCAGCTTGGGCAACACAGGCCCATCTGTAAGAGTCACCCAGAGGGCGTATTGAAAGTCGGCACCACAGAAGGCAAGAGCATGGCAGAGCAGCCCCTTAGTGACTGGTTCCTTAAGATGGCTGCCAGAGACGGAAACAATGAAGCCTTTAATAAGCTCAAACTCTTTGCTCAAGTGTGCCGCTATGATCTAGGTAACATTTTTACTCATTAATCTTAAAACCCCCAAATTAGGAAGCTCAGATGGTTTGTAAAAATGATAGCTGATGGTTTTCCTTTTACCTTGTCACCTCTTTTAGCTCCATACCTGTCAGAGCAGTCTTTGGATAGCTCCCTATTGTCCCAGCGCAGCCCGGTTGTGGCTTCCTCCTCCTCTTCCTCCTCCTCCTTCCAGACCTCCAGCGCCTCCTCAGGACCCCAGAGCACCAACACTACCAGCACCAGCTCTGCCCAACCGGCCCCGGTCAACAGCACCCCTCCCTCCTCAGGCTCCCAGACTATCGGGGGAATGGCCGCAGCCAAGCCAAGCTCTTACTCGCCGTTTGGTACAGCAGGCTTGCAGGGCGGCACGTCCCAGAATGGGCCCCAGTCGAACCCACAGGTTGCAGGGGGGCTGGCAGAAAACGGACCCTCTGCCAACCAGCCTCAAGGGCCCACTGAGTCGCCAGAGAGGTAGGTTACCACAATGGGAGTCAATTAATCATCCACACGGAGAGATTCAATTCTGTTGTTGCTGATGGGTAGTTTTGTTTTAATACTACTTACTTACGAAGCAGTCACTCCCTCCACGAGAGATGCATTTAGTTTATGGATATGGTCTAATTTTGCTTATGAAACATTTACTATCTCAGTATCCACCATTAGTCGTTTTGTAATAGTGTAGTCTAGGGGTGACCCCGAATAGTCGACCATTCGACAATTCGATCTAAGGAGCCTGATTCAACTGCCGATCTCGCAGTCAAATCGTTGCAGCGGTGGAAAATGTGGTTATGAAACAAAGGATCATTCCATTCTGGCTATACGGGGGTGCTGAATGTCTGATCTTACATAAAATCGCTTGGTTTCTCCCAACAAATCATGATAAAGTGCCACCAACATACTTATGTGCAGCTGTCCATTTTCACCCCGATCTTTGTCCTCACTGGATGTGTTTTATAATTTATGAACGATTCTGTCCAAATCAGTAGGGGGAGGAGCTTAGAAACAGCTGCTTTGCTCTCTTTTGTTGACTGTCCCTTAGTCTATATCGACGACGTTCCACTTTCGGGATTGTTTAGGTGCCACCGGAAATTCCGCCGGATGTGCCTCTTTTTAGTTAACTGCTCTTCAGATCTCTGCAGGGTAAATCCAGACAGCTAGCTAGACTATCTGTCCAATCTGAGTTTTCTGTTGCACGACTAAAACAACTTTTGAACGTACACGTTCCACCAAAACAAGTTCCTTCCCAAGGCTGTTTTGAAGAGACACCGTCATTGTGTCCGGGGCTTAGCGCCGCCCAAGACGAATGTGATTGGTTTAAAGAAATGCCAATAAACCAGAGCACGTTTTTTTTCTCCCATCCCGGAATGATGTGTGGACTAGCCAGACCCTCCTCTACAGCGCTGTGGAGGAAGGTCTGGCAATGCGAGACTAACTGTCCCTTAACTCCCCTATTGTTTCTCTTCTGTCTGTGGATTGTTACAATGGAGGGGAAATAAAGTTAGGCCTAAAAGTTCTATTTACAACCACGAAAAGCAAGCAGGCTTACTAAGTGATGTGTTCTGTCTGTCTATCGATCTCCTCCGCTGAGTCCACTCTGTTGACAGCACCGCACCTAAACGCACAACAGCAGTCTGTTGGTGTGAAACAACAGCTAAACAACAGCATAGAATTTAGTCATTTAGCTTAATTGACATGCAAAACAAAGCTCCTCCTCTTTTTCTGTTTGTTATATTGTTTAGATTGTATCTCCTGTGGGTTGTTTCTTTAGGACTGATATCTTAATCATTATGTGCCTTTTTTATCAACAGCACAATGGAGAGAGACAAAGTGGGGAAGCCAACGGACGGAGAATCCCACGCTGTGTCTTACCCGCCTGCCATTGTGGTGTATATCGTCGACCCCTTCAGCTACGAAGACGCCGTCAGAGAGGTCCACTCCAGCGCCTACACACTGGGCCTGCTGCGCTGCTACATGGAGATGCTCCAGTTCCTGCCTGCATACATCAGAAACGCTGTCTCAGTACAGGTACAGGCCAACCGTACAGTCCCAGTGTTTTGATGGTTTCTTTCTGTTATAATTGAGCGAGTATAGGGATGGAATAGTGTTACTATATGGACACATTAAGATCACACAGTTAGTTGTCTTTCTCACAGGAGTCTGCTGATGAGCTGTGATTGATGTCATCCTTAGTTTAACTAATTTACTCCCCTTTGCCAGTTTAGTTTCAGCAGAGCAGGTTACCAGCAGGCACAGCGGGAGGTGAGAAGGAGTAGGGGACTCATTAGCGGACACTAATTGAGGTGGCAACTGCCACACCTGTGATATAGTGTCACAGTATTGCATCAACCCGCCAGAGGGGATGTTGAAACCCTAGAGGTGTGAATGTGCTATTAGTTTCAGCATTCATCTTTAGTGCAGCAATGGTAGAATAGAGCCAGTGATATCCTTCTACTAGGTTGTCACTGTATATTGCATTTTGTTTTAATACTGTCAGAATATAATGCATCTTAAGTATTTGATTTTCACTCATTGTTGTTAAGTTAGTATGCACATGCACGCCCGGATAGCTCAGTTGGTAGAGCGGGTGCCCATATATAGAGGTTTACTCCTCGACGCAGCGGGCCCAGGTTTGACTCCGACCTGCGGCCCTTTGCTGCATGTCATTCCCCTTCTCTCTCCCCTTTCATTGCTTCAGCTGTCCAGTCAATAAAGGCTTAACAATGCCCCCAAAAAAATATAACCGCTTGGATGAAGCTGAATATTTTAATTGAATCTAGACAAACCGTCAACACAGCTGGAACATGTCAATTAAGCATTTTATTTATTTATTTAGTTTATTATATAACTTTGTTCTACTAGTGCCTGCTATTCACTTTGCAGTAAGCGAGAATGAAGATACCTCAATTGATGCAGCCCAGAATTTTCCATCAGCTTTTCAAAAGCAAACTAACCACAATTACTGAAAACTAAAAGTTAGCAAAGAGCTGCTAGTGATGTTTACATGGAGAATGCCTGACTGAAAACTGCACATACTCAACCCTTTCTGAAGTACCACTGTTGTTGATTGTTTTCTTGTCAGATTGTTCCCTGCCAGTATCTGCTGCAGCCGGTGCGCAGTGGGGAGCGTCACCTCTACGGCCAGCACCTCAAGTCGCTGGCCTTCTCAGTGTTCACTCAGTGTCGTCGGCCTCTGCCCAACTCCACTAACTTCAAGGCTCTGACGGGCTTTGGCCCTGGTCTTGCCATTGACATGGCACTCAAGAACCCAGAGGTAACTGTCACTCGGGCTGCATATCTGACACTGGTGTGACTTCTGGTGAAGAGTCTGGCATTGGGTTGTAGTGTCCTCTGTTTGTTTCTCTTTTCAGGGTTCATACGTTTTGAAAAAAACTGGAAAAGTTATGGAATTTGAAAAATGCAAATTCCAGGCCTGGAAAGGTTTTGGAAAAGTCATGGATTTTCTTTTAACACAGCATAATATGGGATTAATAAATGTATTTTCACGTCGTCTTAACCTCAACGTTCTATTCCGTGCGCGATATTACGAATCCCACTATGAACCACATAAATTGTCATTCATTTTATTGTTAAACCTCTGAGGGTAAACTTTAACACAGATTTTTATTCTTATTGTATAATGTCGACTGACATTTTCAGGAATACATAGTCATGGAAATTTGCCGAAAAGTATTGGTTAAAATGCGTATGAACCCTGTCTTTTAAACTGACGAGTTTTCCTTCTGCGCAGAGGCCCGAGTGTTTGCGTCTGTATACACCGCCCTTCATTTTGGCTCCCGTGAAAGACAAGCAGACCGAGCTCGGGGAGACGTTTGGCGAGGCCTCCCAGAAGTACAACGTCCTGTTTGTCGGCTACTGTCTGTCCCATGACCAGCGCTGGCTGCTGGCCTCCTGCACCGACCAACACGGAGAACTGCTGGAGACCTGCATCATTAGTATTGATGTACCCAATCGGTATGTGCACTCGTGAACAGAAAAGAAAAAAAAAAAAAGCATAATTTCCACAGGATCGCTAGTTTAGTTATTGATAAAGTTGCATCTGTATTTAAAGTACATGTGGTGTGTCTGTTACAGGGCTCGCAGGAAAAAGGGCTCAGCCAGGCGAGTGGGCTTGCAAAAGCTGTGGGAGTGGTGTCTCGGCCTGGTGCAGGTGACATCGCTGCCATGGAGGGTGGTCATTGGACGGCTGGGTAGAATGGGCCATGGCGAGCTGAGAGGTACACACACACACGCCTGCAATTTTTGTAGAACATGTTAAGTGGCTTGTTTTCACACATGAACACACAATAATGAGCTCTTATCTCATCCCTGTTAAAGACTGGAGTATTCTGCTGAGCAGGAGGAACTTGCAGTCTCTTAGTAAACGTTTGAAGGAGACGTGTAGGCTGTGTGGCATCTCTGCTGCTGACACTCCCAGCATCCTTAGCGCCTGTCTGGTTGCCATGGAGCCCCAGGGTTCCTTTGTCATCATGCCAGGTAAAAGAAAAGAGTAACCCGTTTTATTTAGACTTTGTAACAGAGAGCCCAATGACGTTTGCGAGTTCTCACGCTGACTCTAAATCTGATTGTCTGTCTCGTCTCTGCAGATTCTGTGTCAACAGGTTCAGTGTTTGGCCGCAGCACCACACTCAACATGCAGACATCGCAGCTGAGCACACCTCAGGACACATCCTGCACACACATCCTGGTGTTCCCCACCTCAGCCATGGTGCAGGTCAACACTAACACTTCAGAGCCCATTGACATCAACTTCAATCCCATAAATCCCGGTACGTTCTGCAGCTGACAAGGGCTCAAAAGAAATGCATCACTTCGACATTGTCTTCCTTATGATCAAGAGATGCTAATTCCTGAATGTTTCATACAGTATACTTAAGTTGAGCCCCAGACAAACTCTGAGCTCTGGGCATGTTTGTTTTTCTCTCTGCAGATGGATCTGATGGAATGGGCATCTTTGACCTGTTTGACAACGACATGGTGGATCCAGACCTCATCAACATCTTACCCAACTCCCCCACAACCTCGCCTGTTCACTCCCCTGGCTCCCACTACCACCAGGGAGGAGATGGAAACAAGGTCTGTCACTTTCTTTCTAAATAATAACTAAATGATGAAACAAAAGTTAATTTTAAATGTCTATTACAAACCATGAAGATTATTTACCCGCATGCCTGCTATGATGAAGAACCAAGACAATTATTTTATTTTTTTCATTTGTTTTTACCCTCAAATTGGTAAAGGAGTACAATTTTAGTGTCAAAATATTGTATGTGTATTGTATATCATCTACAGAGATAAAGCAACTTCAAAATTGAATCACATTTTGCCTGTAGATGAAGCCTGAAGTTTATAAACGGGACATAAATAACACGAAATAGACCTTGTGGCTTATGTTGTAGAAAACAAGTCCTGCTCTGTTCATTTATTTCATCAATGTTGTCTCGCAGGGCCAGAGTGCCGACCGTATGGAGTCCCATGAGGAGGCTCTGAACATCCTGCAGCAGCCGATGGCGCTGGGCTACTTTGTCTCCACAGCCAAGGCTGGACCACTGCCTGACTGGTTCTGGTCTGCCTGCCCTCAAGCCCAGAACCAGTGCCCACTCTTCCTCAAGGTACATTGGCACTAGATTTTTGGAGTCTGTCACATTTCAAGTAGGGCTACAACTACCACGTCTCTTTTTTAAATCATAGATTCATTGGCTGATTATACTGAATACTGGCCATTACACTTCACTAAAGCCAAATGTGACATCTAAAAATGTCCAAAATGCAAAGATATTTTCACTTTCCAAACAGGAACCAGATAAATGTTGGTATTTTAGCTTGACAAATGATTATTAAATGCTTTATCAAACCATTTAAATATGGTCTGTATCTCTAACAAGCACATATGAATCTAAAAGACTTGGATTTCATTTGTGTCTCCATCTATTTATTTATTTTCAGGCCTCTCTGCACCTGCACGTGTCTTCTGTCCAATCAGACGAGCTCCTGCACAGTAAACACTCCCACCCACTGGACTCCAACCACACCTCTGATGTGCTCAGGTAAGCTGCTGCCATCAGAAGAGTCTGGACAAGTTAAGAACTGCAGGTTAAAATGAAAAGAATGATGTGGGGCATGCATTAACATAGCTGTTTCTGCCCTCTACTTAACAGATTTGTTCTAGAGCAATACAACGCCCTCTCCTGGCTGACATGCGACCCTGCGACCCAGGACCGACGCTCCTGTTTGCCTGTTCACTTTGTGGTGCTCACCCAGATGTACAACTTTATCATGAACATGCTCTGAACTCGAACAGGATCAAACTGCTGAGATTTGATTGGATGGCTCGCTCAGGCGAATCGTGGAGTAACAACGAAGGATCCCTGGCACTCAAAGGACCTCGTGCTCCATCAGGGCAAGTGTGGAGGAAGCATCCTTCCTCCTCCCCCCCCCCCCCCCCCCCGGTGTATCTCACACAACACTGACTGACTACAAGTTTCCAAATCAATCAATCAGATGCCAAGAATCCATTTTCGCATTTTGGAAGATCAAGGGACGTTTCATAAAGGAGAATAAATTGTCTTTTTAATGACTGTAGATTGCAATCTATGAAATTTTATCCTAATGAAATGCCTGCATATATTATTTATTGTAAGTTTTTAAATGTGGAATTTTTAATGCTTAATATCTTTTATATATTACAAATCCTAGAGGGTGTGTACATCTCACTGTAAAGGAATTGGTTTAAAAAGTGTAATTTTCTCAATTACAACACGGAAAAACCTGTTCAAGTGAATTTGCTGTAGATTGCTTTTAGAATATTATTTTTTCAAAGGGTACAGACCTTTTTATTGCCATGCTGTAAAAATGAAGTAAAAGCTGGCCTGGGCATTTGTGTCCCACCCAATGAGTGGAGGAGACTTACCTCTCTGTCTGCTTTGGCTCCAGAGTCTCTCGCACAGTAACTCAATGAGCTCTGAAGAGGAATTAAAAGGTACATTGTCAGATTATATATTTTATATAACAGATTTAGGTAATTGCGTGTGTATATGTGTACATATAATTGTGTGCCGCTACTGATGGTGCAGCTTCTGTTTTAGGAATAAAGTGCGTCTACCTTACCCTCTTTGTTCTTAACTTGTTTTTGACATTTAACATGTTTGAACAGCTTTGGATAGATAAATACTTTATAATAAGAGATTAAAAAAAATTGATTAAAATCAACAAAGGAAAGGACACGATATCCTGAGTTTTATGGCTCAAGCACCAAAACACTAAATCCCACACTTTCCATAATGCAACTTGGTAGAATCTCCTTTGCCTGGTGCCCCAATTCCGTACTACAAACTAATTGTACACATAATGTACCATCTACTGATAATCAGTGGGGGAAGAGGTATTCAGATCATTTCAGGATACATGCAGGAATCCTGAAGTTACATTAATACATTTTAAGACCCTTTCCATACATTTTAAGATCTCATCTCCACTTCCAGTTCTAACCGGTTACATTAGCAACACATATTTACTAAATATTGACTAAACCGTCTTAGTTTGTGATAACTCTTTGGACCACTGTGTGTCACCATCAGTGCAACATCTTTCAGGTAGACGGGGTGGAAACAAAGCACAAGAGAATAAAACTATAATTCAGAATATAGTATATCATAAGAAATGTCTCTTCCTTCCCCCCACCCCCCCAAAAAAAAAGTCATTAAAAAGTCTATGCACACCAATGACTGTCGTGAGGTGCTGATCACTGGAAGTAGACTTGAAAGTAAGAAAAAAGCATAAGTATGAATTATTTAAAAAAAATCATATTATAGCAGCCATAAAAAAGTCTATAGTATGCCACAGAGTAACCTGTGCCACTATAAAATCAACTGCTTCTCTATGTGAATCTGGGAAAGAAGGTACAGTAAGTGGTGACTTAGAACATAACCTTACCTTACCAACCTAGTTTCATTGAACATGTTGCACAAATCATGCCAGTCAAACATGTCCCTATCTGCAAAGGTTCAGCAAACTAGAGTCAGCATATTTAGTAACAGACTGTCTTTTTCCGTGACGGGTTCTTTGTCCTTCAGATGTGCTAGAGTCAACGCACTCTGATCAGTGTGTGAAAGATAAGGATACTTCTCTGTATTAGAATCAACTAGAGTGCTTAGGTGATCCTCTTCCTTTGTCATTCAAGGAGAGAGCACCTCCGCCTGTGCCAAGTAGGAGGAACGTGACTGCTTGGGGTACAGTTCCCCTGGAAGCAACTGCTTTTTGGCACCTCCTGTGCGCTTGTTTCTCCTGTGTGGAATCTCCCGCACCTTGTGGCATAGATCCCTACTGGCTTCCCTTCCACCTTTTAGGGTGGTTCTCGTGGTTAGCAGCACTTGGACCTCTCCATCTATGTAAGAAATAAAGAGACACAAACACAAAATCTTTTCACTTTAAGTATAAATAGCCTCATTTCCAGGATTCTAGGGTTAGCACATAAGTCATTCATGGATTTCTCTATCCATATCAGGGTAGCTCTGTGAGGTGTCAGCAATGTGGATATGTGTGTGTGTGTGTGTGTGTGTGTGTGTGTGTGTGTGTGTGTGTGTGTGTGTGTGTGTTACCACCAAACACAACATCTATTACAGCCGTGAATTGCATTTGTTTGTGAATTGAAAAGTATAGTACATCAATAGCACATTTTTTGTATGCATACTGACTTTTTTCAGTATATCTCATTTGCAGTATATATCGCAAACACTTAACTCCTACCTGCACGTAATAAATGCACATTATAGAATTAAGTTCATGCCTTTCAAATGTAATGACCCAAGCTTTCTGCTAAACATTTTTAGTCTCCAAGCAAAGGAACCATGTTGGAAAAAAGTGGTTCTCGTTTTTACATGTTATCCCTTGGATACCCTCCCCCCTTGTTGTCTTTCTATATCCATAAATAAACCAAACCAAAGCATTACTTAAATTATGTAGGCTAATTTAAGTAATTCTCTCAGGGTCCATTTGAGAAAAAAAAGTCCTCCCAGAATGCAGTGCTCCTGTGCAGTAAATTGACTTCCACATGTACAATCAGTGATGTTCCCCTTTTAACCTCACAGATTCTTCATGTTCTATGCTGAATTATACAGATGTATAAAATTTCCATTTGAAATAAGGATGAAGACATAAAGCGATCATGCTATGGAAGTGATCCATTTTCAATTCGGCACAACAATAAGCAGATACATATGTCAGACTCTGAAAAAAGAATACTCTCCTTAAAACTTTAAAGATACTTACAAGGAGTAATGGTTTTAAAATGGTTGAATCTGTCAGCCAATAATGGTTAAGTTAAACACTGGACGGCCCTGTCTGGGCATCCGCTTCTTCAGAAAGAGAGCAATATTACTTTTCTTACCACTTCACATTTGCATGATCATACTACGGATACAGTATTATTATTATTATACACCATTTTAATAGATGAGTATGCCCAAAATGAGTCTACAATAACTTCTTGTTGAATAAACTGCTTTATTTATAAGTCTTGGCACATAAGTGGATTGTGGGTTTTAGGGGGTAATGGGTCATGGACGGGTGAACACTGTTCCTGCCCATACTAACAGGATTTGAATGGTTAGTGAGAATGGCATTAGCTAATCAAGAACAACATGTCCTCATCCAATCACCGTCTTATGTTCTGCTTAATGGGATCCAATTGAAGGGTAGCCCAATTTGTCTGGGGTGATTCCAGGACAATTATAAGCTTAAGCCAGATCGAGAACTCAAAGAATCTGTTTTAAAGCATTTCATCAGGAAACCCAAACATTTGAGCTATATCGGGAGTTGATATGTTTGAAAGCAGCAAACTGATTCTAGTAGTAGAGAAGTAAAATGTTAGTGGAATAAGTTCCTTGAAATGGTAAACTAAACAAGTCTGATCTTGAATTAAACTAAAGGTAACCCCTAAATGTTGTTGATGCTCAACAACATTAATTTCATCTTTCTGCATGTGTATCATGTATATCCATGTGAAGCAGCAACATACGTTGGTTGTGGAAACAACATTTCCCCCCAAGGGACAACAAAGCGTATCTATCTATCCTAACTTTAAATTGATTATTTCTAAAATGAATTATCAAGTTGGTGAACTGCTGATTTAAGTCATATTGTATTCGTATTTTATCAACCTGTCCTTTATTCTTCAAAAGCAATGTGAAAATGAGGCATTACATGAACTGAATTCAGGGTTCTGTAATGTATAACAAGGCTATGTGCATAGAGAAAGCTATGACAGTCCAAGTCAATTGAAATGTATTGCCATTATACTTGTGTACAACAAAACATCAGCTGTGTCCCAGTTCCGTAATACAAATGAGTTCTGTGCTTTTAATAGACACTATTATGCCTCACAATGCAACACACAAAGGAAATGGAGGAGCTGCTCACTGCTGCAAAAGATTTGAACTCCAGCAAACACTTGGAAAACCAAGTTGTGGCTGTAGTCTGAATAATGTCCATTGGTACATTATTGTATAATTGCTATTATGGAACTAGGACACAGCAATAGTCTTGTCATTCAAAGATAGTGAAATATACAGTATTTGTTGTTGTGTGATATGAATATCTAAACTATGAATGTTGCTTCTGAAAATGTAATAAACATACAGTATAAATAATAATATAAATAAAGCAATTTAAATAATTGCTTCATTAGGTGTCTGGAATATTGCTATATTTTTCAAATTTCGATAATGTAATTTCAGAGCTGCTCAAAATAACCTGATGTGTCCGAAAAAAATGAGTCTGTGTAAAATAAAAAATCTTTTGTGATACGATTTTGATTGGTTCTTACAGGTAAGACTACAGGGGCGTGGTTATAAACTCAATTCACAGAGGAGAGAAGTTAAGCATACAATCTTGTATTACAGTGCAACAATACAAAAACATACTGAACCTCCCACAGTCCCCTCCTCTTCTTACCTCCCCCCCCCCCCAAGATTTGTTAAAGTGCTTCTGAATGTCTTGGAATGAGACTTGCAAAAACATCATCCAGAGTGTGAACACCATTATTATTCCACTGGGCGAATGATATTGGACATCCTCCCGAATGACCAATAGTACCATTGGAAGTTTGGGAGTGCCAGTCCACCTTAACATTTTGTTCTCTGGAGGGTTACAAGTTTAAGTCTATGTTTGTTTATTTTTCCCCCCATATACCTTTGGTGGCTGCAGAATGTATTTCCTGCCAAAAACCACTGGATGGTGCCAGAGAAATTTGTGGCGTATTCAGTTATTAATTTTAAGAACTGAAATAAGGTAAGTGAATGGAATGAGAGGTGATAGGTGCTCCACCTTTGTAGGTCAGCCTTTACCTCTGCAAGCATGTTCTTGTAGTTAATTGACACAGTGCTTGTAAATGGCGGGTGAATGGAAACCCCCAAATATTTAAGGTTCTGAACAGGGGTGATTCTAGGATCAGACCTTTAGGGGGGGCTCAGCCCTTAATTAGAATGTGACACGTTGCCTTGCAAAACTATTACCCCCCCCGCCACTAAATCAGCAATTTCATTAGCCGATAATCTCTGAGCTACCTACTGAACAACATCAGCTAACATTTTTTGACACTATTAACACTATGATGGAACTAAACCTTTATAAGTCACAGTAATAATGACCAATTTGACATTCAGCAATTTTAGTTGCTTAGGTTTCTATTTGGGTTCTAATCTGCGCCATGAAATGACCAACTTCTTCTCTGGGGACTACTAACGTTAAACTTCACAACCGCACTCCCTCTGACAGACCAGATAGAGCCTCAGCCAAAGGCGGGAGTCTGGCACAACCACCTCCGATTGGCCAACGCTACATTTCTGTTGAACCTTTCCTTGACTGGGTTACAGGTGCATAGCATCGGCGACAGACACACAGGATATTAAACCTGTTTCAAGCCCTTTGAACCTGTAATTGTTTGTCCTCTGTCACTAACAGACAACTTCGCAAACTCTAACTTGAAGCACAAAAATTGGTTTAAAAAAAATATTATTATAAATTTTAGGGGGGCTGAGATGAAATTTCAGTTTTTTTTCAATTTAAAAAGGGTCTAAAATCACCAATGGTTCTGAGCCATTGGAATGTTTCATGGGGTAGCTGAATGCCTGGCAGAAGTATTAAGGGGCAATAGTGCAGATTTTCCCCAGTTCATTCTGTATCCAGAGATCTGGCTGAAATTGTTAAAAATATGTAGGAGGTGATGAAGAGACTGAGGGACATGTGGTACATATATGGGACGCATACAGTATGTGGTGTTTAGTATTGCGAACAATAATAGGGTCATGATTAGACGACTGTTTTTTGTGCACCAATCAACAACTTCCACACGAAATCAGGCATAAATACATAACATTCATTCACATATCCATTACTATTGAGAGAGCTTAAACTTCAATACAACCCCCTCCCTTTCATGTTCAAGTTGTTGCCTCACCTCCTACAAAAGATGGCTTCTCAGGATGTAACACCATTTGCCTGAGGATGGTCAAGTAGCGAAACGTTGCCCATGATGACACTTAATATATTTTTTATATATATATTTCACTGAAAATGCGCAAAGTACCATAAATACAAAAGATAAGAATAATACACCTTAAAGTGATAAGGTTTGCAAATAACCTAAAAATATTAAAATACCAAAATGTATAAAGAATTACAAAAGAATACCATAAACTAAAAACAAAATGAACCTTAAAGAGCCGGTGGGAAATTAGTTAGTGCAGGCATGAAGGTTAAATACAGTGTTTAGATACAGAGCATTGCCACAAGCACATTATCTGTTTATTTGTATGTCCGATTTTCTCTCCAGCGTCTCTATTTGAAAGCCCCTCCGTGTCTTTCTCTAAACTGAATCAGAAGAGTTTAGGGGGTTGATAGGATTAGTGTAAGCCATTAGGAGTAGTTAATGGTCTTTCCTGGTGTTGGTAAGTAACACTGACTACTTGACCAAGGGGCAACAGACAGCTGACACTAGCTCACAGGTAGGCAGTGCTGAACTGAAGTCAGTGTTCAGGGTCTGCTGAGGGATTCATTCTCCTATTATTGTGGCTGATATTTAAATATAGTAAAAGGACATATTTTTAAGTCTTTATCTTCTAACTTTGCTGGCTGATAAACAGGCTGAAGGAGCTGGATGTCATTCACCGGAAAATAACCCTCAAACATCAGGAAGTCGAGATTTTACATTCGCTTCACTTCATCACACCGGTAAGAAACATATTTAGAATATATATATATATGCATTTCATTTGGCAACAATTAACAGATAACAACTATGACTAAACAGGTAAAATGGCTTGCTTAAATTAAACTAGATTACTTCCTACCTTCTTTCATATGCTTAGAAGGTTGTTTGGTCTTTGTAAATTTAAGGGGTGCTCTAAAAAATAATATATATTGGCTTTCAAGCAAGGACATCTGATATTAGCGGTGTGCAAAAAAATCGATTCACATTCGTATCGCGATTCAAGCTCTACCGATTCAAAATCGATTCATAGAATTCCAAAAATCGATTTTTTTAATTGTATGTCTACTGCAATCACATGGGAAAAATAACTACATACTGTGAATCGTTTTTTGAATTGAGTATCGTTTGTGAATCGAAAATCAATATTGAATCGAATCTTATATTTTCCCTCTGGTATTATGTTCAACAATTTACAGTATCCATTCATGACTATTTACATTGTTATTGTTACTGTTTTAAGGCCGCAAACAACACATATTTTCATTATCAATGAATCAGTTATCTGCCAAATTATCTATTAAATCGTGAAAATCACAGATTTCCAGAGTCTAAGAAGTCTGTAAATATCTCGGCTTGTCAAACCAACAGCTGCAGCTTTAAATTGAGGTGTAAAACTCATCTGTTGGCATTTTGTTGTGTTAAATAGGAATGAATCTGTTAACTTCTGATACCCGAGAACCATTAAGAAAGGAAAAAGGCATCAATATATCTCAAGGCGTTCTTAAGTATTAGAATTGAATTGGTGTGTGATGAAGAGTGTTTGGTCTTGGAGGCGAGTACTCTCAGATGACACAGCGAGCTGTCTCTGATGCCTCATTCACTCCGTTTGCACTTCTAACAAACAGCTCCTTTACAAACAGCTCCTTTATGAGATTAAGAGATTTCTGTGGCACGCTGACATGGATGAAATTTAGAGAACATAGGATATGTAACCTCCAGCTAATCTTGTGATAAATGAAGGATAAGGCTATTGGATTGCTGAGGCCTTAAGAGGTTAAAAGGGCTCTGACACAAACAGCAGGATGGAGGAGTAACTCACAAATAGGAAAGAGATATACCACCTTTATGGAAGTCCTGTCCTCTGTCTGTGTTTGACATGTATACAGTAACACTTCCCAAGTCAAACATTAGTTAGGGCGATACACAACACAGTAAATGCAGTGTAGCCTCTCCTCTCTCTAGTTTATATTCAACACAGATAAACTTCATATCACAGTGCTCACTAACAGCATTACTAATCATGTGACCTTGGAACGGATGGATCCTAAATTAAGTAAATGGATTGGCACGCTGGGTTCTTCTATTGGATTACAGTCTGTAATGAAATCTAAGAGTCTGTCATTCGTACTGCATGTGTTTTGCAAAGCAAATTGCATGATAAGTGTATTACATGTTACAATTTGTTTTCATACAAATGTTTATGTATTGGCATTCTTAAAATAAATAAAAAATAAATTAATAAATAAAAAAAGCTGCAAGATTTTTGTGTTGATAATTCTGTGAATGTTCACTGATTGGTGCTGTTTGTGTCTTGACTATAAGGGTGATCTCTAAGCAAAAACAGTCTGAACCTGCTGATGTTTGGCTGCTCGGTTAAGTTTCTCCTGAACAATCTTGCCAGTGAACTGAG